>NC_088792.1:224221535-224551178 GCF_011386835.1 Chrysemys picta bellii | reverse complement strand
ACCCTAAAGGCTGACAATTAAGGGTATGTCTTCACAGCAGCGTTAGCCTGGGTTCTAGCCTGTGTGCTGCCCTCAACCCCTCTTCTATCCACACAGGGTGCTTTAAGTCCAGGCTAGGAGGTGTGGCTGAGGGCATAGGCTTGAGCTCAAGTTTCACTTCAGCCCAGACTAGCAACCTGACTACTTTGCAGTGAGAATACAGGCTAATCACGCCTGTGTGCTGTTAGTCCTCCAATACTGTCTCACAAGTCCAACTGAGCTGCATCTTCTTATCTACCTCCTCCCTTAGTCTGCCCTGGAAATCACGTACAGTAGCTCAGTATTTCTAGCCAGCGATTCTCTTTCCTTGCTGCCAGTTGGCCAGAAGCCACCACCAGCCTTCTGCTAAAACTGGGGTGTGATATCAGTTAGATCCATAATTTAGGAAATGTATCCGAAATGATAATTTATGTTTAATGCACAGGGGAGAAACAGACAGAGCAGTCAGTCGGGTGCGCTACAAATCATTTTGTGGTTTGTAGGCTGAATTGTTTAATGACATTCTCATTAAAAGGTCTTGCTGCCAAATGCAGTTTACTTGTTGCCTTCGGAACTGTCTGCATTAATAATGAGGAACTGCACTTGGAAGTTAATAACTTAAATTATTGTTCTCATGTCACTGCCACAGATGATATGCTAGGCAAACTGCTTCCATGCTAAGCCAGAGAGAGTGAAAGTCTCTGTGACTGAATTCATAGAGCGGCCCAATGTAATGCACTGCAAACCATGGGATAGCCCACCAGAAATCCATCCCTGCACATGGGCTAGTACAGCATCATTTTGGATGCAGTTGCATAGGAAGGGCTGTGCAGTGGGGACACTCCACCCATGCTAGGCTACCTTGGGCTTACTCTTCAGGGTAGACATACCCTTTTTAGCTAGACCTTGGAAGAGAGGGAAGTTCCATCCACATGTAAATTATAAGATACTTGCCTAAATGACAAACAAGAGCTTGAAGATTTTATTTCACCACCCATTTTCTATTCCGGGGGAGAAGAGATTCCAACTTCAGCTTGGCTGGGATTGCCTAAAGATTGTCTCTCACACATTTAAGATGTGGACTGCCTTCTTAGACAGGACAAACAATTGCCCAGCACTGTCCCCAACGTTCTCTTAGAACTTAAGAACCATGACACTCTGGAGTATATCCATCTACTTCAGATGTCCCCAAAACATCATTATCCCTACTGCTGTAGCTGATCAATATAGACACTTAATCTTTGTCCATTACTAGTGGGAAATAATCTACTAAAGCAGATAATATAGTTTGTCTACCATAATGAGGCTTGCAACCAGTTTGGCTGGGATCAAGGAAATATGAAGCCTCCAAATATTTCTGGAGTTGCCTCACCATAAAGTCCGTCAAAAAGGGAATTTGAAATAGATCTATACGGCTGAGACTGTCTGCATCAAGAGACAGATTTTTAGCAGAAACCTAACAAGTATTTTTTCAGAGAAGCTGACAGCTGGTCCTACCAAAGGGAGGTGTTGGCAATCTCCACAAGGACTGGATTGGGTTAATGCCCCCCAATACCTACTCTCCCCAACTCCCTTCTGCAAGGCCCTGTATGGGCTACCAGATTTTTCACTACAGTTCCTGAGCATAACACACATGCTGTATTGTAGCAGTTTCCTTAAGAAATTAAGTGTGCAGGGAAAAGGCAGAACTATGGCTTCCTGCCCCGCTCCTCTTGCCAATAGAGCCGGTTAGGGACATGTGGTAGAAGTATGTTGCACCTTTTCTCAGGGCAGAGCCTAAGGAGGCTGGTGAATGAGTCTGGTGAACGAATATCCACATCACAAACTGTTCTCAATTGGCACATTTTTGGATACTCTCTGCTAAGAGAGAAGGATTTAATAGATACAGAAGTTGACCTAAATTCACATTCCTAAAGGTAATCCCTCTAGAATAGTATTAACATACATTGGCAGGGCAGTGTGAAAAAGTTTACATTACTATAGTCTTCACTGTGCTAGATCGGTGGATAATTAATGTAGCTAGCATTTAGGCCCAGATTCAGCAAGTTATTTAAGCACAGGTGTGACTTCAAGCATATGAGTAAATTCACTGAAATCAACACAAGTTCCCGAAACGCCACATTTTTAAAGGAGTGTAGGCACCAAATAATGCCCAGTGGAAGTTTGGTGCCCAAGTGCTCTTGAAAATCTGGATAGGCACCTATCTGTATCTTCAGTTGTCGAAATATCAAAAATCTGGCCCTAAGTGCCTTGTTAAATCAAGGCTTTAGCATCCAGTATTGTTTGATTACACTGCTCTATAGCCAAAATGCTTCTGAAATAAATGTAGTCAAACTTTACTAATTCTGGGTCACTGAGAACGAAAATGATGCTTAAAATTGTTGATTGGCTCTAGTTTTCAAGATATGCTATTGGGTCAGTATATACAACCCTTGACTTGGGAATGGCGGAGGATAAGTAAGTTATAAAGGGAGGGGATCTCAATTTAAACCAGAAATGACTAAAATACATCTTTGACTGGATCTATGACTAAATCTATGACTGGGTTTGAACAGTACTTGCTTTTTAGGCAAAACAATGAATGATGCAATCTGAAGCTGGTATTGCATCATACATGATATGAATTGCATCCTGTTATTCCTAGAAGTCATGGATGATGCAATCATAATGAAGCTTACATCACTCTGCTGAACAAATTTCCCTATATCAGCTCTAGAAATCATACAGTATCGTGCTCTCTTATTTGTCAGTGTTTGATTTTGCAAAGGGACACATTTCTGTTTAGCCAAAGTGAGCAGAGATGCCTCGTACTTGTGTGAACAGTGCAGATAACTTCTGCTATGTTTGTGGTGAAGTGACTTTTGCATCACAAAAGCGCAGTATAACCACTATGGTTAAGAAAGCCTATCGCCTTTATTTGGGCTGCAAAATTGGAGATCAGGACAAGAGGTGGGCCCCACACATATGCTGCAACACTTGTGCAACAAATCTTCGCCAGTGGTTGAACAGGAAAAGGAAATCTATGCCTTTTGCAGTCACAATGATTTGGAGAGAGCCAACAGATCATACCAGCAATTGTTACTTCTGCATGGTGCCTCCAGTTGGGAAAGGTGTGTCAAAGAACAAAAAGTGGACTGTGCATTATCCAAACATTCCATCAGCTATACGCCCAGTACCCCACGGAGAAGGACTGCCGGTTCCTGATGCACCAGAATCATTCTCACTTGAGATAGACGAGGAAGAGGAAGAGGATGAAACTTCTGGTCCTGAACCATCAATGTCACAGGACCCACATTTTCTCCCATCCTCCTCCTCTGAACCACATCTCATAACACAAGGTGAACTGAATGACCTTGTCAGGGATTTGGAACTACCCAAGAGTAAGGCAGAGCTGTTGGGCTCCAGACTACAGCAGTGGAATCTCCTGGCAGGTGATGTTAGGGTTTCCATGTTCTGTGACAGTCAAAAGGATCTTGTCCCATTCTTCTTCATGGAAGGTGATCTTGTAGCCTGCAACAACATCGATGGTGTGATGGCAGCCCTCAACATCCTTCACGATCCAGATGAGTGGAGACTGTTCATTGATTCATCAAAGACGAGTCTTAAAGCTGTTTTACTGCATAATGGCAATGTTTTGCCATCAATTCCAGTTGGTCATGCAGTCCATATGAAAGAAACCTATGACAACATGAAACAATTTTTGAGGTGCATAAACTATGACCAACATCAGTGGCAGCTTTGTGGCGATTTGAAGGTTGTTGCTCTCTTGCTTGGTCTGCAGACTGGATACACAAAGTACTGCTGTTTTCTCTGCGAATTGGATAGTCGTGCAAGAGATTCCCACTACATCAAGAAAGATTGGCCACTCCGACAGTCATTGGAGCCTGGGAGGAAAAGTGTTCAGCATCCACCACTTGTTGAATCAAGGAAGATTTTGTTACCACCCTTACACATCAAGCTGGGTTTGATGAAGAACTTTGTCAAGGCCATTGACAAAACACAAGCAGCTTTCAAGTACCTCTGTGGAAAATTTCCAAGGTTAAGTGAAGCTAAGATAAAGGAAGGTGTCTTTTTTGGTCCTCAGATTCGTGAACTTCTTTGAGATGATGCATTTGACCATGCACTGCGTGGCTAGGAAAAGACGGCATGGAAAGCCTTCCAGTTAGTGGCAATAAATTTTCTCGGAAACAACAAGGCAGACAACTACAGGTTGTTGGTGGAAAACCTCCTCAAGGCATACAAAAGCCTTGGTTGCAACATGTCACTAAAGATACATTTTTTGCACTCTCATCTAGATTTTTTTCCACCGAACTGCGGAGCAGTGAGCGACGAGCACGGCAAGCGATTTCACCAGGACATTGCAACAATGGAGAAACGCTATCAGGGCAAATGGAGCCCATCAATGCTTGCAGACTATTGCTGGACAGTGACAAGAGATGCTCCATTTAATGAATACAAGAGACAAGCCAAGAAGCGCCGAGTAGACACCGAATAGGACTAAACTATGTACATAATAGTTTTTTGCCTTTTCTTTCATAATTAATTTTATTTATATAACCCTTTTGTTGATTTTTAAAGTGTTACATAAACAGGACAGGTGAAATATTATCATGTAAAGCAACCATAAACACATGAAAAGACCTAGGTTTACAATTTATGATTAAAACTCTACTATCTACACAATATACATAGACATAAAATGTAAAAACTTAAATATCTTAGAAACAGTAGCCAATCAGTTGTTTTAATTGTCATATTTGAATTCAGCACATCAAAATACATAATAAATAGCACATTTTATCTCTGAAGCAGACGACTTCTCAAAAATTGTAAACCAGTGATTTGCACAAGAACTAACACTGAAGAGCATTTTGTTAGAGTAAATGTAAATCTTATGCACTGAGAGAATTCTCCATAGTTGCTAAATTTACCCTGACCAAATTTACTGTTTGTGTCTAGGGATGAGAGATTTCAATAGCTAATGTCTACAGATATACATCTTCCAAAGAAAAATAGTTAAGTGCACAAATTAACATGTTTCAGAGTGGTAGTTGTGTTAGTCTGTATCAGCAAAAACAACAAGGAGTCCTTGTGGCACCTTAGAGACTAACAAATTTCTTTAACGACTGGGAGTGGTTGAGTCATTACAAAACCTAAACTTAATTTCCCAAATACTAATTTCTCCCTACTGTTACTTACACCTTCTTGTCAACTGTCTGTAATGGGCCACTCTCTTACCACTTCAAAAGTTATTTTTCCACCCTTGGTATTCTGCTGTTAATTGATTTATCTCGTTAGACTGACCTCACACTTGGTAAAGCAACCCCCATCCTTTCATATATTTATACCTGCTTCTGTATTTTTCACTTCATGCATCTGATGAAGTGGGCTCTAGCCCACGAAAGCTTATGCCCAAATAAATTTGTTAATCGCTAAGGTGCCACAAGGACTCCTTTTTAGATTAACATGTGTGCGTGTTTACCTATTTATGTAATTTTGTATATAAAAAAGGGACAATTTGTAGTAAGACTATCCGGAATATCTTATGAAAATATGTGTGTGTAAAATATTGAAACTCTTAACACTGTTTTAAAACAAACTATCTAAAAGCACATCATGTAGTAATAACAGTAAAAGGCACATTTTAAGAAATACTTTCAGCTAAAACTACTTATAATCTCTATTAATATGCCACTAACATTTGGCAATAAATAAATTATAATGAGTCCTAATATAACTACTGAAATCTTCTTAGATTGAGAATGGGGGAAAATACACTAAAATTATACTTTGCCCCTCTGTTTGCTCACAATCTGCGTTGCCTTATACCTATTGTACATACATAAGCACTCTTGGCTAGATTCACAAAGGGACTTATGTATTGTGATGCTGAGAGGCGCAATGCCTAACTTTTAGATGCCTAGAACATCACTGATTGACAAAGCCTAAGGTCAGCACTCAAGCTTCCTATATAATCAATGGAGGGAGATTGGTGCCTAAGAACAGGACTCACAAGTCACCATGCTGAGTGGAGAGCCACCTAGCCTAGCCAACAGGAGATGCTAAGGAGAGGGGTGTGCCATAAGCCCTGCTCCTCTCAGGGAGCTCAGTGCCTCAATCCAGGCTGCAGGGAGTCTCCTACCTGTGTTTGGGACTCAGCTGTGAGCCCTCTCCTGTAGTTAGGCGCCTACGGTGTTTTTTGTGATGATGGCCACCCTAACTTTTAGCCCAGAGGTTAGGGTGTTCACCCACAGTGTGAAAGATCACCAGTCCAGTTCTCCTCCTCCTCCTCCTGAGGAGAAGCAATTTAAACAGGGATCTGCCACCTCTCTGATGAATGCTTTAACCACTGGACTATGGGATATTCTGATGTAGGGAACCTTCAATCTCTCCTGTTGAAGCTGTTCCACTGTGCCTAAATAATTAGTCACTAGAGCAGGGGGACCAGATCCTGGGTCTCCTACAGCCCACATGCGTGTGCTAACCACCAAGCTATAGAGTCATTGTTGCTTGCTCTTTGGCCCAATGACTGTTTATTCATCCAAACTGTAACAGTTTCCACAGAAGAGCTTGAGGAAGCCTTACCTCACAATATCCCACTGCCCAGTAACTGGAGCACTCACATGTTCAAATCCCTTCTTGTTGGAAGACAGAGGAGGGGGTGAGGACTTGAACTAGTGATCTCCCACATCCTGTGTGAGTGCTCTAACCACTGGGCCAAAGATAAGAAAGGAAGGCCTACTGCTGTTTTGTGTGGAGTTAGGTGGCCTCTGACCATGCCTGTCAGATCAGGCCCTGTATGTGAGTTAGGTGCAGGAACACCTATTTCCTCCAGTTTGTGAATCGCACTGGGGCTTAGGTGGGAGACAGGCATTCAGTCACCTAGAGTAAGGCAGCAGTGTCCATGCTCAGAGGCGGAAACATAGGCACTCAGAAAACTTTTGCTGCAAAACATAGGCACCGAGTGAGTTTAGGTGCCCACAAGGTTAGGTGGCAGCTGAGCAGGGGTTTTGTGACTATCTGTGGATCAGATTCATTCAACTCTAGATTGCACCCTCAGCAAGTTTGCAGATGACACTAAACTGGGAGGAGTGGTAGATATGCTGGAGGGTACGGATAGGATACAAAGGGACCTAGACAAATTAGAGGATTGGGCCAAAAGAAATCTGATGAGGTTCAACAAGGACAAGTGCAGAGTCCTGCACTTAGGAAGGAAGAATCCCAGGCACTGCTACAGACTATGGATCGAATGGCTAGGCAGCAGTTCTGCAGAAAAGGACCTAGGGATTACAGTGGACGAGAAGCTGGATATGAGTCAACAGTGTGCCCTTGTTGCCAAGAAGGCTAATGACATTTTGGGCTGTATAAGTAGGAGCATTGCCAGCAAATCAAGGGACGTGATCATTCCCCTCTGTTCAGCATTGGTGAGGCCCCATCTAAAGTACTGTGTCCAGTTTTGGGCCCCACACTACAAGGAGGATGTGGAAAAATTGGAAAGAGTCCAGCAGAGGGTAACAACAATGATTAGGGGGCTGGAGCACATGATTTATGAGGAGAGGCTGAGGTAACTGGGATTATTTAGTCTCCAGAAAGAATGAGGGGGGATTTGATAGCTGCTTTCAACTACCTGAAAGGGGGTTCCAAAGAGGATGGATCTAGATCTCAGTGGTACCAGATGACAGAACAAGGAGTAATGGTCTCAAATTGCAGTAGGGGAGGTTGAGGTTGGATATTAGGAAAAACTTTTTCACTAGAAGGGTTGCACTGGAATGGGTTACCTAGGAAGGTGGTGGAATCTCCTTCCTTAGAGGTTTTCAAGGTCAGGCTTGACAAAGCCCTGGCTGGGATGATTTAGTTGGGAATTGGTCCTGCTTTGAGTAGGGGGTTGGACTAGATGACCATCTGAGGTCCCTTCCAAAGCTGATATTCTATGATTCTGTGATTCATTGAGTGACAGTCTCAAGGGAAGACAAATGGAAATTGATGCACAATTTGCCCAGGAAAAGGCTGCCCTGAAAAAAGAAAAGGCTGCCCACCAGCAAACCCTGGACTTGAAAGACAAAGGCATTGAGACCTAGAAGAATGAACTGGCTATAATGGAGTGGAAGAGGTGCACAGAAACATGTATCCTGGAGGTGGAAGTTGCGGTCCTGGTGACTGCGGCAGTGGGAACAGATTCCAATGATTCTGTAGCTAAAAGCAAGCCCAATCTGAGTGAAAGTTGGGGGAGGGAGATTTTGCTGGCCAGTAAAGGGTCTGTCATAGCTTGGTAAACCCACAGTTGGATCAGGGTCACCTTCCCTTTGGGGGGACACAGGAGTGTCTGCCCCAGAGGGGAGCCCAAAGAGAAATTTTAGATATACTGCCTCCAGCATGGACAGTGTTCAAGTCTCTGGCAGTAAGTTCAGGAGGAGGGTGTGACAGTGCATTCCATATGATGTTATGAAAATATTCTAATGAGAGGTCTCCTGTAAGGTATCATTACGAAGCTTATAATCTACTGAGTGTGTTCATCCTATTTTAATAAATGTATCATTATTGTATCTGAAACTAGAAATCTGAAATATAACTCTGAGATCCTATTGTAATTATGCAAAGTGTGGGCCATTAATGGTGGCTTGGAATCTTGATGGCTCCCATTAATCAGGACAATTAGTTTTAAATGGCTCTGTTTACTTGTAAGTCTTCCTTTATACCTGTGTGCTGGTAATTGGGTAATGAAGTCTTACAGTGACATGTGATCATGTCACCTGAGCTGGAATCCATCTTTAACCTGGTGCTTTTCCATTTAGAAGGAGTGGTGGGAACCCAGAGATGGACAAAGGATTCCCACTTTGTGCAAAAGCTATATAAAGGGGTGGAACAGAACAAAGGGGGCTGCAGTCATGAGAAATCCCCTAGCTAACACCTGAGCTGGAACAAGGACTGTACCAGGGGAAAGGTTTGGGCCCAGATTAGGAAGACGTCCAGTCTGTGAAAGAAGCTTATTAAAACATCTCTGAGGGTGAGATTTTATCTGTATTCAGTTTTCCTACTGTATTAGGCTTAGACTTGTGTATTTTATTTTATTTTGTTTGGTAATTTACTTTGTTCTGTCTGTTATTACTTGGAACCACTTAAATCCTACTTTTTGTATTTAATAAAAATCACTTTTTACTTATTAATTAACCCAGAGCAATTATTAATACCTGGGGGGTGGACAAACAGCTGTGCATATCTCTCTATCAGAGTTATAGAGGGCGAACAATTTATGAGTTTACCCTGTATACACTTTATACAGGTTAAAATGGATTTATTTGGGGTTTGGACCCCATTGGGAGCTGGGTATCTGAGTGCTGGAGACAGGAGCACTTCTTAAGCTGTTTTCAGTTAAGCCTGCAGCTTCTGGGAGACGTGGTTCAGACCTGAGTCTGTGTTTGTAGCAGGCTAGTGTGTCTGGCACAACCAGGCATGGCACTGAAATCCCAAGCTGCCAGGGAAAACTGGCTCAGCGGTAGTCTAGGCACATCAGGTGGAAGTCCCAAAGGGGTTTCTGTGATCCAACCCATCAGTGGCGTAGTCAAGCAGGATCTGTGCACAGCTGATTGCTTTGAGATACTGGTAGTGATTTTAAGTAAGTTTTGGGTGTGGTGGCTGGAGAACAGATAAAGTGGTTACTGGTTTGTTATTTTCTATTTGCTTATTTTGGGTAAGGGAAATAGGGACAGAAAAATAAGTAAGACTGAAGATCAGAAGAAGCTAGAACTGCACAGGTTGCAAATTGCCCAGAAAGGTGGAACACTGGGCGCTGGGAAAGTCTCTGTTAACTAAGGGTATGTCTACACTACGGGATTAATCTGAATTTATATAATTCGAATTTGGAAAACAGGTTGTATAAAGTCGAAATGTATGCGGCCACACTAAGCACATTAATTCGGCGGTGTGCGTCCAAGTACCGGGACTAGCGTCAATTTCTGCGGCGTTGCACTGTGGGTAGCTATCCCATAGCTATCCCATAGTTCCCGCAGTCTCCCGTGCCCATTGGAATTCTAGGTTGAGATCCCAGTGCCTGATGGGACAAAAAACATCGTTGCAGGTGGTTCTGGGTACAGCCTCACCTCCTCCCTCCCTCCCTCCCTGTATGAAAGCAACGGACGGCAGACAACCATTTCGCGACTTTTTTCCTGGGTGGGTGAACACTGCAGACTCCATACCACGGCAAGCATGGAGCCCGCTCAGCTCAAAACAGCAGTCATGAACATTGTAAACACCTCTCGCGTTCTCGTGGAGTTTATGCTGAGCCAGGACCAGAAAAACGAGGCGAGGAGGCAGCGGCGGCGGCAGCGCAGCGACAAGCATGATGAGGACATGGACATGGACATGGACATGGATACAGAATTCTGTGAAACCACGGGCCCCGGTGCTTTGGAGATCATGTTGTTAATGGGGCAGATTCTATCCATGGAACGCCGATTCTGGGCAAGGGAAACAAGCACAGACTGGTGGGACCGCATAGTGTTGCAGGTGTGGGATGATTCCCAGTGGCTGCGGAACTTTCGCATGCGTAAGGGCACTTTCATGGAACTTTGTGACTTGCTGTCCCCTGCCCTGAAACGCCAGAATACCAAGATGAGAGCAGCCCTCACAGTTGAGAAGCGCGTGGCGATAGCCCTGTGGAAGCTTGCAACGCCAGACAGCTACCGGTCAGTCGGGAATCAATTTGGAGTGGGCAAATCTACTGTGGGGGTTGCTGTGATGCAAGTAGCCAAAGCAATCACTCAGGTGGTGCTACGAAAGTTAGTGACTCTGGGAAATGTGCAGGCCATAGTGGATGGTTTTGCTGCAATGGGATTCCCTAACTGTGGTGGGGCAATAGATGGAACCCATATCCCTATCTTGGCACCGGAGCACCAAGCCACCGAGTACATAAACCGCAAGGGGTACTTTTCAATGGTGCTGCAAGCACTTTTGTGGATCACAAGGGACGTTTCACCAACATCAACGCGGGCTGGGCGGGAAGGGTTCATGACGCTCGCGTCTACAGGAACACTACTCTGATTAAAGGGCTGCAGCAAGGGACTTACTTTCCGGACCAGAAAATAACCGTTGGGGATGTTGAAATGCCAATAGTTATTCTTGGGGACCCAGCCTACCCCTTAATGCCATGGCTCATGAAGCCATACACAGGCAGCCTGGACAGAGTCAGGAGCTGTTTAACTACAGACTAAGCAAGTGCAGAATGGTGGTAGAATGTGCATTTGGCCGTTTAAAAGGTCGCTGGCGTTCATTATTGACTCGCTCTGACCTCAGCCAAAGAAATCTCCCCATTGTTATTTCTGCTTGCTGCGTGCTCCACAATCTCTGTGAAAGTAAGGGGGAGACCTTTATGGCAGGATGGGAGGCTGAGGCAAATCGCCTGGCTGCTGATTACGCGCAGCCAGACACCAGGGCGATTAGAAGAGCACACCAGGATGCGCTGTGCATCAGAGAAACTTTGAAAACCAGTTTCATGACTGGCCAGGCTACAGTGTGAAATATCTGTTTGTTTCTCCTTCATGAAAACCCGCCCCCTTTATTGACTCATTTTCTGTAAGGATCCCACCCTCCCCCTTCCCCCAGCTTTCTTTCAAACCAAATAAAGTCACTATCATTTAAAAATCATTTATTCTTTATTAATAGATTAGAAAAAGAGGGAGGGAACCTGGGTGGGATTTGGGAGGAGGATCGGTGGGAAGGAAAAGGCCACTAAAAAAAGGTTAAAAAAATGACAGCCTTTTGCTTGGGCTGTCCACTGGGGTGGAATGGGAAGGTGTACGGAGCCTCCCCCCTTCCCCCCCGCGTTCTTACACGTCTGGGTGAGGAGGATATGGAACATGGGGAGGGGGCAGGGGGGTACAGGGGCTGTAGTGGCACTCTGTTTTCCTGCAGCCGTTCCTGAAGCTCCACCAGACACCGGAGCATGTCTGTTTGCTCACGCAGCAGCCCCAGCGTTGCATCCTGCCTCCTCTGATCTTCCTGCCGCCACCTCTCATCTCGAGCGTCTCTCCTCTCCTCACGTTGGTCCCTCCTCTCCTCACGTTGGTCCCTCCTCTCCTCACGTTCACTCGCTGCTTTCCTATACTTTGAAACCGTTTCCTTCCACTCATTCAGAGGAGCTCTGTCACTGCGGCTGGATTCCATAATTTCTGCAAACATCTCGTCTCGCATCTTCTTTTTACGACGCCTTATCTGTGATAGCCTTCGGGATGGAGGAGGGAGGCTTGAGGAATTTGCAGCTGCTGTAGGGAGGGGAAAAAAGAGAGAATTGTTTAAAAAGATACATTTTGCAGAACAGTGCTTATACTCTTTCACGGTGACCAACACTATTCACATTACATAGCACATGTGATTTCTGTGCAAGGTCGCATTTTGCCTCTTAATACTGAGTGCCTGTGGCTTTGCTGCTAGAGATCACAGGTCCAGGCAACAGAATTCGGCTTGCATGCGGCCATGGTAAGCCATTGTCTTACAGCTTCTGCGCCCTCCTTTCCCACATACCAAGCATAGCCTGTAGAGTGCTGCGGTTTTTCTGTTAACATTCAGCAGGAGCAGAAAACAAACTAACCACCCCACCCCCCCGCCATGAATTCTCTGGGATGATCGCTGTACCCCTCCCCCCACCGCATGGCTGGTATCAGGGAAGATCCCTGCAGGAACCAAACTAACCACCCCCCCCCTGCCGCCGCCCCCCTCCCGCCATAAATTCTCTGGGATGATCACGGTACCCCTCCCCCCACCACGTGGCTGGTAACAGGGAAGATCCCTGCTAGCCAAACGCGAAAAGCTCAGGGCCAATTTCCCATCTGCGCTTGGCTAACTGAAGGGAAGGATTTATTTTCCGCCACAGGCAAACAGCCCAGTAGGAACGGCCACCTCTGTCCCCTTAATTAAGTTCCCGTATTTCAACCAGGTTACCATGAGTGATATCACTCTCCTGAGGATTACACAACAAGATAAAGAACGGATGTTACTTGAATGCCAGCAAACACCGGGACCATACGCTGCCAGGCTTTGTCAGGCAATGATACCAGATTACTTGCTGCAAGCATGGCGTGGTCAAGTGTCCTACCATGGAGGACGGAATAAGGATGCACTGCCCAGAAACCTTGTGGCAAGGCTTTTGGAGTACCTCCAGGAGAGCTTCATGGAGATGTCCCTGGAAGATTTCCGCTCCATCCCCAGACACGATAACAGACTTTTCCAGTAGCTGAACTGACCGCGAATGCATCCCAAGTCCTCAGGGCAAAGTAATCATTAAAAAACGTTTGCTTTTAAAACAAGTTTTATATTTTAAAAGGTAAACTCACCTGAGGTCCCTTCCATGGGGTCAGGGTCTTGGATACTGGCTTGGGAGGGTTGGGAGGGTACTTCAGTCAGGCTGAGAAAAAGATCCTGGCTGTTGGGGAGAACGGAGTACTGTGTGCTCTCTGCAAGCTCATCCTCCTCCTCCTCCTCCTCCTCCTCTCCCCCATCGGCAGAATCCTCAGGTGTAGCTGATGAGACTATCCCCGACCCGGAATCCACGATCAAAGGTGGGGTAGTGGTGGCGGCCCCCCTAGAATTGCATGCAGCTCGGCGTAGAAGCGGCATGTCCGCGGCTCTGACCCAGAGCGACCGTTTGCCTCCTTTGTTTTTTGATAGGCTTGTCTGAGCTCCTTGACTTTCACGCGGCACTGATCTGAGTCCCTATTGTGGCCTCTCTCCATCATGCCCTTGGAGATTTTTTCAAAAGTTTTGGCATTTCGTCTTTTAGAACGAAGTTCTGCAAGCACTGAATCCTCTCCCCATATAGCGATCAGATCCAGTACCTCCCGTACGGTCCATGCTGGTGCTCTTTTTCGATTATCGGCCTGCATGGTTACCTGTGCTGATGAGCTATCTGTGGTCACCTGTGCTCTCCACGCTGGGCAAACAGGAAATGAAATTCAAATGTTTGCGGGGCTTTTCCTGTCTATCTGGCCAGTGCATCCGAGTTTAGATTGCTGTCCAGAGCGGTCACAATGATGCACTGTGGGATAGCTCCCGGAGGCCAATACCATCGAATTGCGGCCACACTATCCCTAATTCGAAATGTTAAAATCGATTTTGGCGCTACTCCGCTCGTCGGGGTGGAGTACAGAAATCGATTTAAAGGGCCCTTTATTTCGAAATAAATAGCGTCGTTGTGTGGACGGTTGCAGGGTAAATTCGAATTAACGCTGATAAATCTGAATTAAAGTCGTAGTGTAGACCAGGCATAAGAAGCCCCTTAGCTGAGTGGATCTCAGTTTCAGTGAACTGCAGAGGGGTGTGGCCCAACCTCTGGGTCTTTGCAGAAGGTGACTGGGCACCTGTTCTGGCAGGAGGAGGTTCTCTGTGGTACCCCAGCTCATCAAGTGACAGACTCAAGGGAACACAAATGGAAATTGATATGTAATTTGCCTGGGAAAAGGTTGCCCACCAGCAAACCCTGGACTTGAAAGACAAAGAAATTGAGACCCAGAAGCATGAACTGGCTGTAACAGGGTGGAAGAGGTGCACAGAAACATGTATCTTGGAGGTGGAAGTTGGGGTCCTGATGACTGCTACGGTGGTAACAGACCCCAATGACTCTGTAGCTGAAAGCAAGCCCAACCTGAGTGAAAGGGGGAGGGGAGATTTTGCTGGCCAGTAAAGGGTCTGTCATAGCTGATGGCTGTAAGCTCACAGTTGGATCAGGGTCACCTTCCCTTTGGGGGGACACAGGAGTGTCTGCCCCAGAGGGGAGCCCAAAGAGGAATTTTAGATATACTGCCTCCAGCATGGACAGTGTTCAAGTCTCTGGCAGTAAGTTCAGGAGGAGATTGTGTCAGTGCACTCCATATGATGTTATGAAAATATTCTGATGAGAGGTCTCCTGTAAGGTATCATTACAAAGTTTATAATCTACTGAGTGTGTTCATCCTATTTGTATAAATGCATTATTCATGTATCTGAAGCTAGAAATATGAAATATAACTCTGAGGTCCTATTGTAATTATGCAAAGTGTGGGCCATTAATGGTGGCTTGGAATCTTGATGGCTCCCATTAATCAGGACAATTAGTTTTAAATGGCTCTGTTTACTTGTAAGTCTTCCTTTATACCTGTGTGCTGGTAATTGGGTAATGAAGTCTTACAGTGACATGTGATCATGTCACCTGAACTGGAATCCATCTTTAACCTGGTGCTTTTCCATTTAGAAGGAGTGGTGGGAACCCAGAGAGGGACAAAGGATTCCCACCTTGTGCAAAAGCTATATAAAGGGATGGAACAGAACAAAGGGGGCTGCAGTCATGAGAAATCCCCTAGCTACCACCTGAGTGGAACAAGGACTGTACCAGGGGAAAGGTTTGGGCCCAGACTAGGAAGGTGTCTAGTCTGTGAAAGAAGCTTATTAAAACATCTCTGAGGTGAGATTTTATCTGTATTCAGTTTTCCTACTGTATTAGCTGGCCACTAGCTTGATGCGGACTCTGAACTAGTAACTATAACATCAACTGGCAGGAGTGTGTGTGTGTGATTGAATTCATATGTTAATTGCTGTATCTTTGATAAATGCGACATATTGCCTTTTCCCCTGAAAAAGATCCCGTGTGCTTCTTATAAGCATAACATTTTTGGTGGAGAATTGCGAAAGGGGGAAGACATGCACTGTGATTGTTGAACATGCTGCTAAATATTGCTAAAAGGTAAAACCATACATATAAAGTGATCGATCATTCAGGTGTGCACACCCCCAGTCGGAGAAGTGCCGGGCAACAGGGGGAGGATTAGAGTCCTTGCTCCGACCCGTCTGTCGGGGAAAACTATACAGATAAGATATATACAAATTGTCTAAGTATATACACCCCCGGTCGTAGAGGTGATGGGCCATAAGGGGGAGGGTTAATGTCCTCGCTCCTACTCATCTGTCGGGGAAAAATTGCGTAGGTGAATATACCCTCGGTCGTAGCAGGATCGAGCCCAAAAGGCAGGGGGCTTAGCATTTCCCCCTCCTACTCTGTCAGGCAGAGTTCTTTTTAGTGGGTATAGACTTTTGTGTTTTGTAAGTCCTAGCATGAGCGTGGGCACGGAAAAGTTATAAAGGTAAAAGAGATTCATAAAGAAATATGGTCAGGTGGTATTTTCTATGTGAGACCCAAGTCTGAAGGATATAGGTGTGTGGGCAAATAGTGGTAGCACCTGTGTAGGACATGTTTAAAAGGAAGCAATCCAAAGATGATACTTTGTTCAAGAGATTACTCCTTTTAAACAGATCTTGCTCTGTTAAACCAAACTCTGAAGGATATAGGAGTTTGGGCAGTGTAGTATTTTTTTTGTGAGTGATTTCACTGATTTGGTGATTTCACAATTCTGAAAGAAATGCTTAAGGAAAGGGACCAGGAGGGGTGGGGGCTAGTTAAGAAGCCCACCCTCCTTGCTAAATTGGTAGTGGAACAAAGCCTGTGTCCGTGAAAAGGGACAGTTCACCGAGGAAAGCAGGATTGGGTCCAGACAAGCAGACAGGCAACAAATAAAAAAACTGGAAAACAGGTTGAAAACCCTGAGGGTTGAGTGGCAGGAGTATAAAAAAAAAAAAAATAAGTACAGGCCTGGGGATTTCAGATCCCTGGAACAATATTTGGAATGGTGAAATCTGAGTTGATGAAGGTGATAAGCAAGTGATTTTAAAAACGAGTAAGAAGTTAACTCTGCAGAATCTGGAGGGAATTTAAGCAATTGAACATTGTAAAAATGTTAAAAAGAAAAAGGTTTCTAAAAAGAGAATTCTTCGTTTCTTTACAGCCATTCTGAAGGAAAAATGGGCCCTTTTCCAAAGGAATGTCTGTAAATAAGCCAGGCAAAGAGACAATCTCATTTAAATCATTTGACTATGAACAATTTAGTCAAATTCACTAAAAGAACATAAGGGGTTTCTATTGGAACTTAACTGCCCCCAAAGGTATACAAATGTAATCTATGTACAGCTGTGTAAAAATTAAAGCAGTGTAAGAAATGTTAAAAAAAAGAATGTATGTGTATAAATATAATGTGGAGTGTTTAGGACCTAAAGCAACACTCCTGGTTTGTAAAACTCTTGTTTTGTAGGTTTAAGATGAATTGGTTTTGTTTTTAAGATAATACCACTAAAATCCATTTGAATCTTTCATTCAAAGTTGCAAAACCAAGAAACACTTTTTGCCAGACACAGGTAACTAGAGTTGTTTAGCTTTGGTATTTATCATTTAACCCTTAAGGTACCTTAATGCTTTATACATTCAATATCTTTTTAAAAGACCAAAGTCATGGCTGCAGTAGGGCAGTCAAAACCGGGAGAATGAAAAAAGATTCTGGATTTGTTTTTTGGTAACAAAATATCAAATAAGAGCTGCAGTGAAAAACAGTGCCCCACACTGAACCTTAAGGTGGCTCTGTGTAATTAAACTGTCACTTTAATAATGATATCTGACTTGTGTCCATTTATCCTTTTACGTAGTGACTGTCCAGTTTGGCCAATGTACATATTAGAGGGGCATTGCTGGCACATGATGGCATATATAACATTGGTGGACGTGCAGGTGAAAGAACAGGTGATGTTGTAGCTGATCTGGTTAGGTCCTGTGATGGTGTTGCCAGTGTAGATATTTGGGCAGAGTTGGCATCAAGGTTTGTTGCATGGATTGGTTCCTGAGTTAGAGTTGTTATGGTGCGGTGTGTGGTTGCTGGTGAGAATGTGCTTAAGGTTGGCGGGTTGTCTGTGGGCGAGGACTGGCCTGCCTCCCAAGGTCTATGAAAGTGAGGAATCATTGTCCAGGATGGGTTGTAGATCACTGATGATGTGTTGGAGAGGTTTAAGCTGAGGGCTGTAGGTGATGGCCAGTAGAGTTCTGTTGGTTTCTTTCTTGGGCTTGTCTTGCAGCAGGAGGCTTCTGGGTACACATCTGGCTCTGTTGATTTGTTTCCTTATTTCCTTGTGCGGATATCGTAGTTTTGAGAATGCTTAGTGAAGATCTTGTAGGTGTTGGTCTCTGTCTGAGGGCTTGGAGCAGATGCGGTTGTACCTCTGCACTTGGTTGTAGACAATGGATCATTTGGTGTGTCCGGGGTGGAAGCTGGAGGCATGAAGGTAGGCATAGCGGTCTTCAGTATAGGGTGGTGTTAACGTGACCATCACTTATTTATACTGTGGTGTCTAGGAAGTGGACCTCCCGTGTAGATTGGTCCAGGCTGAGGTGGATGGTGGGGTGGAAGCTGTTGAAATCGTGGTGGAATTTTTCCAGAGTCTCCTTCCCATGGGTCCAGATGATGAAGATGTCATCAATGTAGCATAGGTAGAGAAGGGGCGTGAATGGACGAGAGCTGAGGAAGTGTTGCTCCAGGTCAGCCATAAAAATGGTGGCATATTGTGGGGCCATGCGGGTGCCCATGGTGGTGCCACTGGTCTGGAGGTATATATTGTCACCAAATTTGAAATAATTGTGCCTGAGGATAAAGTCACAGAGCTCAGCAACAATTTGTGCTGTGTTATCATCAGGGATACTGTTCCTGACAGCTTGTATTCCACCTGTGTGTGGGATGTTTGTGTAGAGAGCCTCCACATCCATGGTGGCTAGGATGGTGTTTTCTGGGAGATCACCAATGCATTGTAGTTTTCTCAGGAAATCAGTGGTGTCACGGAGATAGCTGGGAGTACTGGTGGCATAGGGTCTGAGCAGAGAGTCCACATATCTGGATAGTCCTTTCAGGGCTCTAAGGGTATGTTGATTTGTTCCTGTGTTAGTGTAAGGGGTATCCTGAGTAGATGGTGCAGTTTCTTAGTATATTCCTCAGTGGGATCTGTGGAAAGTGGCCTGTAGAATTGGGTATTCGAGAGTTGTCTGGCAGCCTCCTTCTGGTGGTCAGACCTGTTTATGATGACAACAGCACCTCCTTTATCAGCCTCTTTGATTATAATGTCAGGGTTGTTTCTGAGGCTGTGGATGGCATTATGTTCTGCACGACAGGTTATGAGGCAAGCAATGTTTGTTTTTCCACAATTTCTGCCTGTGCACGTCGGCGGAAGCATTCTATGTATAGGCCCAGACTGTCATTTCGACCCTCAGGAGGAGTCCATGTGGAGTTCTTCTTCCTGTGTTGTTGGTGGGGGGTATCTGTGTATCAGTGCACTGTTCAGTGTTATCTTGAAAGTATTCTTTGAGTCGGAGGTGGCGAGAGTAGGCTTCCAGATCACCGCAGAACTGTATCATGTTTGTGGGGATGCTGGGGCAAAAAGAGAGTCCTCGAGATAGGACAGACTCTTCTGCTGGGGTGAGCGTGTAGCTGGATAAATTGACGATATTGCTGGGTGAGTTAGGGGTACCACTGTTGTGGCCTGATGTGGCAGGTAGGATTTTAGATAGCTTACGGTCCTTTTTTCTTTGTAGAGAGGTAAAGTGTGTAATGTAGATCTCCTGTCTTATTTTAGTAAAATCCATTTGTGTGGAGGGTTGGTTATTTATGGAAGTCTCCAGGTTGGAGAGCTCTTTTTTGATGTTTTCCTGTTTGCTGTATAGGATGCTGATCAGTTCCTCAGTTTCTTTGATGGTGTATGGCATAATCTCTCACTGTGGTCTGTGCAGTATGTAGATAGCAATGGATTTTTCACCTTCAGTCCATTTGGTATTATATCCATCTGTGTGCATTTGGAAAGGAAGATGATATCAGTCTGTACTTGTGCAAGTTTCTTCATGAGGTTGATAGATTTCCATTCCATACGGCTAAATGCAGTGCCTTGCATGGTGTCAAGTATCAGAGGGGTAGCCGTGTTAGTCTGGATCTGTAAAAAGCAACAGAGAGTCCTGTGGCACCTTTAAGACTAACAGATGTATTGGAGCATAAGCTTTCGTGGGTGAATACCCACTTCGTCAGACGCATGTAATGGAAATTCCTGATATCTGACTTGTGTCCACTGAGGGGAAATACAGATAAAGTTGCCCTGAACTGTGACCTATCTAGAGCTCTAAATTTGGATGGTTAGTGAGAAGAAAGGCCACTTCAGCCAGTTCATCCTGGTGCCCACCTACTACTACTTCTAGTTCATCCTGAGGACCTTTTATGAAAGCCTCACAGTCCCTTTAGCAGTGCTTCTTAGCTTAATTTCCAGCTGGCACTCCCCCTGGCTGTGCTGCAGAGACGCTGCGGGTTGGACACTTGCTCTGGTGGAGGCCTCACACCTCCAGGCTTTGGGTGGTGGGACCCTTCTTCCCAGCATCAGTCCCCTGTCAGGTTAAGATCCCCCTCCCAGTCTGGCCTGCAAGGACCCTTGGCTGGGAGCATAGGCAGCGAGTTATAGTCCCACGTGGTGCCCGGGCACCAGCAATATTCAGAGCCCAGGAGCCCAGCTCCACCAATATTTTGGGCCGGGTGTACCCCCCCTTGCTGCCCCTAATCGCCTTCCCAGGGGCCCCAGAGAAGAGAGTCACTGTCTCTCTTCCGTGCAGCTCCATGCTGCCTCCCTGCAGCAACTGCTGCCGCAGGGTCCTAGTGCCCCCATCTCGACTACCAGGGCAGACTAACTGAGCCTGCCCTTCCACCTCAGACCCTTCCCTTTTCCGGTGGGACCCTCCAGCAACACAGCCCCCCCCCCCCCACCTGCAATCAGCGCTTCTGCCCCATGCTGGGCAAGGAGGCAGCCCCATCCCTCACCCCCAGTGAGGCTACAGTCAGGGGCAACAGCAGGGGAGGAGGCTCACGCAGCACCCACCACGGTGGAGGCGAGGGAGATTCCTGGACCTGAGAGGGGCTGAGAGGGGCCCTAAGAGCACATGCAGTGACAGTGGTGGGGGTGAGTGTGCTGCTGGGGCGGGGGGCAGGAAAGGCGGGCTCCTCCCCCAGAGCTTACTGCTGCCGGCAGGGAAAGGGCTGGGGGGGGGGGGGGGGGAGTCCTCCTCTCTGGCCCCTGTCCCAAAGCAGCCTGCCTGCACTCCAAACTCATCCGCAGCCCTGCCCCACCCCAGAGCCACACCCCCAGCCAGAGCTCTCACCCCCCCACCACACCCTCAACCCTCTGTCCTAGCCCTGAGCCCCTCCAACACCCCAAACACCTCATCTCCAGTCCCAGCCAGAGCCCTCATTCCCCCGCACCCTAACCCTCTGCCCCAGCCCTGAGCCTAACACCCCAAACCCCTCATCTGCAGCCACACCTCACAGCCCTCACCCCTGCACCCCCTCCTATCCCCAAACTCCCTTCCAGAGTCTGCACCCCAATCCCCTGCCTAGGGCCTGCACCCCAGACCTCCTCCCTCACCCAAACTCCCTCCCAGAGCCTTGGGCAGGTGGGGAGCAGAGTTTGGGCAGGGACTGGTTCTGGGCACCACCAAAATTTCTACAAACCTGCCACCCCTGGCTGGAGGTGTCTTTCTGCACTGGGCCCTTTGCCCAGGGTCCCCCCTTGGCTGGCCCCAGTTGCTCACCACACCTGGCTCCAGCTCCATTCTACCTCAGCACTGATGCTGCTTCTCTGCCTCTAGCCCCCAGGTTGCTTCCCTGGCTCTGTGGCTACTGCTCTGCTCCTCAGCTTGGGCCCCTGGTCTCTCCTTAACTCGGCCCCACCCTGTCTGACCCAGCCAATTGCAGCTCACACAGAGGACAGGACCCACCCTGGCCGCCTGACTCCCTGATTAGCCTGCCCTCCCTGTCAATCAGGCTGACCTGGAGCATTGGCCTCTTCCCATTGTTCCTAGGGACTGTCAGTCTCAGGGTCCTGATTTCCCATTGACTCTTCCCCTTTCTTTCGGTTCTGGGAGCTAGCCAACCAAAACACCCCCACTGAGTGTTAGTAACGGGCAACAGTCCCCTTACACATAGACTCCTATTACCCCCCACCCCCTGTCCCATTTGTTCACAGTTGCTATCTGGTCACCCTTTGGAACCGCCCCATGTCCAGCTTTACAATCCTCCCCTCCCCACCCAGTTCCTCTGTGTGAGCTCCCAGCCCGCCTGCCCAGCTTCTTCAGCGCGGAGGAGGGAACGGACCAGAGCTGGAGGTAGGCTCCGCTCCGCTACGCCATCGCGCCCTGGTGCCCGCTCCCGGGGAACGCTCGGTGGCTGCACAGGCGTAAGCGCCGCCGGAAAGTGGGGGAAGAGAGTTCAGCGGGACGGCTGCCTGGGGGACGTGCCGGGGAGCTGGCAGCGCGGGGAGTGGGGCCGCGGCTCTGCTTGTCCTGCGGGCGCTGCAAGGGGAGCGAGGCGCCTCTCCGGGGTCCCAGCGCGTGGGTGTCCCGGGGCCCGCGCCGTTTGTCTCTAGCGCTGCCCGGCGCCTCAGCTCGCGTCTCTCCCCTCGGCTGCTAGGCTGTGCTGGCGGGAGGGCGCTGGCCCAGGCCGGGAGAAGAGGCTGCGGCTGCAAAAAGGAAACCGGGCCAGCGCTGCCCGGAGTGAGGGGCACCCGCCGGGGAGAAATCTTAACGACGAGTCGCCTTTTAATGCAGATTAGTGACCCTGAGTTGTGTGTCTACACGGGCTGAGAACTTGCTGCCCCCCAGTGTTTGTGAAGAGTTGCCCCGGGGGGAGAGTGGAGGACCCCCAATCTCGAATTCTAACCGTGGGCTCTTTGTTGAGGGGTTAGCCGGGGTTTCTTGCACTGTAGAGCTAGAGGTGTTGGTCTGGCAAAACAAGCCTTGAGGTTGGCAGCTTGGTTGTGTTTTGGAAAGGGAAGGGCAAGGTGGGGGGTGAGAAGCTGGGAAAGGCTCAGTGGAAGAGGATTCTGGTGGCTACATTCTAACTACTTGATACCAGTAAAGGTAGGTTTCAGAGTAGCAGCCGTGTTAGTCTGTATCCGCAAAAAGAACAGGAGTACTTGTGGCACCTTAGAGACTAACAAAAGTTAGTCACAAGTACTCCTGTTCTTTTTGCAGTAAAGGTAGGAGATCATCTTCTCTACAGTCTTACCACCCCGGGAGAAATTCCCAGTTCTCGGCACCTGTCTAACCCCTGCAATGCTTGGACAGTGCCTCACAGCTGGGCAGCAAATCTCCTGGCAATTGCATGCATGCAATGTCAGAATTGCATTTAGCAGGTCTAAAGACCTGTTGTGTCTGAACCATTTAAGGGTCAGGTAGAATGTGAACTAGCTCACCTGGTTCCAGTCGTCCTCTCTACCGTCGCCCAAGACAGCACTGGCCTTCCAAAATATCTCAAATTCCACTTTTCCTGGGACTAATGCTAGGAGTTGTGGATTAGGTACAATGCAGCTGATGGGATTCAGGAAGAAGCACTCGTGTTCTACAAGTGGGGCAAAAGGTGCCGTGCTTTTTAACCAATATTGGCATAACCACCTTAGATGCAGTTGAACTAGTAGAACTTAATCTACTTTTGTCCAGCTGGTTCAGCTTCCACTTCTCTGATTCTCTGGTGTATACATAATCTAATTAACTAGCTGGGACCTACCTAAAATTTAGTGTTCACAGCTCTTATGTGCTGATGCTATGTGTATTTGGGGAGCTAAATGATGAACAAGGTGGGGGATGAAAGGTTTTCAAAGGTGGCAAACGTATGAAGCTTGCGGTTAATGCCAACATTTCCTCCAGCACAAATGTTTATTGTAGGTATGAGATACCTATTTTAAACTGCTAAATTAGTCTAATGAACACCAAAAAGCCTATGTGACTATGGTAGAAATCACTCTTCTTAGGTTTTAAAAAACATAAAAACACCACCCTACTATCTTTCTACCACACTATAAAAGTAAAGATCATCCATCTGATTCTTGGAGAATTGAAAGCTATGCTTATCAAGGGTTTTGTGTAAAAAATACAATGTGTGTTCAAAGCAACAAAGAGTCCTGTGGCACCTTAAAAACTAACAGATGTATTGGAGCATATGCTTTCGTGGGTGAATATCCACTTCATCAGACGCATGTAATGGAAATTTCCAGAGGCAGGTATAAATATGCAGGCAAGAATCAGTCTGGAGATAACAACGTTAGTTCAATCAGGGAGGGTGAGGCCCTCTTTTAGAAGTTGAGGTGTTCACACCTCGGGAGGAGAAACTAGCTTTTCTAGTTGGCTAGCCATTCACTGTCTTTGTTTAATCCTAATCTGATGGTGTCAAATTTGCAAATGAACTGAAGCTCAGCAGTTTCTCTTTGAAGTCTGGTCCTGAAGTTTTTTTGGTATAAGATGGCTACCTTTACATCTGCTATTGTGTGGCCAGGGAGGTTGAAGTGTTCTCCTACAGGTTTTTGTATATTGCCATTCCTGATATCTGACTTGTGTTCATTTATCCTTTTACGTAGTGACTGTCCAGTTTGGCCGATGTACATAGCAGAGGAGCATTGCTGACATATGATGGCATATATAACATTGGTGGATGTGCAGGTGAATGAGCCGGTGATGTTGTAGCTGATCTAGTTAGGTCCTGTGATGGTGTCGCTGGTGTAGATATGTGGGCAGAGTTGGCATTGAGGTTTGTTGCATGGATTGGTTCCTGAGTAAGAGTTGTTATGGTGCAGACACCACACGTCACACCAATTTGAGAGCATCAACTTGCTAAATTTCACTGAACTTTTCTCAAAGAATCAAGAATCTGAGTAGTTTTATCAGTCACTATTTATATACCACTGCTGTCTGTATACGTAGCAGTGTACAATAAATGAAGTGCTTTAATTTTTGGGGGTGGAGAGAGGGGTTCATGTAGGACTCTGGAAACCTTTGTCTTTTCGGTACACCAACATCATGGTCCAATTTCTCGAAGGAACCTCTACCCAGCTTCTAATGTTCATGCAGTCTTGAACTAAAATAAATTATATGCAGTTTGCAACACAAATGAGGAGTGTCCTAAATTTAAAAACTTAGTCTCAGTGCTGAAAGTTGATCTCTGAGCCCAGTACACTGAACCTTCACCCGAGGAAGGTAAAATATTGATTCTTAAGGCTACAGTGGCAGAGCTAGATTTCAACATCCTGCTGTGATTAAAATCATATTCCATATGTTCATGGAAGGTGAAATAAAGTTGTAATCCCACAAAGACTTAAGCATATGCTTAACTGCATTGAGTACAGTGCATAAAGTTAAGCACACTTGAGACTTTGTGGAGTTGGGGCTCAAGTCAGACACTAGTATTTTTACTGCATGTTTGGTTAACACAAAGTAGACCTTTTAATTTTAAGGAAGGGTTTTGTTTGGATATACATTGTAAGGGGTACAAACAGTTTTTACATTGTAGCTCACCTGCAAAAAGCCAGCAGAGATGATAAAGTTATTGTCATGTGAGCCACGTAAGTATCTCATTTTTCTCAAGTGTTTTGGTGAGTTTATAAAAATAGATTGTTTTCTGAAGTCCTCTATGCTAACAGTTTTCAAGTAGAGCAAGCTTTATGCTTTAGCCCTGGATACAGTACCTCGACAAGAAGGAACTACCTATTCCAGGGATCGGCAATCCACTGCCCTCAGCCCCCCGACCCTGTTCCCTCTGCCTCCCCCACAGGCCCTTCCCCCTCCCCCCCGATCATCTTACCCTGCATGGATGTGGAAATCTGTTCCGGATTCCAGGTTGTCGTTAGCCCCCGTGGCAAAAGATCAGCAGAGGTTTCCAAAGGGAAGTTTGCAGCCTTTGTTCAGACCCAAACATTTTCACTTAAAAAAAAAAAAATACCCAAACCCATCCCGACACCCATCTGCTCTGTCCAGATTTGCTGTTATCCCTGTTGAGGCCAAAGTGGTTTGAAAAATTAAAAATCCATGACACCATTGTGTTGCTTCCCCTTGTGTTGCTCATTAATCTGATGGACCTGCTGATAATGAATAAAGATGAATGCCCTGGGAGCAATGTGTCAGGCAGACAGTTTGTCGAGTAGGAAAGTGAATGCTGAAGCCCTCACAAAATGCAGAGGCTTTTCTTTACCTGAGAACTGAAAAAGAGCCAGATACCCTGCATGGGTTTGAAAGTGACAAGAACCTAGCGACTGACCAGAGCAGCCCCAGGTTTGAAGTGACGAGGAGGGTCTGTGTCATGAAGTCTGCATTTCCACTGAGGACTCTTCCAGGGTAGCTGGTGCAGGTCTGCCGCCCGGCACAGCAATGCTGAGAGGTGCTAGTGTAGACCCGACCCACTGCCCTCAGCCCCTACCCTGACCCTGTTCCTTCAGCCTCCCCCGCAGTCCCCCCTGTACCTCCCACCCCGAACCCACTGCCCTCAGTCCCTGCCCCCGTTCCAACAGCCTCCCCCACAGTCCCCCTACTCCCCCCAACCCACTGCCCTCAGCCTTGCCCTACCCCAAATCTCTTCTTCAGCCTCCCCCGTCAGCCCACCCCCATCGCTTCCCCTGCTGTCCCACCCCCTCAACTTCCCCCCATTCCAGTCCTGCTCCCCTCTTGTCTCATCTCCTCCAGACCCTGTCCCTCCAATTTTGCAGCCAAAATAAAGGTGATAGGCTTTCTTAACCATAGTGAACAGGAGTACTTGTGGCACCTTAGAGACTAACAAATTTATTAGAGCATAAGCTTTCGTGGACTACAGCCCACTTCTTCGGATGCATACAGAGTGGAATAAATATTGAGGAGATATATATACACACATACAGAGAGCATAAACAGGTGGGAGTTGTCTTACCAACTCTGAGAGGCCAATTAAGTAAGAGAAAAAAAACTTTTGAAGTGATAATCAAGATAGCCCAGTACAGACAGTTTGATAAGAAGTGTGAGAATACTTACAAGGGGAGATACAAACATTGAATCTAATGGCTCAGCCATTCCCAGTCCTTATTCAATCCTTTGTTGATTGTGTCTAGTTTGCATATCAATTCCAGCTCAGCAGTCTCTCGTTGGAGTCTGGTTTTTGAAGTTTTTCTGTTGTAATATAGCCACCCGCAGGTCTGTCATTGAATGACCAGACAGGTTAAAGTGTTCTCCCACTGTTTTTTGAGTATTATGATTCCTGATGTCAGATTTGTGTCCATTAATTCTTTTGCGTAGAGACTTTCCGGTTTGGCCAATGTACATGGCAGAGGGGCATTGCTGGCACATGATGGCATATATCACATTGGTAGATGTGCAGGTGAACGAGCCCCTGATGGTATGGCTGATGTGATTAGGTCCTATGATGATGTCACTTGAATAGATATGTGGACAGAGTTGGCATCGGGCTTTGTTACAAGGATAGGTTCCTGGGTCATTGGTTTTCTTCAGTGATGTGTGGTTGCTGGTGAGTATTTGCTTTAGGTTGGGGGGTTGTCTGTAAGCGAGGACAGGTCTGTCTCCCAAGATCTGTGAGAGTAAAGGATCATCTTTCAGGATAGGTTGTAGATCTCTGGTGATGCGCTGGAGAGGTTTTAGTTGGGGGCTGAAGGTGACAGCTAGTGGTGTTCTGTTATTTTCTTTGTTGGGCCTGTCTTGTAGGAGGTGACTTCTGGGTTATACTGCGCTTTTTTGATGCAAAAGTCACTTCACCACAAACATAGCAGAAGTTATCTGCACTCTTCACACAAGTACGCGGCATCTCTGCTCACTTTGGCTAAACAGAAATGTGTCCCTTTGCAAAATCAAACACTGACAAATAAGAGAGCACGACACTGTATGATTTCTAGAGCTGATATAGGGCAATTTGTTCAGCAGAGTGATGTAAGCTTGGTTATGATTGCATCATCCATGACTTCTAGGAATAACATGATGCAATTCATATCATGTATGACGCAATACCAGCTTCAGATTGCATCATTCATTGTTTTGCCTAAAAAGCAAGTACTGTCCAAACCCAGTCATAGATTTATTCATAGATCCAGTCAAAGATGTATTTTAGTCATTTCTGGTTTAAATTGAGATCCCTTCCCTTTATAACTCATTTATCCTCCGCCATTCCCAAGTCCAGGGTCGTATATACTGACCCAATAGCATATCTTGAAAACTGGAGCCAATCAACAATTTTAAGCATCATTTTTGTTCTCAGTGACCCAGAATTAGTAAAGTTTGACTACATTTATTTCAGAAGCATTTTGGCTGTAGAGCAGTGTTACCTAGAGAGGTTATGGAATAGCAGTCATTGGAGTTTTTTAAGAGGTTAGACAAACAACTGTCAAGGATGGTCTAGTTGTTATTACTCAGTCCTGCCTCAGTGCAGGAGTTTGACTAGATGACCTGTTGATATCCCTTCCAGTCCTACATTTCTGTGATTCACACACTGAATTGCCTTGTGCCACTGTCTAGTAGTAACTGTATATTAACTACAATTTTATAAACCTGCATGTCAGAGAGTTAATATACAGTTTAGAGCATAGCAATTTTAGAGCTCTGCATGTTCAGACCAACTGACCTGAAAATTGTGATCTACAGTATTCAAAACTATTAAGATGTGGGCTGAAATAAAATCAGCATGAATTGCTCAACAATATTAATGGAATCAGCATTGCGCTGCTATATATTGTAAAACATTACATTGAAATCTTGCAAGTATTACATAGCACGCCTTCTTGCCCAAATGGTAACTAAACAGAACATCTTCCTGTTTCAACTTATATTTCTTAACTTATATCCCATAGCTCCTAGAAGTTGTTGGTTTTTTTTCAAACACTGAATGCTGCTAAGTTATGAGTTTTAACAGGTTTTTTCTTTTAAATCACAGCCCTGAATGTTATTCTAAAATTGTTTTCCAAATATTCTTAAACTCCCAGTTTATCCCCCGCTGATGTTCATTGTGAAAAGTATTGCAGGTCTAATAATAATATTTGGCACTTTTGTAATTCACTGTCCAACATGTGTTTTGTGCCCTCCTCTGGTAGATTTTTAGAGGATAACTGTATAGCTACCAGCTAAGGGAGTTATATCTTGAACTCAAGTAGTAGAAGCTCATGCTTTTAAGTCTGAATGGCTCAGGTTCAATCTTTGGTGACTAGCTATGATGGAGGTTGCTACACTTATAATCCCTTTAATCAGAGGTTCTGAATATGCTTTGTTGTAGGCAGAGCTAGCCTATAGTTAAGCAGCCGAAAATTTAGAATGGGAAGTGTTGAAATGTTGGGAAGCCTTATAATTTTGCAGTCTGGAACGAACATCCCATCTGAGGGATGGGGGCGGGGAGAGAGGAGAGTGAGACAGGACCAGGAAACTGGGACAAGGAATCCAGAGCGGTAGTGGGGGTAGTTGAAATCAGATGAGGAGCTGGGGCGGGTTAGACAGCAATAGGATAGACATAGACTGAAGGGGATGGGGAAGAAGGGTCTTTGACTACTAGAGACTACTCCGTTCAGGAGCCTGGAATAGACCCAGGATTCCTGAGTTTCACAGTTCCTTTTCTGTCAGCAGATATCTGTGAAACCCAGAGGCAAAAAAAGTGTCTCATCCCCCTATAGAGCTGATCTATCACATATAGGATGACAACCTACTGCCTCTGCCATCACTTACTCCATTAGCTCAAGTGGCAGAAGTCTGTGCAGTGGATCTAAAGGTTCATCGGCAGGGTTGGAGCCATGCGAGTTTCACGATGATTCCACATGACAGAATTTCTGGGGCAGTTCAGTTTTGATTTTTACAAAAAAAACCTGGGGAAATGCATACAGAAATAGGGTGACCAGATGCCTAAATAGGGGAATCTCAAGCAGGAGTAGAGAGGTTATTTTATCTCTGTATTTGGCATTGGTGCAACCACTGCTGGAATACTGTGTCCAGTTCTGGTGTGCACAATTTAAGAAGGATATTGATAAAGTGGAGAGTGTTCAGAGAAGAGTCACAAGACTGATTAAAGGATTATAAAACATGCCTTATAGTGATCGACTCAAGGACCTCAATCTATTTAGCTTAACAAAAAGAAGGTTAAGAAGTGTCTTGGTTGTAGACTGTAAGTATCTACATGGGGAACAAATAGTTAATAATGGGCACTTCAGTCTAGCAGAGAAAGGTAGAGCATGAGCCAATGGTTGGAAATTGCAGATAGACAAATTCAGACTGGATATAAGGTATACCTTTTCAATGGTGAGAGTAATTAACGATTAACAATATACTAAGGGTCATGGTGTTTTTCTAAAAAAATTTTCTAAAAGCTATCCTCTAGGAATTATTTTGGGAAAGTTCTATGTCTGTGCTATACAGGCGGTGAGACCAGGTGATCACCGGATCCCTTCTGGCTTTATAATCTCAGAACTAGGTACATCAATTCACATGCAAAATTCTCATTGAATTCAATAGGTGTCCTTGCCCTGTCGCTTGTGGTGCGGACTGCAGCAGGGGCCGTACAACCCCTCTCGCAGCTCCCTAGGGCCCCCTCTCATGGGTCTGTGCACCTGTGTCTGTCATTGTCGTCATCTCCCTCCCCTCCCCCCCCCCCGCTCCCCCAATGTTTCCCGATATTTCACTCTTGCGATCTGGTCACCCTACACCAAACATACAACAAAGTAATGGATGTTCTATTCTGGACTGAAGCACAGTCAAACGAAAATCACTCTGACAATGCTGAATTAAATGCCAGTGCTCAGCAGGCGTTTTCTTGCATGGCAAAGAAGCTCAGACAATACAGGGAAGAGTCAAGTGATGCAGGAAAAATGGCTCAAAAGTTTCAACAGCCTGCAGCGGGGTTCCTAGAAGCTGTGCGTATATGCGAATCTGCACAAATGCAGATGGATTTAACCTTGCTTAATGCAATTCCTGGCTTTGACAAGTATTCTAGGCTAGAGATTCCTGCTTACAAAAATATTACCAAAGAAATGGACTGTAGTTTGCCTGTGCTACAGTTTTGGAACTCAGTGGAAGGCAGAATCTCCCACCTCGCAAGGTTAGCTTGGCACTGACAATTCCAGTGAACTCTGTGGATGCACACAGTGTTTTCAGCGCAGAGACAGGGAGTGAAGAAAGACACAGTTGCTGGATGGTCCATGCCGACATATTTTTTCACTTGCTAGTGTTATTTGCTGCTGTAAAGAGTCAATAAATCCGGTCAAGTTCACATGACTGAAACAAGCTAATAATTGCATCTGGAAGGACGGGGAGCGCACACTGTACTGTGACTTCCCCCCCGCAGCTGAAGATCTCTCGGGGCAGGAAGTGAGTGGGGCAGTGTGGAACTTTCTGTAGCCAGGAGAGGTAGCAAGAGCAGCCGTGCAGAGGAAAAGGAAGTCCTGTCCCTCCCTGTGGATTGTCACGGGCACGCAGGGGCGAAAGAAAATGCAGGCCTGTTATTTACCAGGCTGCACGTGGCAATAGATTATATTGGTAAGGGATGCAAGGAGAGTATGGGTCACGATGCAAACTGCAGCAGACACACACACAAATTAATCAATTTTATTGGGGATAATTACAAGGGGTAAGGGAGCAGCGTTTGATTAGCTAATAGAGTTAATGAAACTTAAAACACACAATGATTAAAATATCTACTAACAATATTTATAAACAAAGATGCAGCATTTAGTAATAATTGATACTTACAAATACAAACCAACGCATAACGACTGGCAAACGTAGAAACTCTGTTTGAAACACATGAGCTGAGAGAGAGGCTTCGAGGTGATCAGGCTCAGTTACGGGTGTACACAGGATACACAGGATTTGTTTTTCTTTCTCCTCTCCCTGCCTGCACATGGCAGGTAGGCCCATAAAGTACCAACTATGACATCATAGAAGTGTCATAGGGGACAGGGCCCAAAACCTGTTTGTGTTCATTTCTGATTGGCACAAGCAAAGTTTCCACCAAGTAGTGGAGCAGGTGCCTCAAAGTCTGGCTTCGCCCCCAAAAGGTGAGGAAATGCATATGGTTTTAGAATGCGTGCAACACTGAATGACAAAAGAAGAGGCCAGGGCAATACCGGTATGGGCAAGTTTTAAAGGATGCAGACAGGAGCTCATCTCAACATGCCCCCGTGCCCTGGCTGAAATAGTTAGGCCGAAAACCTAAACTTCCGAGTCTGACTCCTCATCCCCACCTACGAGGGGATGCGCTTCAGGGGTGGAAGCGATGTAGGCCGAGGCAACAAACTTGTGAATGCAGGCTTTAATGAAGGCATATCCGAGACAGGGAAGAGCGAGCCCAACTAGAAGGGACACAAACAGTGATTGGAAATAGGATTTGTAGGGCGCAAGGCCAAGCCAATTGAGCCATGACCAAAACTGGAAGGACTCTCGTGACTCTCGGACAGTGGAGCTCAACGTTTGCAGGTCTTTAACAATTGAGGACAAATTAGGAGAAATAGAAGGCAAAGAAACGCAGCATTTATCAGCAAAGTCGGGATATACTTCAGCAAATTTAGTACAAAATGAGGAAGATTGTAACAAATATTGAATCATTAATCTATTTTGAATACTATACTGAACAAGGGAATTTAACTGCTGATTAATTAAGGAGAGGCCCTTGCCCGTAGTATTAGCAAGCATTTCAATAGCAAGGGATTGAAACAGCACTTGATCACGTAACATCATATAACCAACAGGGTTAAAACTAACAATAGAGCAGGCGAGGGAGGAAGCTGCTGTTTGCAAACGAGGCCAAAAAGAGTGGGTACTACGATGGTGTCGGTTGCTAGATGGCAAGGTATAGATACCTCCGCCCTGTAGATACAGGGTGCCAATGATGCATATACCCCGGGGCTGGGGAGGAAGCACAGCAAATGCAACATTACCACAAATCCAAAAATGACCGGGTCTTAAGGAAGAAACTGTGGTATGGCTCCACCCATTATTGGTTACAGAATAAAAGCTGGATGCACGATTGATACATGCAGCCTCAGCATGATGCATATGCTGGGCATGAAACAGATACGTATGTGTTATGGAGGTATAGAAGGTTCCAAAAAATATATAATTAAGACGATAAGAACAATTAATGGGAGGGGGATATGTAAAATTAAGAGTGGGTTTAGTTAGGGAGGTATTAGCATAAGAGAAACTCCACATAGAACAATTAGAATAAGTACCAACCCAAGTAGGGGCTGGGGTTAAACTATTGCCAACAAAAACCCAACAATGAGATGCTGGAACTCTAATACTCTCAATTAAAGGAAAGCTATGATCACTTCGACCTGAAGCATTAAGAACAGGAAACACATAAGAATTAAATTGTGAAGAACAATTATTCCAAACACTAGAAGCAGCCCACTGCACATAGGGGGAAGAACAATTCACACTAGAAATATTAAATGAAGAAAAATTATAAACTATTGGTACAAATTGCAAGGGTAATGGATATTTAGGTGAGAACTGAGTGGAGCAAACAAGACAATCTTCTGGACTCAGCGCTGACAGGGACTGGTTTCCGCTGACCTCCTGCACCCAGTAGGCAGCGAACCAGGTTTGTAGTCCACCTTCTCCTAAGGGCTCCGTGGGCAAAGATGTTGTGAGGGAGAGCAGCATAACCTGTAAAACAGAATAATACAAGCCCTGCTCAGGGGCATTAGTTTGTTTATTAAGAACTACATTTGCTGAGCCAGTTATGATGAACTAGCTTGTCACCGGGGGTACTTGTAGCCACTAAGTAGGTGTTAGGGTACTTGCCGGCCCGGAGAATGGTGGCTTTTATAGGTTCTCGATGGCCGGAGGCTTGGGGTTCTGTAAGCCAAACCAGTTAGCCGGTGTTAAACCCGGGGGACCAAGGCGGCTTAGGTGTAGGTGAAATGTGAGGCCAGCGAGAGTAACTTTTGTTGAGTGCGATAAGTACCTGGGGTAAAAATGAGCTCCAGTTTTTAAAATCAGGGTTGGGGGTTTGCTGTTCGCAGCATAGTCTTAAGGACTGCGATTTTTCGCTCCACCACACCATTGCTTTGAGGATGATATTTAGTATGGATGTGAAGGGAAGCCCCCCATCCAAAAATGAGCTGTTCAATGCTTTTGCTGGTAAAGGGTGGCCCACCATCTGCTTGGACTTCAGTGGGAGTGCCCCAGGCAGCTGCTGTTTGCTTAAGAGCCACAGCGACAGAAGCAGCATTGGTTTTAGTAAGAGGGAGACAAAAAGTTTGCCAAGACCCCAGATCGACAGTAACTAAGGCTTTTGGAAAACGACAAGCACCTGGCAGGGGTCCTATTAAGTCAATTTGCCGTGTACTACCTGGGGCAAAGTGTTCTGCAGCGTATGCAGAGCGATCATATCGGGGACGATTCATAGTTTTTACCTGCACACACTGCAAGCAGGACTGAACAATGAGCTCGCACTGACTGCGGCTAACGTCAGGCTTTTGGTTAGAAAAGCCAGATAACAGGCCATACAATTTTGTGGGTGGTAAGTGTCCCCATTCTTCGTGGAGCCAGCGCAACAGCGGGTCGGCCTGTGAGGCGGGATTTGCCATATGAACTTGGGAGACCTCTCTCATTCTTTGATCAAGACTGGAATGCAGGGGGTTAGAGCCTGGTTGATGAGAGGGACAGTGCGTAACGAACCAAGGGTGAGAGAATTTACGAATTAGGGCAAAAATTTGGTCCCACATTTTAACAAAAGCTGAGGGAGAGGCTTGCTCAATTAAAATATCTAAACAAAATTGAGAATCGATACCTAAAACAACTTGCTTGTTGGCAGAGTGGGCATTAGCAACATGCTGGGCAGCTAAAAGAACGCCCTGCACTTCGCATTCTTGTGCGGAGCAGGAGGGGGGCAGTAACTGCACATTAAAGTAATTACATGTGGAACAAAGAACTCCCGCCCTAGGGGATGGTGAGGTGCCCCCGTCAGACACAACCCAGGGATCATATTTTGCTTCAATGCATAACGGTTGGTGAGATGGGGGGGCTAAGATGTTATTGCTGGGAGTTAGGGTCCATGCCTGCCAAGCTACCTCAACCTGGAAACATAGAAGCTGCCAGGTACGAGTAGTGCCATGAAACTCGGGTGGAGGGGTACTTGTAAGCCACGGGATTAAATGAACACGTGGTCCAGACAAGGTACCTGGGATGGGGACTTGGGACCAGTGACGAGCACTGGACGCAGCCAGTAGCATTTTTCCCACCAGACCATAGTTATACTGGGGTCCAGACAGGCGATGGGCCCAATTGTCAATGGCATTACCATGTTGCAATACAGTGAACCCTACATGGTGTTTTGTGATAAACAAATTAATGTTGAGGGGTTCTTGGGAATTAAAACGGGCAAGGGGGGGGTTAGAGGCGAACCAGCCAGCTAGCTTCTCTAAGCTTTTTTGTGCTGATGCATTCCACACTTCTCGGGAGCGTTTAGAAGAGAGAGAGCTTTGTAGGATTTCTAGGTTAGAAATTAATTGCGCCGGAATATATTGGTGGTGATAATTAAGGAGACCTAGTAGCTGCTGAAGCTCTCGTTTATTTTTTTGGAGGGGCTTCTGTCCAAGGGTCTAATACGCTGGCTGGGGCTTGTGTGTGAGTGGTGGGAGTGAAATGGAGTCCCAAGAATGAGAATTGCTGGCCAGCCTGCAGGTGGCTCTTTGTTTTGTTAATTTGCCACCCATCTGCTTCTAATGCATCTATTATCATTTGGGTGGTACTTTGAACTGCTTGTGGATTGGGCCCACAAATGACAATGTCATCTACATAGGCTAACACGGACACATCCTGTTGGGGTTTTACTTTTTGTAATGTGATATTGAGATAGGATGATGCAAGTGCAGGTGAATTACAGAACTCCTGTGGGCAGACTTTCCATTTATATTGGATGCCCTTAAAAGCAAAATTTAAGATTCCTTGTGTGTCCTTGAGTGGGATTTGGTAAAACATATCTTTTAAATCAAGAGTACATGCCCACTGATTACTTGCATCGCTTAGTTGCCGCTGTATTTCTGGAATGGTGACAGAGCTGGAAAATGCGATAGGCTTTACACGGCTGTTAGCTTGTCTATAATCAATGACAAGGCGATATTTAGAGGGATCGCCGGGCTTGGGAATACCTCAACCCGCAGACAGAAAGGTGGATGCAGTAACCCTTTCTATCTTTTTCTCTTCTAGAAGCTGAGTGAGCAAAGCTTCAATAAGGGGAATCCCTTCGGATTTTGTGGGGATAGGGGAAAATTTCCATGGCTGGGAGTTAAGTACTTCGGGGGTATAGGGGGAATGATCGCCTACGGTTATAGGGAGGGCTTGCAGAATTTGATTATGCAGTTTAAATTTTTTAATATCTGAGACACCTAGCAGATTTTTTGATCCTAACAAGGCTTTTATTTTTCTTACGTATTTTTCGTGGGCAATTTTAACCCAAACCACAGGGTTTTTTTGTACTGCATTGAGGCCCTGAACAAACATAAAGGAGCCAGTAGGACAGGAACGTTGGGCTCAATAATACTAACTTGAGCTCCAGTGTCTAATAAAAAGGAGGTGGGGGTGTCACCGTTAACTAACAGGGTGGCGTATGGGCATTCATCGGTGGGATCTTTAATTTGGGCCGGGCAGCATCCGGCCCCTATTTGTTTTTTGACCTAACATAGTCCTCCCAGTTTTTCCAGCCTAGCTGTTCGGCTATATTTTGCTGCTCTTGGTCTGACATTTTACACAGGGCTTCTTTGGGGATTCCTTTGTTAAGAAGGAAGCCAAATCGTGCGCACTCAGCTTTAGTTTGCTCAGGATATTTTTGGGGATTAAACTGACTCTTTGGAGGGCCTTTTGGTGGCGAATCAACTGGGAGGACAACCGGCGGGGGCGGCAGTGACAACTTAATTTTACTAACTACTTCAAATAACGTTAAGATGGATCTGCGAACAGCCGCATGCAAGTGCAGCATGGCACCGGTGTCCGCTCCAGGGGCAGCTTCTAATGCTAAATCAACTGCCTCTGCTGAGACAGGAATTTGAGTGGGATCAGTAACATGTATAAAGGGTGTGGCCACCAATTGCTGTTGAACAGTTAAATTAAGTGGGTTTTGTAGTGGATCCCACAGGGCTATGGAAGCTCCTGCAATTGCCCATATTAAATCGTGTGGAGTAACTAAAGCTCCTGGGGGGATATACAATCCTTTAAAACTGCCTTGCATTGCTAAAACGGCAGCTGCCGGGGTGGTAAGTGGCCAAATGCGATTATTTAATAAAGCATGACCTGGGAAGCCTCGTGCCCAATTGGCCGTTTTGGCTAAGATGCCAGCCTCCTTACGGTCCACCAATTCTGCTCCGTGTTCTAAGGCTAGCCGCCCGACCCAAACCATTGGTGCCTCATCAGCTTTTCGTTGCGTTTCCTTTAAAAACTCTTTAAGTTCGGCCTTAGTACGTGTTCGCAGTTCAGTAACCTGCGTGGTGTTGCCTGTTTGTGCATCTATTTTAGTTTTAGTTATCGCAATAGGCAAAGCTTCTGCTACAGTTTCAGATTCAGTAAATTCTGGGGCTGTTGGCAGAGCTGGATACACAGGAGTTTTAGGAGCTTCATATGGGGGTGGCAAAATTTTCTGAGAGGGACTTGGGGAGGGGGAGGTAGTGATGGGCTCTACCTTTTCTGTCTTCTCCTCATTATCATCTTTAGGAGAGCCTGGGGCTGCCTGTTTAGCTGCAAACATTGTGCCCCCCTGGAGGACAGAGTACAGATCGAGGGCCTTACATATCATGCTAAACAGGATGGTGGAAACATCCTCAGATTTATATTCATCGGGTCGCAATTTTTTGGTTTTCTTAATTAAATCTAATTCTTTTATCATCTGGCATAATAATTTGTGTGCTGGATCAGCAGGTATTACCCGAGGTGGGGGAATCAATTTGGAAACGGTACCTCCGGATTTTCTAACAATGCAGCTATACTCTCTCCAAAGCTAAGAGGGATCTGCAGCACCGAGGTTCTCCACAGTCTCTGTGCACTGAGGCTGTAGGGAACAATCAGCTGGCTGACACCTAAAGCTCGGGTGGCACCAAAGGAGGCATCCCGTATCTGCCAGGGTTAGTGGTACAGTATAGCCTTTTAGAGTTTTACCCAAGCCGAGGGAACAGATCCATTCTATTTTTGGATCAGTCGAATTTTGGCTAGTAAAAAGGTGAAACTGCAAATGTTGGAACTGTTCAGTTTCATCATCTGCGCGGTCTGCAGCATGCCACGGGCATGGCCCAACTCCCTTGCATCCTGTTCATGATGCCATGTGGATTGCCACGGGCACGCAGGGGCGAAAGAAAATGCAGGCCTGTTATTTACCAGGCTGCACGTGGCAATAGACTATATTGGTAAGGGATGCAAGGAGAGTATGGGTCACGATGCAAACTGCAGACACACACACAAATTAATCAATTTTATTGGGGATAATTACAAGGGGTAAGGGAGCAGCGTTTGATTAGCTAATAGAGTTAATGAAACTTAAAACACACAATGATTAAAATATCTACTAACAATATTTATAAACAAAGATGCAGCATTTAGTAATAATTGATACTTACAAATACAAACCAACGCACAACGACCGGCAAACGTAGAAACTCTGTTTGAAACACGTGAGCTGAGAGAGAGGCTTCGAGGTGATCAGGCTCGGTTACGGGTGTACACAGGATACACAGGATTTGTTTTTCTTTCTCCTCTCCCTGCCTGCACATGGCAGGTAGGCCCATAAAGTACCTGTTTGTGTGTGGGACAGGGCCCAAAACCTGTTTGTGTTCGTTTCTGATTGGCACAAGCAAAGTTTACACCAAGTAGGGGAGCAGGTGCCTCAAAGTCTGGCTTCGCCCCCAAAAGATGAGGAAATGCATATGGTTTTAGAATGCGTGCAACACTGAATGACAAAAGAAGAGGCCAGGGCAATACCGGTATGGGCAAGTTTTACAGGATGCAGACAGGAACTCATCTCAACACTCCCCAGCCCGGTCGGGACTAGCAGCCCCTTGCTGGGGCACTCCCAGCAGGATGGGTGAGATCAGACCCACCTCCACCTCCGGGAAACTTCTGCGGCTGCTGCCTTCAGAGCCCAGCTTCGAAGGCAGCACAGAAGTGAGGATGGCAATCCCACAACCCCCCTACAAGAGATTTGCAACCCCCACCTGCCCCGTGTTGAGTTGGGACACCCACAGTTACAACACTATGAAATTTCAGATTTAAATATCTGAAAACATGAAATTTGCCAATTTTGAAGGCCTATGGCCATTAGATTGACCAGAATGGATAATGAATTTAGTAGGGTCCTACCTATTATTCTTTAATAGTTTCCACTGTTGTATGTATTCATAGAAGGGCTATATTTAGCAATATTTTTTTTCAATTCTAAAATATTTGAAGTTTCACTGTTGTTGTTTCGTTCTAAATGGTAAATATTCATCATTAGCAGGTGTTTGAAAAATCTTCTCCAAGATGAACTTCTTCCTGGAAACACTCAAAGTCCTGGTGCTCTCAATATATTTCCTGTTAGAATCTCTAGTGTTGTTGTTTGTTCCTGTGCGAAAGAAGAATGTTGCTGGTGAAATAGTACTTATAACAGGAGCCGGAAGTGGAATCGGAAGACTTCTAGCATTAAAATTTGCCCGCCTTGGAGTCACCCTTGTTCTCTGGGACATTAATCAAGAAGGTAACAAGGAAACAAGTAAACTAGCTAGAGAAAATGGAGCCGTGAGAGTGCATGCTTACTTGTGTGACTGCAGCAAAAGGCAAGAGATCTACAGAGTGGCAGATCAGGTAAAATATTACATGTTCATGTTTCTTTTTTTATCCCATAAAATACTGTCTGATCATAAAGCACTGATCTCTTACCTAGATGTCGTTGAACAGAGTTCCTGAGTCCAGAGTTCATGTCACTCATTCCATATTAATCCAGTGCTGTGTACATTACCTATCTTCACACACTTAAGTTTCTTGCGTCAACTTGTTCAGCTCCCTTGTTCAGCTTTGTTTTTCCCTACTCTGCCATAGGGAAAACTTATATACACTTCTCTGCCATATTCTCAGCATACATGCCATTGTTAATTGTTTTGAATATTACAGTATTATGCAATATAGTAGTGATTGTGCAAATAGGGGAAGACCTGGTGCATGCTTCAAAGAGTTTACAGTCACGTGGGAGAAAAAACAAAAAGCAAAGTAGTCAGAGTGGAGAGAGGCATTGTCTTGTCCATTTTATTTATACATTTCCTCAAACGCCTCTCTATTTAGCCCCTTTTGGGAGTCTCTTTGCTTTATAACCCTTTCTTGCTCCTCCTTTGTTTTTTTTTCTAATCTGTTTACCAGGTCTGTATCTCAATCTCCTTAATAGCCTCAGGAATGTAAGATAAAGGAGAGGATTTGTATGGTAAATCTTTCTCTCCATTCCGCTTCCTTGCTAGATGTTGTATATGCCACCTTAACTGGCATTACCTGAATTCTTAAATGCATAATCATGTAATCTTTACGGTGTCTTAACATGAAAGATTCTAGTTTTTAAAAAAACCACCATAGTAGTGAGTCTCAAGGAAAAACTTGAAATTATGTGATCTGGAACTACTTGACTAGACAACACAGGAACACCATTTCTCGTGGACTCTAGTGGCTCTTGTAACGTGAGCAAAGACTGAGATCAGAGTATATGCAGAAGACTCACTGTACATCTTGCAGGATATACACTTTTGCTATGTAGCTAAATTAGCCACACACATGCTGCAGAACTTCTTTGCTACAAAGGATTACACATAACAAGTGTCAGACACAGAACTAGAACCCAGATATCTTGATTCTGCTATCGTAAAAAAGCAACTTTGCATATCTGGGATTTATTACACATGGAATTTAATGATCCGTATTGTACATGAGCAATCCAAACTAGCTTGCCATAGGTGGCTGAGTAAGTTCAAAATAGCTTGTTTTAAATGCAGCCTGTCTGAAGTGTCTGCCAACGGTTAGGCTATTAAATCTCAGCAGAATCTTAAAATCTTGTCATTGACTTTTCTCACTTGGCTTTGTAAAGCATCATGCATATCTATGCTGCTCTATAAATAATGACTAAGCATGTGAAAGCCAATGTGTTGGATGGTGCTCAGATGGAATGGAGCCAGAGGGATTGAAGTGTGTTGGCTTCTGCTCATTCCTGGAGGGAGGATTCTGGGTCAAATAGTGGTGCTACAGAGGAGTTGATTAACACAATTTATAGAGCCTATTACAGGGATACAAGATCTCCACGTGGATAGCCCTGTCCTCCCATGGATCCAGAGGGACCACCAAATTTGGCAGATTTCTTCTCAAGGAAGCAGTTTGGGAGGGGTGCTGCCAGAAAAGAACTCTGTGTATATGTGTGGGTGTAATCCCATGTCTGTCTAGAATGCACATTGTACTCTGCACCATAGGTTATTTCTTTTGATTATCTCCAGTAACACAAGCCTTAACTTGAAGGTTACATTATCTGAGCATTTATATGAACTATGTACTACTTATTTTAAGAACTGTTCTAAGACCTTTTATTCAACTTTTTTTATTCTGTCCCTTTGTAGGAAACATTCATATTTGTATTTTTAGTTGCCAGGTTGCATTTACAGGCCTGGCGTTAAGAAAAGAAAATAATTCCTCATGTAAAATGAGCACACTCAATCTGGAAGTGACTAATAAATACAGAACTACACTTTTAAAGATTTCTTTTATGCAAAAAAAAAAAAAAAAATCAGTTTCCTCCTCCTTAATACTCCCTGGCAAATATTATGCCAGTTTGTCTTAAGCTAGCATTATAATGGTAGTTATCAAGCATTGGACTTGCTAAAATTAAAATGATTTCTTAGTTGATTCTCTGCACAAAAATTAAGTTAAATTCTATTTTATATCTAGAATGCTTACCTCCTTTCACATACTGTACTGAAGGTACACAGATTACCCTGCAGCAACTTCTAGCACATGAAAGGATTCTAGAAAAAAATTACAAGGCAAATACACTAGACTTATTTATAAGGGATCCACAAAAATTACACGTGAGATTGCTAACGTACAAATAAACTGTCTAAACTGAGCATGCACAGCTTGTGTGAATTAAAGCTTGTACCTTAGCACTTAAAATAATTTAGACACATGACTGTTGACAGTTTTATCAAGTGTGTGTATAAGGATAATAGAAAGTGCACAACACAGAATGAGTCTCTTTAACTTGCAATCAAAATGAAGTTACAGTTGCAGCCACATCAGTAATTTGACTGTGTATTACCTGTCACAGTTCAGGGCAGTGACACCTATATTCCCCCTCATGGTCCAGCCAGAGCACCATACTAGGTTCCTGGCTCTTCAGCCATCACCTCTCTTGGACAGAGACCCATGTCTCTCTCCTTCCTGACCTGGGTATTTCCAGATTACACAGCTCCCTGCCTCTACTGTGACCCCCTTCCTTCCCCACTGCCCCTGTGACGGGTTGGGTTACAGAAATCCCCTTGGGACTGCCACCTGATGTGCTGGGACTACCCCTGAGCCTGTTTTCCCTTCCAGCTTGGGACTTCAGTACCTTGCCTGGTTGTGCCAGACACACTAGCCTGCTACAAACACAGACCCAGGTCTGAACCACATCCCGCAAAAGCTACAGGCTTAACTGAAAACAGCTTAAGAAGTGCTCCTGTCTCCAATACCCAGTTGCCAATGGGATCCAAACCCTAAATAAATCAGTTTTACGCTGTATAAAGCTTATATAGGGTAAACTCATAAATTGTTTGCCCTCTATAACAGTGATAGAGAGAGATGCACAGCAGTTTGCTCCCCCAGGAATGAGTACTTGTTCTGGGTTAATTAATAAGTAAAAAGTGATTTTATTAAATATAAAAAGTAGGATTTAAGTGGTTCCAAGTAATGACAGACAGAACAAAGTAAATTACCAAGCAAAATAAAACAAAAACACGCAAGTCTAAGCCTAATACAATAAGAAACTAAATGCAGGTAAACCTCAACCTCAGAGATGTTCCATTACGCTTCTTTTACAGACTAGACTTCCTCCTAATCTGGGTCCAGCAATCATTCACACCCCTGTAATTACTGTCCTTTGTTCCAACTTCTTTCAGGCATCTCTTTGGGGTGGAGAGGCTATCTCTTGAGCCAGCTGAAGACAAAATGGAGAGGTTTCCAGGGGCTTATATAGTCTCTCTCTTGTGGGTGGAAACCCCTCTCTCCCCCTGTGTAGAATCATAGCTACAAGGTGGAGTTTTGGAGTCACATGGGCAAGTCACATGTCCATGCATGACTCAGTTCTCTACAGACCGACGCCATTGCCCACATGTTAGCCAGAACGTACCCAGGAAAGTTCAGATGTGGATTGGCGTCTATCAAGGCCCATTGTTAGCCAGTTACTTGAATAACCCGTTCACACTATGTTGACCAAATCTGCCTTAGGTGCTCTGTACAGCAAACACTCTAAATACAAGCATAGAGCCAACGCTCATAACTTCAGATATAAAAATGATACATTCATATGAATAGGATGAATACATTCATAAGGGTATGTCTACACAACAACAAAGTAGCTGGCCCATGCCAGCCAACTCCAGCTCGGGCTGCAGGGCTGTTTCATTGCTGTATAGACTTCTGGACATGGGCAGCCGAAATCTGTAGTCATGGGTCAGCTACAGGTTTTTCTTTGCTGTGTAGACATACCCTAAGAGGCTTATCAGGGCCTCACTGTCTCTGGGGAGGTTGAATATATCTCTTTGTGAGCTCATAACACCTTAATTAAAGGTATTAGAAATATGACAAAGATTTCGTTTATTCAAAATATTCAAATTTTGTTTAACTTCTGTGAAGTCTGACTAAAAGCTTCCCCTCTTCCAAACTCATTGGCTTTTTGTGATGACCATTTACACTAGCTCTCATGGCATCATGTTTTTCCTGCCATCTTTATGGTATATAAAGTGTGGGTGGCTATTTATTAAATAAATAAATAAAAAACAAATAAGTCTGTTAAATTACAGACCTGTAAAGTTGTTGTCTGCAGAGTTCTAACACTTGACTAAAGGGAAAAGTTGCAGAGTGAACAGACTTCAGTCTTATGAACTGCTTTCTCACTATCTAGCCTTGTAAAATTAGCAATGTTGCAACTTCCTGTAATATAAACATATAACTAAACAGACTTTCTTTGTTTTGGCTATGGAATAACATCTAGATTTGGTTGCCTGCCTTTAGGTTAAAAAAGAAGTTGGTGATGTTAGTATCCTAATCAACAATGCTGGTATTGTAACTGGAAAGAAGTTCATTGATTCCCCTGATTCACTTGTGGAGAAAACCATGGAGGTGAACACCATGGCACACTTCTGGGTAATATACAGATATTCTTTTTTTATAGGGAACTGTGAAAGAATATGGGCACTTAAGTCTGTTTTGGAAATGAGGCGGGAAATCTCTTATATAATTGCTGTTTAACTGGTTGATCTTGTAAGGCCGTACACGCAACTCGATGACGTTTGTTTGTGAGTTCCAGAAACAGAGGGGATGGAGAGGTGGCCCACAGAAAGCTTGTGGGAGTGAGTTAAGGGATGTGTTTAGCCCCTTGTGTGGGCAATCACTTCTGCCTAAAGAATCAATAAAATGTGAGATCCTCCCCAGTATTGGTTGCCTGATATTAAGAGATACTTCTGGGAAATGTAAAGCTGAAAAGTACTGTTATTGTGGGCAGTCTGGTGCTATAGCCTTGGATATGAACTGACTCAGAGAAGGGCTGCCAAAGCAGCCATCAACCATTAGCAGAAAAGAGCCTGGTTCAGGTGCTGCCATGGGTTGGGTCAGAACTTGTTCTGATTGCATCCTATCACCTGTTTGCTGCTGGGAACTTGCACTATTAAAGTGGTTCCTCTAAAGCACTCTTACTTGGTGTCTTAAATGTCAGACTGCCATATGCTGGCATGATTGATTTGAAGACTTTTATCTTAAAATTAGTCATTTAATTTGCATATTGCTATGAAGGAGATGAACGGATATTGTAATAAAGCACTGAAGGTGAATTATAATCTAATAAAGAGGGAATGGTGAATTCAAATATGCTGCTCTGTTTGCTGGAAAACGTGGGAAATGACACAGAATGGGTAGCTGAAATCAGCAAGTGATGGCAGAAAGATTAGGAGTTCACTTTTCCCTTCTCAGCTGCTATTTTTAAGATGGAAGCCTACTTGGAAAATGTTGCAGTACTGAGCTCCTAAGTGTAGGGAACTTACAGCTTCCCAGGACTTCAGTGATTGCAATCTCTCTGACAGCAATCTAGTTTCGGACTCCCCCTAGTGGATGACTACAACATCAAGAAAACTATGGAAACGTATTGGAGAGTCCTTAGAGAGCCACCTCTGTGGATTCAGTTAGTAGACAAAGTGGAAAATACTTCCTGTCCTAACTAATATGTGTCTTATTAGCCTCTGTAGAATGAGGGAGAAGCATTAAGACTTAATAGGTCTCCTTAATAGGTGGCACCTTTTCAATAGTAATGCTCTAACTAATTGCACAATTAAATCACTGTAAGTAATGTTTAACTATAAGTGTGGGTTTCAATGTGTTTCATAGACTTACAAAGCCTTCCTTCCAGCCATGATGGCCTCTAACCATGGACACTTGGTTAGTATTGCAAGCTCAGCAGGACTGATTGGAGTCAATGGGCTAGCAGGTTAGTATATTCGAGATCATTCTAAATGGAATCTAAAGGCATGGTCTTGGTTATACTCTTCAACTACAGCTCTTAGGCCAAGCCATCTAAATAAAATGGTCTGACACCTGTACACTTAATGGCTGTCACTGACCTCAATGGGACCTAGGTTCTCGGCACCATTAAAAATTCTTTTCACCTTTAATAAAAGGACCGGGTGGGGGATGGGGAGAGAAAGGAGAGAATATTTGAAATATAAAGTGTTAAGTAAGTATTTTATTATAACATCCTGTGGCTTTTTAACTTTAGCTGGAGAGTTTGTACAAGGAATTTCCACCCCTTCATCCTATCCCCTCATTTGAGATTTTAGATGGTATTAAAGATAACAACTACCCTTCTGGGGGGAAGGAGACGCTAATTGAAATGGACTAGGGTTGGAGCTGCTGCTGTTACTAAGTCTGATCCTGACACACAATGGGAGAGAAGAACAGCAAAGATAGAAAATGAAGCTTCTGTGCCTTTGGTGTTGACTCTTACTTGCAGCATTACTGCTGGAAAAACACAGGCATGGCACATAGTCTTACTAGCCACGCTGAGACCTGGCAAACTTGTGCCAGCATCTGGCCGTTTAGGACATTTGGTTTTAGCTGCCTTTCTGATAACAGGCTTACAGCAGTGTTGATAAACATGTAGGCATGGCTGGCTTAGCCACTGTTAGCCACAGAAGGTGAAAGAGAAGAAATATTGTGAGGAAGGGAAAAGACACATGATGGGGGCGGGAGGAGTCTCACATACCAGGTGATGGTTGTGGTTTACCCAGAGCCAGTGGAGGTGATAAAGTCATCTGAATCCCTCTCTCTGGCCCAGCCTAGTCAGGTCATGTCTCAGGATTAGAACGACAAAAGCCCAGTGGTGTCACGGAGGATTCTTTGTCCTAGGAGACAGTCGAGGTGGCAGCTATGATGGTAAAGTTTGTCCCTTTCCTGTCTTCCTGTCTGTCAGATGGCTTTTGATTGGTGGTGGGGAGTCTTTTCTTTTAAGGACCCCAAAAGGGAGCAATGGCAGAGTAGCCCATCCCCTTCATTATTTTGTTCACCAAGTAGGCCTAATTTTTGACACACCAATTTGGGTTCATTAATTTCTGGTCCCACACTTTTTTTGTTGACCAAGCATAATCTTAACACTGTCCTTGAATTATATTATTCAGCCTTTTTGTATGAACTAACTTAGTCTTTCTGTCTCCATTTCATACCTATTCACATCAGCATTTGTTATAGGTTATTGTGACAATTCATAAACTTACTGTTTGCAGTTGAGCTCACAATTAAGATAAATTTGTAGGCACAATTATTTTAACAGTACGCGGACTACTCTTGTTAGAGCATAATTTTGCCAGACTTTCTTCTCAGCCAGAAGTTGTGCTTGGTTTACTCCGTATGAGACACTGGACTAAAACCATGTAGTTAGGTTGTTTACGAGAGTTGAGAGATTTTTCTCTTAATAAAATAATTAGCTGCAATAAATAACTCTTCATCTTTCTTCACTCTACAGATTATTGTGCAAGTAAATTTGCAGCGGTGGGCTTTGCAGAAGCAGTCGGTTTAGAAATGCTGGCTCTAGGGAAAACCGGCATTAAAACCACTATTGTGTGTCCTTACTTCATCGACACAGGAATGTTTGATGGTTGTAAAACCAAGTGAGTGAATTTGGGGGTTTTGTATGTAATTAGTATATGGCAGGTCAAAAATGTTTGATTAAATACATGATTTATGAAAGGAAATTAGTAATCAGTAGAAATGGCATAATCTGAAACTATTATAAGGTAGGTTTTTCTCCGTTGTGCCATTTTTAGGGCTCATAGACAAAGCCCAATGATTGCCAGACTGCAGAATCTAAGACTTTTTAATTCCATTTCTAGCCCCTATGGCGAGAATATGACTCTTCCAAATATCAACCTAGTGTAATCCAATGAAGTGTCTCTTCCTGATTCTGCAAATAGCCTGAAACAGTAACTCTGGAAAAAAAAAAGTGTAAACTGACACTCAAATTATTAACTCTACAACCTAGTGATGGTGTCACTTTAATTGTCAACACATTTAACTACTTCGCTGCTCATTTGAGAGGACGCAGACTATGTGTTTCTTTTCTTACAATCTCATACCTTCTCCCTAGATGCCAAAAGCTTCAACTGTCTCCTATTTGGCTGCCAACACCTTCAGTAGTGTAGCTTGTCATTGTCAGTACAACCTTTCATGGCATGTTAAACACAGAAAATATAGAAGCAGAATAGGCTTATCTAAATAAAAACTTTGCTTGATTTGAAGATAGCAAGAATTGAGCTTACAGGCACGAATACCAAGTGAAAACAAGACACTGGCTGTTCACCACTTTCAAACTGATTTGTCAGGTGTTATACAATTCCATGAACAGACCTTAATTTTGTAATGTTTGCTTCTAAGTTAGAGGCGAAATCTTTGTAAAATGGGGTATTCTTCTTTTGTAAGGAGCACAACTTTAAATTTGAAGCTGTCTTGTTCTAAATTTGCAGTTATTCAGATGAAACATAGAGGGGAAAGTTTTGACAATGTCGTATTAATAGCGATATGTTGACTTTTTCCAGGTGGCCATGTCTACTTCCTATTCTAGATTCGAACTATGCAGCTGAGAAAATTGTGAGTGCTATTCAACGGGAGCAAGTGCTTCTGCTGATGCCACGAAGCATGTACTTTTTATGTTTTCTGAAAAGGTAAGGATGGGATTCTCCTTGTCATGTTTGTGTCTTTCTTCTGTCAAATGCGTTATGTTTAGTTGCATGATTACGGACTCTACATGCTACAATATCAAATGATTACTTGGGCTGTCAAGTCTAAGCCTACTTAGATATTTACCTTCATGGGTTTCAAGTTGCTTTTAAGTTTTAGATAAGTTGTTGCTACAGGAAGGCTTCCTCAGGTGGTGGTCTTGGATAACTTGCATGTCTACATGTCTTATACCAGACTCTGAAGAGTCCCAGTAAGGAACACTTTCTCATTGCTGTACATATTTAAATAATCTCTAAAGGGAAACTGTTGTTAGTGTCGACTGAACAAAACTGCAACAGTTTTCTTCTTGGCTGTGTAGAGGGCTGCCCTTGTAATACTATTGAGCACTTATGCAGGGCAGTAGGAGTTGCCGGATGCTCAACATTCTTGGCCAAATATAGATTTAGGCTCCTATTTTATTTTATTTTATTTTATTTTTTAAAATCTTGGCCCATAGTTTGATTCTAAATCTCTCTACTTAAGCCAAAGGGAGCCAAGAGTACTGCCACAGTGGATGCGTTAAAGCAGTGCAGGCACAAATGGGGACACAGAACAACCCGTGTAACAGCACAGAGACTACAATCAGTCAACAAAGATGGCTGTAGCACATAACTTCTAATATTAGGGATAGCAGGCGGGTGGGGAGGAGCCACTTGAGTCTCAGAAGGATTTGTGAAGGACCTTGAAAAGAAAGAGACTACTGAATCAGAAACCAACTGGTTCTGGAAATCTTATCATCTTCCTTGCTTCAGATAACACAATTTGCTGCAATTTAATAGGCATGTATATTGCTGTGTATTAATTGAACTATCATACTAGCATCTAGAAGCCCCAGTGAGGATCAGTGCTGCATTTCATAAACACACAAAAATGCTGCTTCTGCCCAGAAGTGCTTGCACACCCTGGGTATGTTGAAGGCCACAGGTAGTGTGTGCTGTTTTGAATGCTGAGCATATCAATAATGTATGCTCTGTTGTGGCTTATTTCTATTGGAGCTTATTAACTTTACTGGACACTTGATGCAATATTATCCCACTGCTTTTAAAAAAAAAAAAAACTAGGATAAAATAGAGAAGGCTATGAAGACCTTTTTCCTTAGTGCTTTCAAAATATATTTGTTGTTTAGGCTTTTTTTTTTTTTTTTAAGTTCCTGGACTATTTGAAGGCTGGTCGCACTCCCAGCAGCAGTTAGTGGTCCAACGCCTATTTTAAAATCAGTGTTTCTATTTTTTATTTTTTTTAAATGTAACCATTCCCAATTTGGTTTTGACAGTAGAAAGTGATTCTGTAAGTACCAGGAAGTGCATAAACAGCTGCTGAAAAGATAGCTTCAGAGGCGGGAGAAGGGCAGCTTAAATTTTTTTCCCTCCTAACTTCGCTTCTCTAGCCTCCTCCCCCGATATCCCTCTTCATTTGCCCTTGTCTTTCTAATAGACATCTATTCATAGTCCCATCCTAAACACTCTAGAGACACTGATCATCTAGGTGAGCATGCATGAGACACTCTTAGGGAGGAGTGAAAAAACTGTTTCAACAAAAATCCTGTACTTCAATTACAAATATATAATTTTTATAGTTTCTACCAACACTTGAGTGAGTTAAGTATCGCTACAAAACTGCAAGTCCTGTTGTACAGATGGGTTATGCTAATATGAAGAAGTTTGGCTTCTGAGGTCTTGAGCACAAAAATAATTATTCCTAAAACTGACAGTTTCCAAAATAAATTGAGAAATTGGGCCCACTCAGATTGGGGAACGTCTTTCATTTCAATTTCTTTATGTACGTTATCATGTGGACAGTGAGGCAATATGTTCTAAAGGAATGTGCCCATTTAGTGACTGGGTTTCTGAGTTCTAATCCTGGCTCTGATATTGGGGAATCGCTGCCTCAGTTTCTCACTGTACACTGGGAATACTTGCTACCCCATAAATACATTCTGAAGACTGTTAATACTGTACTTTAGAAGCTGTAACACTTTGTATTCTTGGGCTTAGGCACATGGATCACTTCTGTGATTTATAAAACTATGTAAATACTCTGGTGTGTTTTATCCTTCAGTATTTTGCCTGTGAAAATGGGAATACTCCTTGGAGACTACGTTGGGGCCTTCCACTTCATGGACCACTTCAGAGGTCGAGTGAAGAAGGACTGAAAATAAAGAATGAAAATATCCAATACTAGCAGTTCTAAATTAATGGACCAGTTTAGAGTTTAAAAAATGGCCTGCTGTTTCAGCTGCACAGAACTTGCCTTCTGTATAACTGTGCCTCATGCTTTTGTTAATTAACAGTTTTAATCAACAGTTTCCAACACAAGCTCTCTCTCCTTCATTCCCTGAATAGCTATCCTCGATGTGATGCCTGTCATAGTCTCTTATCCTTATTGAATGAGTATAGGTATCCATTTCACAAACTAATCACAATTGGCACCTATATGGGTATTCTCAGTTAAGAAATGGTGTAATGGGCTGGGAAGCTAAATTGACTTTGCATGCTTTCAAGATAGTCCCCTCCAGAACAATATTGCTGTGAGGGCTGTCTGAGAAAATTTATCTTTGTCATTGCCTTTACTGTTCAGTTGATGATTGGAAGTATTTAACTTCCAATTTCCTGAGCTGTTTGGCATCTTTTACGAGCACTAAAATTCACATTCATAAAATTAAGTAAAATGGCAGTTGTACACACTGAAAATATTTTCCATACCTGTGATGTTGATTCACTAATCAAATACATCTGAAGGGTAATAGTCAATTTACTATTAACGTCTGTGGAAAAGATTCCAATAGCCAATGATTATAGATATCAGCCCATCTCTGGAAGGGATACAACAATTGTACATGCTTGTCTGATTACAAATGTTAACTTCTAAATAAGTGCCCATATTTTTAGTAGGACTGAGTCATTTATCAAATATAAAAAAGTAAAAATACAAAGTTATGTCTAAAATACTGTAACTCTTAATGCTATCTTGAAACAAGAGATACAGAGACGCACCGAATAAGAGTGGCAATGAAAGAGGCTTTAGAAATCCTTTCAGGTGAGATAACTGGCAACTAAAAGCAAACCACTGGCAATAAATAGTTTAACATGAGTTTCTTTGTTAGAAATTCTTACAGAGCGTGGTGGTGGAGGAAGTTAAATTGGATGGAATCATTCTACACCTGTAAAAATCAACAAGGACAAACTATCAACCATGCAATAATTTAAAAGTTTAAATAACTTATTATTTGCTCCTCTGAATTGGCTTTGCATCATTTATACTAATCTCATTCATTATAGTAGCTCTGCCACTCCTCATTTCTCTCTTACGCTACATCTGTGCTGCACACCTAAGTTTCCCCTAAGCTGCGCAGCAAGGTATCAAGGGCCGCGCAGGCAGGGAGAGGCACCCTTCCCCTCCTCTGGACCGGCCCTGCCAGAGCTGCTGCGACTGGGGAGAGGCAACTCTCCACCAGGTCCAGGTTGCTGCGGTGAGAGAGGGCTGGGGGGAGTGCTCTCTCCCCACCGCAGCCCTGGGGCAGCCTATACCATAAACCCCTCATCCCCAGCCCCACCCCATAGCCTGCATCATCCCTAGCCAGAGCCCTCATCCCCCCACACCCCAGCCCTCTGCCCCAGCCCTGAGCCCCCTCCTGCACCCCAAATCCCCCATCCCGGCCCCACCCCATAGCCTGCATCATCCCTAGACAGAGCCCTCATCCCCCCACACCCCAACCCTCTGCCCCAGCCCTGAGCCCCCTCCTGCACCCCAAATCCCCCATCCCGGCCCCACCCCATAGCCTGCATCATCCCCAGCCAAAGCCTTCACCCCCCCGCATCCCAACCGTCTGCCCCAGCCCTGAGTCCCCTCCCACACTCCAAATCCTTCTGCCCCCACCCCCATATTGCCACACATCACCTCCATATTGGTGCACATAACAAAATTCATTCCACACATAGCTGTAAAAAATTAGAGGCAACACTGCTGTACACCTCTTGTGACAGCATGTAAGGTAGTTGTAGCTACATGCAATGATGAAAAATAGGCTGTGTCCACACTGGTATGTAGCTACATCTATCAGTAAAAGGCCCTGCTGGGGGTGGTAGTGGGGAGCACTATATTTCTTTGCTGCCTCTCAGCTGCTGGAGCTTTGCCCGCGGTGGGGAAAGACTCCCAACAGCAGGACACTACACTGCTAAAAATAGCAGTGTAGATGGGAAGGTTCTCCTTAGAAGAGTAGGAAGCCCTGCAGGGTACATACCCAGAGTTCAGGAGTGTCTTTACTTGCCTAAGCTGTGCCTCATCATGTACACTGCTATTTATACCTGTGCTGGGCGTGGGGTGCCAAAGAGTGTGCAGTGTAGACATACCAAAGTTTAGATAATTAAGAAACCATGTATTTAAAACTTAGGAAGGAAGGATGGTCTGTCCTCAGTGTTTTGCAATGGCCTTCTAGTTATGAAACCAAAAGCCTCTTCTGTAAATGTGACCCTTCTGAAGGGGTAGACCACCAGCTCAGAGCTTAAACTTGTTCCCACTGGTGGTAAACTTTAAACATACCAGAGAAACACAAATCTGAGTCACATTTCACCTTAAACAGGAACTAGCTTATAGGAAATAAACTGTTGCCAAAAGCTACCTTGGATGCCCTAATGGTTAGACTTCATATTTTTGCCAGATAACCCTTATCCCAGAGGTGAAGTGCACCATTTGACCAGAAACTTTAATCAAGTTCTAAATTTCACTTGAGCATCAATGCTTGTTTGTTTTTGCAGCAAAAAGGTGTATGCTTATATATTCATACAAAAAGGTGTATGCTTATATGGGTAGGTGGCCAATGCTACATAATCATACCTCAGATGATTTACAGTTTTACTCAAAGTTAGAGTGAAAGCCAGGTGGGTTGTGTGATGTGCTCTCCTTCAAAGTATCCGGTGGGAAATGTTTATCACTTCACAGTTATGGCATCTAAATCTTCAGTAGAAGAGTGAGTGGGGAGCTAATAGTTTAAATTAACTATCCAAAACCAAAAAAGTTATTAAGTCTATTTTCACAAAATACCTAGTAAAAACAAAGAATGCAACATACGTGATTTAACTTCTAATTGTACAAAACTTGCAGATTTAGGATTAAAGGCTTTGGCAGGCCTAATCTAGGCTACAGAAATAAGTCAATGAAAGTCACCTTGCATCTACCTATTTGTATGTGTGTCTACACTGAAATTTGTCTCCCAGCAATCTAAGTATCACATTATGGCAACACAGTAACACCACCTCCCCAAACAATGTTGAGCTATAGTTGACATACTGTGGTAGACACAGGCTGAGTGTAGACACTGTGTAACCTATGGCAACCCTAAGGGTCCTCAAGTAGCAGTCCCACAATGCCTGACAGTGACCGGTTTGGTCACAATGGTGAACTACACTGCCCAAGGGTCACGGAGACTGGAAGCCACCCCTTTTCCTGAGTGCCCAGTTTGGTGAGCACACCTAGCCACTCTCCCTTGTGGTGTGCACCTGTTCAACTGCTCTAGACGTGCTCCTGCCTGGAGTAGCCAGGAGGTATTGGATCTCCTGGGCCTATGAGGAGAAGAGGCTGTGCACGCACACCTACAGCCCAGTCATAGAAATGTGGACATCTATGAAGAGATTGCTGGGGGGGAGGCAGGCAAAGGGGTACAACAGGGATCAGTACCAGTGCTGCATGAAAGCGAAGGAGCTGTGGCAGGCATAACACATGGCCAGAGGGGCCAACAGTCAGTCTGGTGCCCAGCTGCAGATCTGCTTTTACAATGAGCTGCCACCCGTATGTGGCCACGATCCCACCATCATCCTGCAGACCACTATGCATACCTTCGAGGAACCCAAGACACAGACTTCTGCTCTGAACAGCAAGGAGGAGGGACATGAGAAGGGGGAGGAGGGAGGCGGTCCAGCTAATTCTGTGAGCCAGGATTTTTTGAGCCTCCACCAGAGTCTAGCCAGTCCAGCCAAGCATGGATAAACTCAATCCAGAGGAGCAAACCTTGGGTAAGCGTGTGCATGAAGTCTCCCTTACAATGTTTAAATGTAGAAATGGTTCCTGGCCCAACGCCAAGTTAGCAGGGACAGCGGTATCTACTTTTCATCATTTTACTCATACAAACAACTCTACCCCATCTGTTTTTCATTCCCCTGTGGGATTAGGTGGTGGGACCATACAGAGCAATTTGTTTATGCATGTAGGGATGTCCCTTATATCCTCCTGAGTGAGCTTGATAAAACTTTCATGGAGATACCCTGCAGTGCTCTCCTGAAGGTTTCTAGGGATGGCTGCCTTATTTCTTCCTCTGGTGGAACGCTTTCTGATGCCACTCTGCAATGCCTGCAGCAGGCACCATTGCAATAAACACATCAGTGGCATACAGACTGCGCACCTGTGTGCTCTGTGCCTTTGTGACCCTCAGAAGTGAGATATCTGCTAAAATCACCAATGCCTGTGGAAAATAGTACCACTGCTCAATGCCATTGCCTGTACTCATGCCCATGGAAACTAGAGGCCTAAATTTTGTTTTAATCAAACAATTTCCTCCTCATTTCCCCAGCCCTCACCTGTGGCAGAGCATACTCACCATGCCTGTAGCTGGAGAGCAGTGCTGTGCAGAGCCTGTCTTGTTTAAATGCTCTCCGTTGTGACTGTAAATACGATGATACATCTGTGTTTTATCTGTAGCTGTTGCCATTGCAGCTTTGAGGGGTGCCCCCTCCACACCCATGGAATGCCTGACCCTTAGGAGGAGAAGGAGAAAAGCGGACTAGGGAAGACGTGTTCACCAAGATCCTGCAAGCCAGTGCTGCGTCCGATTGTGAACAGAGGGCCTGGAGAGTGAATATAGCAGACGGCCTGGAGAAGGAAAGCACGAACAGGAGAAAGGCCCAGGAGTCCCAGAGGGAGATGCACCAGGACATAATGGGGCTTCTCAGGCAGCAAACACAAATGCTGCAGGCTCTTGTTGACCTACAGGTCCAACAGTCATGTGCTTGCCTCTCTTTACAACCAATGGAGAATCCATTTCACCCACCACGCACACATTCCACATGGCATCATAAGCCACATCCCACCCAGGCCACTCTGGGGGATAGCAAAGAAAACCACAGCTTCACGTACACTGACCTGTGAGAGCCATGGTTGCTGTATGTTTGGCAGAAAGGGATTGAAATGGCACGATTCTCCCATTCTATTTTTAAGGTTCTGTCCTGTAACTTTTCAGGTTTGCACTGTATTTTTTATTTTTAATTGCACGTGATTATTTTGCACTGGTTTTGATATGCAATAAGTTGTTGTTTGGAAATAAATTCATCTTTATTGCTTGATAACATATAGTGCAGAATACCTAGCGCTCCTCAAAGCACACATTACTTGTAATACAGGGATTGGCAACCTTTGTCATGCTGCTCACCAGGGTAAGCCCCCTGGCAGGCCAGGCCAGTTTGTTTACCTGCTGCGTCCACAGGTTCGGCCGATCGCGTCTCCCACTGGCTGCGGTTCGCCGCTCCAGACCAATGGGGGCTGCAGGAAGCGGTGGCCAACACCAAAGGTTGCTGATCCCTGTTGTAATATAACAAGACCACAGTGTCTCGGTTCAAGGCAAGTTCAGCTGTATTTCATGATAACAGTGCAGGGCTGTGCAGGCTCCATGCGTCTGTCAGAGATGGCAGACAGCGAAAGGTGCTGCATAGGTTTATGGCTTTTTTTTTTTTAAGTGTGAAAATTATGGGTTAAGAATGACATTATGGGACAGAGAAAGTTTTATGTTGGGAACTTGGCCCTTTGCTCCTAGATCCTTCCTCCCTACCCCCACCCCACCCCGCCCCGCCCCGCCCCGCATGACTTGTGTGTCCTCCAAAATGTAGTGTGAAAATTCCCCAAAAGGCATTGCGCCAGAGGGTGGCATATGACACACTGGGATACCTACCCATCATGCACCACACTTTGTGTCGACACAAGCAATCCTAGTGAGTATCTGTGATAACTGAAGGGGGGGAGGGGGTAGCTCCCTTATGGACACCCAGCCAGCCAGTTAGCTGTAAAATCCCTCTTGGTGTCTGTTCTCTGCTTGCTTTACCTGTAAACCCTTCTCTGCTTGCTTTACCTGTAAAGAGTTAACAAGCCCACAGGTAAAAGAAAAGGAGTGGGCACCTGACCAAAAGAGCCAATGGGAAGGTAAAACTTTTTAAAATTGGGAAAGAAACTTTCCCTTTGTCTGTTGTTCTCTGGGCTGGAGGGACGGAGCAGCAATGCTATAAGCAGGAATGCTGTGTAAGGCTTGAACCAGATATGAAAATTCATCAGATCATACGTAGAATTACTTATTTGAACCCCCCACCCAAATATGTAAGTAAATTAGGAATGTTTAGATAGATGCAATCAAGTTTGTTTCTTTATTTGGCTTGTGGACTCCTCTGTGTTAACTCCAGATGCTTTTGTTTGCTTCTAACCTTTAAGCTGAACCCCCAAGAAAGCTATTCTGGGTGCTTAATTTTTGGAATTGCTCTTTTAAAATCTAGCAAAAGCCTAAGTTCCAGGTGCATTTTCTTTCTTTTTGTTTTTTAATAAAATTCACCTTTTTTAAGAACAGGATTGGGGTTTTGGTGTCCTAAGAGGTTTGTGCATGTTGTGGGAGTAGCTGGTAGCAACAGCTAATTTCCTTTGTTTTCTTTCTTAGTTCTTCCCCAGAGAGGCGGGTGAAAGGGATTGAGGGTACCCCACAGGGAGGAATTCCCAAGTGCTCCTTCCTGGGTCCAAAGGGGTTTTTTGCATTTGTGTGGTGGCAGCATTTACCAAGCCAAGGTCAAAGAAAAGCTGTAACCTTGGGAGTTTAATACAAGCCTGGAGTGGCCAGTATTAATTTTTCTAGGCGGACCCCCACCTTCTGCACTCAAAGTGACAGAGTGGGGATTCAGCCTTGACAGTATCAATGCACTAACACAGGCAGCCAAGTGTGCACACACACAAGCAATATACTAACTGTGGTGGCTTTACACCAATGTACCTTGGGTTAACAGAAGTTTGTAGTGTAGACATGGTCTTAGCATCCTCTACATTTCTCTCCAGATGTGTTACAACAGGCCAATTCACTGCTTTCACTATAGGTTTGTGAGCTGTAATACAAACTGCCCCATCTGTATTCACAGTTGAGATTGTAGGTTCTTCATATTTTCCTTACAATGTGGCTTGTTGTCCTGCTCGTTTATGTGATAAAAAGGCCATGAAAGTATCTCACATTAGGACACCTTTTTGCTGCCAAAGTGATATAGAAGGGCCATAGTAAGAATTGGGACCCCATATATCTTGCATAGGTATGTCGGGGACTTTTTAACCCAGACGGCAAGGTTCGTTGTCTGACCGCAGAGTGAGAGACAGGCAACACCAGCAAGGTCCAATACAAGCTCTTTATTGAAGAGTGCACACAACAATAGAGAGCGGCCCGTCTCCTGAGAGAACCAGCCACGATTACAATAACTAGTGAGATTATATAGACAGTTCCGTCGCGTCATAGTTAAAGCAACCCAATCCCCCCCTTTACTAGTTAAAAGCTTCTAATATTCATGCATATCTATGTTCTTTGACAGTACAAACAGTTCATGATGCCTTAGCAGCTTCTTATCAGCTTTTCGTCATGCACTAGAAACTAGGAGAAAGGAGGGAGTTAAGAACAGAAACAGGGAGTGGGGACTGCAAGTCTCCATATGTCCAAACAAACCGTTCCTAGTACATTTGGTTCAAGAATACGGTCCTCCGCCCTTTATCTCATTCTTTGTAGCCCAAGCAAGCATGTCCTCATGTTTCACAGAGAGACAGGAATGGCCCAGCAACTACAGTTAGCCTAACTTTGGCTAAGCTGGCCAAACAACCTGTTCTATACTCCATTTTCCTTGGACCTAACAGTTACAAAACAACAGAGTTAAGATGAATGATTAAAAACCAAGGAATGTTGATCAGTATGGTTCAAATTTTCAGAGATCAACATTAGCACTGATCTCTCCTAGATCTTCCTTTTTTAGTGCAGGGGCAATTATTGCAAAGTAGATCTGTGCTCTTAGGAATAAGCAACAATAGTAAAGGAGACAGAAATTAATTTTAAATGTTTAAGTACATTTTCTTCTGGGGTGAGAATTCCCAAGTTAGCTCCCAGACCAGAGGGCATCTTCACAGCCAAGTCTAACTTTCTCAAATTATTTATACTGGAAATATTGACAGCTAGCACTAGTGCTGCTAGGCACAAATGGTTGACGATTAATATGGTGGAAATCAACTTTTTTGAAATGCACAGATTAAACAATCTTAGTAGTTGGCTAACTGTCTCTTAAATATTATATTTCCTTTAAAGTGGAGTGTATTGCAACATGAGCCATCTTCTGACTCTGACTGGGATGTTTCAATTCTTCATGGTACCAGATTGACTTGTTACAGCAGCCATGCTAATATCAATCTGGCTAAAATTCACTTTGATCACTTCTAATGAAACGGAAGTCACTTTTTAGAAAATGCTTCCTCTTATGTAAAACACAGTATCCAATATGGTTTTGGAATGTATTGGGAACAACCTTTTGTTTCAGAAGCTGGAGGACGTAATCAGGGGGACAACCATTTTAAACCTGATTCTGATTAACAGGGAGGAATTGGTTGCAAATCTGAAGGTTAAAGGCAATTTGGATAAAAGTGATCATGAAATGGATAGATTTCCTGATTTGAAGGAAAGGAAAGAATGAAAGCAGCAGAACAAGGACAATGGACTTCAAAATTCAGACTTTAACGAACACTGAGAACAGGTAGGTAAGGTCCCATAGGAAGAAAATCTAAGGGCAAAAGGAGTTCAGGAGAGCAGGCAGCTCCTCAAGGAGATAATATTAAAGGCATAACTCCAAACTAGGGTGACCAGATGTCCCGATTTTATAGGGACAGTCCTGATTTTTGGGTCTTTTTCTTAGATAGGGTCCTATTACCCCCCCACCCCCGTCCCGATTTTTCACACTTGCTGTCTGGTCACCCTACTCCAAACTATTCTGAGGCCAAGAAAAGTTAGGAAGATTAGTAAGAGACCAAAATGGCTCCATGAAAAACTCTTTAATGACCTGAAAATCAAAAAGGAATCCTACAGATAATGGAAACATGGACTAATTGCTAAGGATGAGTACAAATGAATAGCACAAGCATGTCGTGACAAAATCAGAAAGACTAGGGCACAAAATGAGTTAGCTAGCAAGGGACATAAAACATAAGAGGAAGAGGTTTTATAAATACATTAGGAGCAAGATGAAGGAAAGTGTAGGTACAGGAAAGGAAGGAGCGTCTCATTTTGATGACACAAGGTAGTGGAGCTTGATGTGTGAGCAGAGCGAGCTTGCTTGCTTTCCAGTGCTACCCCTGCAAAAGACAAGTGAACAACAGTGAGATTGTGCACATGAGGTAGGGAAGGTCTGTTTTCAGTTTGCTATAAAACAACATACAACTTTAAGGGCCATGGAATTGATCGTGTGATCTTGGACCTGTGGGATAAGAGGGAGCATCCCTTCCTTTATCCTCCTCTCCTTTAAAGGCTGGTTTTCTTTGCAGCTTTAGCTGCTGACTGGGAAGAGCCTAGGAGAGAAAAACTCTACAGGAATGTAGGAGAACCAGTGAGTAAAGGGTACATGCACTTTCCCCAGATTTCTTTAGTAGGTCTAATTATATAGAAAGTTGGAGTTTTGTTTTTTCTTTTTTTTTAGTTGTAAACTGAATGATTTAAAAAAAATCTCCATTTTGAGGGAACCTGTGTAAGCCCAACAAAACCAGCTTCTCCTCACTTGGCACTTCAAGCATGCCTGCCACAAAAGTATCCACATGCCTTGGTCTGATCCACTTAATTTTTGAGCAATGTTCAGGTTTGCAGTAGGAAATTGCCCTTGGTCAACATAGCTAAGGCACACATGGGTGTAAAAAATTCCCACTCTTGAACAACGTAGCTATGCCAAACTAACCCCCTGTGCAGATACAGCTAGATCAATGGAAGTATTCTTCCATCAACCTAGCTACTGCTGCTCTTAGACGTGGAGTATGTATAGTGATGGAAAAAACCCTGCCATCGCTGTAGGTAGCATCTATACTACAGTGCTAAAATGGCAGCACTATAGCTATGCCACTGTAGCACCTGTAGTGTAGACATGGCCTAAGAGAGATGTGTGGTTTTGGGTGTTCCTGAGTGGTTTCCTGCCTAAAGAAGGCATATGGCATTGTTATACTTTAGGTCAGAGTCTTGTTATGAAAATGCGTGGAGAAAGGGAAGAATCTGCCTGCACCAGAGCAGCTATTGTGGAAGGGGCATACAGAAGGTATAAACTTCCTACACCATCTCACTCCCTCATCTCTTCCCAAAGTCCTTTTACTTGGGCTCTGAGTGGTTTCACACATTGTTCTGAGGCCATAGCTAGCTAAGGCTTGGTCTACACTACCCCCCCTAATTCGAACTAAGGTACGCAACTTCAGCTACGTGAATAACGTAGCTGAAGTTCGAAGTACCTTATTTCGAATTAGTTCAAACTTACCTTGGTCCACACTCGGCAGGCAGGCTCCCCCGTCGACTCCGCGGTACTCCTCTCGGCGAGCTGGAGTACCGCAGTCGACGGCGAGCACTTCCGGGTTCGACTTATCGCGTCCAGACTAGACGCGATAAGTCGAACCCAGAAGTTCGATTTCCAGCCGTCGAACTTGCCGGTAAGTGTAGCCAAGGCCTAAGAAATTGTGACACTTTTCTTATTCAGGTCTTCGTGGTCCTACCATTCTTAAAATATTTGTAGCTTTTGGCACATCAAAACTTGTGCATGAAATATATTAGGGTACTCCACACTAAAGAGATCTTTCTACATTTAAATCAGTTCTTCGAATGATTGCTCATATCTATTCCAAATAGGTGTGCGCGCACTGCATGCAGTCGGCGGAAAGTACTTCCCTTAGCAGCTCCCGTTGGGTTGGCTGTGGAGCCTCCTCGAATGGCGCCTTCATGGCGCTGAATAGATATGCCCCTGCCCACCTGGCCCCTCCTCAGTTCCTTCTTACCACCAGTGACGATCATTGGAACTACGGTTGCTTGCAAAATAGCAAGTGCTTCCCTTAGCGTATCTTCTAGTTTGTAGTTGTAGTTTCCAGTTCACAGTAAATTATAGTTGTATATAGTTGATAGAGAAGGTTTGGAAGTGGGGTTTCCCCAATCCCTGACCCCCCTCCCTTGGGTTCTGGGGCATGCCTCAATCCCAAGGATTTAAGACAGGGGTGGGCAAACTTTTTGGGCTGAGGGCCACATCTGGGTGGGAAAATTGTATGCAGGGCTGGGGCAGGGGGCTGGGGTGTGGGAGGGAGTGCAGGGTGTGGGAGAGGGTGCGGTGTGCAGGAAGGGGCTCAGGGCAAGGGATTGGGGCAGAGAAGGGGTGCAGGGTGTATGAGGGGGCTCAGGGAAGGGGGTTGGGGTGCAGGAGGGGTGCAAGGGGGCTCAAGGCAGAGGTACAGGAGGGGTGTGGACTGCAGGAGAGGGCTCAGGGCAGGGGGTTTGGGTGCAGGAGGGGTGCGGGATGCAGCAGGGAGATTAGGGCAGGGAGTTGGGGTGCGGGGTGTACAAGGGGGCTCAGGGCAGGAGGTTGGGGTGCACAGGGGTGCGGCAGGGGGTTGGGATGCAGGAGGGGTGAGCGGTACTGGCAGGGGGCTTAGGGCAGGGAGTTGGGGGTCAGGGTGCAGGAGGGGTTCGGGCTCCGGGGTGGCAGCGGTGCGCACCGGGGCCAGGGCAGGCTCCCTGCATGCCTGCCCTGTCCCCGGCCCCACGCCGCTCCAGGGAGCGCTGCGGCCCCTGGGGGAGGGAGGGCGAAGGGCTCCGTGTGCTCTGCCCTTGCCGCACCTCCAGGTACCTCCCCCGAAGCTCCCATTGGCCGCACTTCTCCGTTCCTGACCAATGGGAGCTGTGGGGGGCAGTGCCTGGAGGCAAGGGCCCGGGGGCCACAGGGACGTGGTGCCAGCCGCTTCTGAGAGCGGCGCGGGGCCCATGGCACCACAGGGGGCAATTCCATGGGCTGGATCCAAAGCCCTGAGGGGCCGGATCCAGCCCGTGGGCCATAGTTTGCCCACCCCTGATTTAAGCCCTGCAGAACCTGCAGCAAGTCTATGCCAACAGGCGACCCCCCCCCCACAACTCATGCCTGAAGTATCTGGGGGACGTACACAATTTGCAAAATTTGCAGAGCTTTCCACCCCAGGACGAAGAAAGAATGCGATTTCCATCTAAAACAACTCTTGATGGACTCTGCTCTTAACCCCCAGCCTGCTGTGGACTGTCAGGACCCAGCACCGAGCATGCCCGTGCGGAGCGCCCCGGCCTCTGTACGCAACATGGTGCCAAGGAAGGACTCTGATCTAAGAGACCCTCGGCACCGGCACTCCTCGGCACTGCAGGCTGCGGAGACAACCTGGCACCGCTCCCACTCCCCAGTGCTGCACAAGCAGCATAGGAAAACTGATAGGGGCTGTTCCCCTGTGCCGAAAACAGTGGTGCTGCCAGGTGCAACAACAGTGCGTCCTACGCAGGAGCACTCGGTACCCAGAGCACAGGAGTTGGTGCTGTCAACTTCAGTTCCCCTGAGGGGATTGTCGAGTCCGGCACCCAGTGACTCTCCAGACTGGCAGCGCCAGCTAAAACCTCTCCGGCGCATCATCAACGATCTACAACCTATCCTGGAAAATGATCCCCCACTTGCACAGGCCTTGGGAGGCAGGCCAGTCCTCGCTTACAGACAGACCCCCAACCTGAAGCAAATACTCACCAGCAACTACACACCACACCACAGAAACCCCAACCCAGGAACCAATCCCTGTAGCAAATCTCGTTGCCTACTCTGTCCCCATATCTACTCTGGCGACACCATCAGAGGATCCAACCACACCATCAAGGGCTCATTCACCTGCACATCTACTAATGTGATATGTGCCAGCAATGCCCCTCTGCCATGTACATTGGCCAAACTGGATAGTCTCTATGTAAAAGAATAAATGGACACAAATCGGTAACATACAAAAGCCAGTAGGAGAACACTTCAATCTCCCTGGACATTCTATAACAGATTTAAAAGTAACGATTCTTGAACAAAAAAACTTCAGAAACAGACTTATCATAGAATCTCAAGGTTGGAAGGGACCCCAGGAGGTCATCTAGTCCAACCCCCTGCTCAAAGCAGGACCAATCCCCAACTATTTTTTTTGCCCCGGATCACTAAATGGCCTCTCCAAGGAATGAACTCACAATCCTGGGTTTAGCAGGCCAGTGCTCAAATCACTTCAAAGAGAAACAGCAGAACTAAAATTCATTTGCAAATTTAACACCATTAATTTGAATAGGGACTGGGAGTGGCTGGCTCATTACAAAAGCAGCTTTGCCTCTCCTGGAATTGACGCCTCCTCATCTATTATTGGGAGTGGACTACATCCACCCTGATCAAATTGGCCCTGTCAACACTGGTTCGCCACTTGTGAGGTACTCCCTTCTCTTCATGTGTCATTATATAATGCCTGCATCTGTAACTTTCACTCCATGCATCTGAAGAAGTGAGGTTTTTTTACCCACAAAAGCTTATGCCCAAATAAATCTGTTAGTCTTTAAGGTGCCAGCGGACTCCTTGTTGTTTTTCCGGGTGACTATGGAATTGTTGGGTATGCACACCCCGGTAATCCAATGCAGGCCTTTAAAGCCGTAACCCCAGCAACACTGCCCCTATCCTCCTCACCCGAGGCAGGACTTTTACAGTCGCTGGGGTACAAATGGCAGACACAAGCTTTCCCATCCCCCACCCAGGCAGAGCCAAGGCCCAACCAAGCCATCGTCAGGCTCATAGCAAGGACGGCCCACCTGATTCTGCACTGGATCCTTTCCCCTGTTTCATGAACCGTCTATCCCACTCCTACTGTGCTTGGTCCCAAATAACATTGGACTACTTGGTTCTTTGCATGGTAGAAGTGGGATATTCTCTCCAGTTCTGCTCCTCTCCTCCCTCTCACCCCTCTTCCCCGTCCCTCTTCAGGGACCCTTCTCACGAGCAACTCCTTATCCAGGAGGTGCGGGTGCTCTTCGCCATAGGAGCGGTGGAGGAGGTTCCTCAGGGGCAATGGATTTTATTCCCAATACTTCCTAATCACCAAAGCCAAGGCGGGTCCCAGACCCATTCTAGACTTGCGAGGATTCAACAGATTCACGTTGAAGTTCTGCATGGTCTCACTAAGTACAATTATCACCTGTCTGGCTCCGGAAGACTGGTACCCCACCCTCAAAATGAAACACGCGTACTTTCACATAGCCATTTGGCCTGCACACAGACGATTCCTAAGGTTTGTGGTTGACCACAAACATTATCTGTTCACGGTCCTCCCCTTCAGTCTGTTGACAGCCCCCCGAGTGTTCACCAAGTGCATGTCGGTTGTAGGAGCCTTCCTCCGAAGGAGGCAAGTGCAGGTATATCCCTACCTTGATGACTGGCTGCTCAGGTGGAGTCTCAGGTCTGATTGGTCAGATCTGCTTACGAGACACTGGGTCTCCTCATCAATGTGAACAAGTCAACCTTGTCACTGTCCCAAAGAATAGAGTTCATTGGGACAGTAATGGACTTGGTACAGGCAAGAGCATTTCTGCCACTGGCCTGATTCCAGGCGATGACAGACATTATTCAAGGCCTCAGAAGGTACCCGACCACTACAGCAAGGGGATGCTTGAGTCTCCTCGGCCACATGGCAGCCTGCACTTACGTGGTCTGGCATGCCAGACTGAGGCTCAGACCCCTCCAAGCGTGGCTCACTTCGGCCTATCGTCCGGAGAGTGACAGCCTGGACTCAGTGGTCACCGTGCCTCCACAGGTGCTCAAGTCTCTCCGATGGTGGCTCGACCCTCAGACAGTGTACGAGGGAGTCCCCTTCAACAGCCCCCAGCCCTCCTTGTCCCTGGTAAGTGACGCGTCAGTTCTGGGATGAAGAGCACACTTGGGAGACCTCCAAACACAGGGCCTATGGTTGCAGGACGAACTCTCACTCTATATCAATATCAAGGAGCAGAGGGCGTATGACTAGAATGTCAAACCTTTCAGGCCCGACTATAAGGACAGTGCGTGGCAGTTATGACAGACAACACGACGGCCATATTTTACATCAACAAGCAGTGAGGATCCCATTCATCTCCACTCTGTCGGGAAGCCCTCCAGCTGTGGGAGTTTTGTATAGCCCGCTCCATTCACCTGGAGGCGTCCTATATATCAGAACGCACTGGCCGACCACCTCAGCAGATCTTTCAGCAATGACGAGCGGTCCATCCAACTGGATGTCATACACTCCATCTTCCAAAGGTGGGGTTGTCTCCAGGTCTACCTGTTCACCACCCAGAGCAACAGAAAGTGTCCAATGTTCTGCTCTTTCCAGAAACACAGCCCGGGCTCGATCACGAACGTGTTCCTGCTACCCTGGGGAGGCCGCCTGTTGTATGCCTTTCCCCTGATTCCCCTCCTACACAAGGTCCTACTCAAGGTCCACAGAGACAGGGAGGAGTTAATTCTGATAGTACCAGAGTGGCCTCGCCAACATTGGTACACCACACTCCTGGAGCTGTCAGTGGACACCCCGATCATGTTGCCACTCCCCCCCAACCTGATCACTCAGGACCACAGTTCTCTTCATCACCCCGACCTCCAGTCCCTCCACCTCATGGCCTGGAAGCTTCATGGCTAAAACCCATGGAGCTCATGTGCTTGGAACTGGTAAGAGAGGTCCTACTTGGCAGCAGAAAACCTTCTACTAGGGCCACATACCTAGCAAAATAGAAAAGGTTCGCATTCTGATGTGCTCAGCATTGCACACCTCCACTTCAGGCGCCTATACCAATCATCGTGGAGTACCTGCTGCACCTGAAAAAGCACGGTCTTGCACTGTCATCCATCAAGGTGCACCTTGCAGCCATTTCGGCCTTCTACCCCAGAGCGGCCAGACGTTCAATCTTCGCCAACTCTATGTTGCCCATTTCCTCAAGGGCCTGGAGCGGTTATACCCACTAATTAGACAACCGCTCCCTGCGTGGAACCTCAACTTGGTCCTCTCCAGGCTAATGGGCCCCCCATTTGAACCACTGGTGACTTGTTCCCTTATTTACCTGTTGTGGAAGGTAACCTTTCTGGTCGCCATTACCTCAGCAAAGAAGGTGTCGGAGTTAAAGGCCCTCACTTCCAAACGCTCCCCTTTCCCCCCCCAACACAGTTTTCTATAAGGACAAGCCTCACGCTAATGTCCTAAAACAGAGGTTCCACTTTCTGGATGTTTGGCGGGCGCTAACCTTTTACATCGAGCGCACAAAGCCATTCAGGAAGTTGAACCAGCTGTTTGTGACGGTTGCGGACCAGATGAAAGAGCTCCTAGTCTCATCTCAGAGGATCTCATAGTGGATTACATCCTGCATCCGGACGTACTATGAGCTAGCCAAGGTTCCATCCCCAGCCCTTATGGCTTCTTTGGCGGCGTTCCTGGCCTGGGTTCCAATAGAGGAGATCTGGAGGGCAGCAACGTGGTCCTCGGTGCATATGTTCACCTTTCATTATGCCATCATCCAGCACGCTAGAGATGATGCAGCATTCGGCAGAGCGGTGCTCCAGTCAGTGATTCCATTATTCCGAACCCACCACCTAGGTAGGGCTTGGGAGTCACCTAATTGGAATCAATATGAGCAATCACTCGAAGAAGAAAAATGGTTACTCACCTTCTAGTAACTGTTGTTCTTCGAGATGTGTTGCTCATATCCATTCCAATACCCACCCTCCTACCCCTCTGATGGAGTAGCCAGCAAGAAGGAACTAAGGAGGGGCCGGGTCGGCAGGGGCATATATTCAGCGCAATGAAGGAGCCACTCCAGGGGGCTCCACAGCTGACCCGACAGAAACTGCTAAGGGAAAAACTTTCTGACGACTGTGCACGTGGTGCACAAACACCTAATTGGAATGGACATGAGCAACACACCTTGAAGAACAACAGTTACTAGAAGGTGAGTAACTGTTTTTTTTCTGTTTAGTCAGAGACTACGATAGTCTTTTAGCCATTATTTTTCAGTATGTCACGATTAGCAACAGATTTTCATTTCCAAAATAGGAATTGTTGCTTTATTTTCAGTGTGTGGAGGTCTGTTTAATGTTTTCTTGTATATATCTAGGCTTCTCTTTATCTTGATATGCTAGTATCTGGAGATGTGAATAAACTTTTAGCGGACATTGCCCTAACATAATTCTCTTTTGTTCTGAGTTTTTCAAATAGAGCCTTTTCTATTTGCATGTGAAATGGGTCACTGAAAGACACAACTTCATAGATAATTATGATAGTTAATGCTAACATAAATTTTGGAATTAATATTAAATCTCATGCTTCAGGATTGTGATGGGATGTACTTCCCATACTGCCCTCAAAGAGTTGAATTAGATCAGGTGGGCCCAATCAGCCAATTAAGCTGCAAAAGGGGAAGATTTAGGCTGTGTTGAGGGCACTAATTAGAAGGAAGCTCATCTGTGAAGGGACAGGCAAGGCAGAGCCGTAACTAGGTATTTTTGCGCCCGAGGCAAGAATATAAAATTGCGCCCTCCCCCAGGGCCAGCTCTTCGGCAGCGGGTCTCTCAGTCCCTCTCAGAGGGAAGGCCCTGCCGCCGAATTGCCGCCAAAGAATGAATGAAGGGGTGGTGGTACAGCCTGTGATTTTGGGGGGGTCAACTCATGATTTTTGACAGCTTGGACTGGTAATATTGCTTCCAAGATGGTCTTTGGTTCCAGTCCAGTTCCAATCCAGAGAGAGGGATTCACAGGTTAAGAGAGGAGGGAGGTGCTGGATATCAGCAGTGGCCACTAGGGATCAGCATTTGTCCTGAGAATGCTGGGAGTTCAGGTTTGCAGGGTAGGATCAGGGATGGCAGGTTTGTAGAAATTTTGGTGGTGCCCAGAACCAGTCCCTGCCCAAACTCTGCCCCCCCCACCCGCCCAAGTCTCTGGAAGGGAGTTTGGGTGATGGAGGAGGTCTGGGGTGCAGGCCCTAGGCTGGGGCAGGGGATTGGGGTGCAGGCTCTGGGAGGGAGTTTGGGGATGGGAGGGGGTGCAGGGGTGAGGGCTGTGGGTTGTGGCTGCAGATGAGGGGTTTGGAGTATGGGAGGGGCTCAGGGTGAGAGTAGGGGTGAGGGCTCTGTCTGGGGCTGGGAATGGGGGCTTTGGGGTGATGGAGGAGCTCAGGGCTCAGGCAGAGGGTTGAGGGTGCGGTGGGCGGGGTGAAAGCTCTGACTGGGACTGGGGATAAGGTGTTTGGGGTGCTGGAGGGGCTCAGGGCTGGGGCAGAGGGTTGAGGCTGCGGTGGGGGGTGAAAGCTCTGGCTGGGGGTGTGGCTCTGGGGTGGGGCAGGGCTGGGGATGAGTTTGGGGTGCAGGCAGGCTGCTCCGGGACAGGGGCCAGAGAGGAGGACTCCCCCCAGCCCTTTCCCTGCCGGCAGCAGTAAGCTCTGGGGGAGGAGCCCACCTTTCCTGCCCCCCCCCCCAGCAGCACACTCACCTCCACCACTGTCACTGCATGTGCTCTTAGAGCCCCTCTGAGGTCCAGGAATCTCCCTCGCCTCCCCCATGCTGGGTGCTGGGGGGCGCTGCGTGTGCCTCCCCCTTGCTGTTGCCCCTGACTGTAGCCTCACTGGGGGTGAGGGATGGGGCTGCCTCCTTGCCCAGCATGGGGCAGGAGCAGTGACTGCAGGCGGGGGGAGGGGGGGCTGTGCTGCTGGAGTGTCCCAGTGAAAAATGAAAGGGTCTGAGGGGGAAGGGCAGGCTTAGTCAGGGAGGCAGCATGGAGCTGCTCTGCTCTGGGTCGGGAAGGGGGGGAGCAAGTCAGGGCTGGGGGACACTCAGGGAAGGAGCGGGGGGTGGAGCGGCAGGTGGGGCCGGGGCGGGGGGGAGATCACCCCGGTTATAAATATCTCTGTGCCAGCAGCTTTTTTTTTTTCTCCACCACTTTTTGCGCCCCTCAGCTTTGTGCGCCTGAGGCAAGTGCCTCACTTGCCTCGCGCTTGTTACCGCGCTGAGGCAGGGCTTCTATAAAGCCAGGAGGCCCGCAACAGTGGTGGGTGGCTGTTGGAAGCCTGCAATCTCCCTTCCTAAGGTAAGGGAGAAGGAAGGGGGATAGGAACCCAGGAGGTTTAGCGAATCATAGAATACACTGCTCTACAGCCAAAATGCTTCTGAAATAAATGTAGTCAAACTTTACTAATTCTGGGTCACTGAGAACGAAAATGATGCTTAAAATTGTTGATTGGCTCTAGTTTTCAAGATATGCTATTGGGTCAGTATATACGACCCTTGACTTGGGAATGGTGGAGGATAAGTGAGTTATAAAGGGAAAGGATCTCAATTTAAACCAGAAATGACTAAAATACATCTTTGACTGGATCTATGAATAAATCTATGACTGGGTTTGGACAGTACTTGCTTTTTAGGCAAACAATGAATGATGAAATCTGAAGCTGGATTGCATCATACATGATATGAATTGCATCATGTTATTCCTAGAAGTCATGGATGATGCAATCATAACGAAGCTTACATCACTCTGCTGAACAAAATTGCCCTATATCAGCTCTAGAAATCATACAGTGTTGTGCTCTCTTATTTGTCAGTGTTTGATTTTGCAAAGGGACACATTTCTGTTTAAGTGAGCAGAGATACCGCGTACTTGTGTGAACAGTGCAGATAACTTCTGCTATGTTTGTGGTGAAGTGACTTTTGCATCACAAAAGCGCAGTATAACCACTATGATTAAGAAAGCCTATCACCTTTATTTTGGCTGTAAAATTGGAGATCAGGACAAGAGGTGGGCCCCACACATATGCTGCAACACTTGTGCAACAAATCTTCGCCAGTGGTTGAACAGGAAAAGGAAATCTATGCCTTTTGCAGTGCCAATGATTTGGAGAGAGACAACAGATCATACCAGCAATTGTTACTTCTGTATGGTGCCTCCAGTTGGGAAAGGTGTGTCAAAGAAGAAAAAGTGGACTGTGCATTATCCAAACATTCCATCAGCTATACACCCAGTACCCCACAGAGAAGGACTGCCGGTTCCCGATGCACCAGAATCATTCTCACTTGAGTCAGACGAGGAAGAGGATGAAACTTCTGGTCCTGAACCATCAATGTCACAGGACCCACATTTTCTCCCATCATCCTCCTCTGAACCACACCTCATAACACAAAGTGAACTGAATGACCTTGTCAGGGATTTGGAACTACCCAAGAGTAAGGCAGAGCTGTTGGGCTCCAGACTACAACAGTGGAATCTCCTGGCAGGTGATGTTAGGGTTTCCATGTTCCATGACCGTCAAAAGGATCTTGTCCCATTCTTCTTCCTGGAAGGTGATCTTGTAGCCTGCAACAACATCGATGGTGTGATGGCAGCCCTCAACATCGTTCACGATCCAGATGAGTGGAGACTGTTCATTGATTCATCGAAGACAAGTCTTAAAGCTGTTTTACTGCATAATGGCAATGTTTTGCCATCAATTCCAGTTGGTCATGCAGTCCATATGAAGGAAACCTATGACAACATGAAACAACATTTGAGGTGCATAAACTATGACCAACATCAGTGGCAGCTTTGTGGCGATTTGAAGGTTGTTGCTCTCTTGCTTGGTCTGCAGACTGGATACACAAAGTACTGCTGTTTTCTCTGCGAATTGGATAGTAGTGCAAGAGATTCCCACTACATCAAGAAAGATTGGCCACTCCGACAGTCATTGGAGCCTGGGACGAAAAGTGTTCAGCATCCACCACTTGTTGAATCAAGGAAGATTTTGTTACCACCCTTACACATCAAGCTGGGTCTGATGAAGAACTTTGTCAAGGCCATTGACAAAACACAAGCAGCTTTCAAGTACCTCTGTGGAAAATTTCCAAGGTTAAGTGAAGCTAAGATAAAGGAAGGTGTCTTTGTTGGTCCTCAGATTCGTGAACTTCTTCGAGATGATGCATTTGACCATGCACTGCGTGGCAAGGAAAAGACGGCATGGAAAGCCTTCCAGTTAGTGGCAATAAATTTTCTTGGAAACAACAAGGCAGACAACTACAGGTTGTTGGTGGAAAACCTCCTCAAGGCATACAAAAGCCTTGGTTGCAACATGTCACTAAAGATAAATTTTTTTGCACTCTCATCTAGATTTTTTTCCACCGAACTGCGGAGCAGTGAGCGACGAGCACGGCGAGCGATTTCACCAGGACATTGCAACAATGGAGAAACACTATCAGGGCAAATGGAGCCCATCAATGCTTGCAGACTATTGCTGGACAGTGACAAGAGTTGCTCCATTTAATGAATACAAGAGACAAGCCAAGAAGCGCCGAGTAGACACCAAATAGGACTAAACTATGTACATAATAGTTTTTTGCCTTTTCTTTCATAATCATTTTTATTTATATAACCCTTTTGCTGATTTTTAAAGTGTTACATAAACAGGACAGGTGAAATATTATCATGTAAAGCAACCATAAACACATGAAAAGACCTAGGTTTACAATTCATGATTAAACCTCTACTATCTACACAATATACATAGACATAAAATGTAAAAACTTAAATATCTTAGAAACAGTAGCCAATCAGTTGTTTTAATTGTCATATTTGAATTCAGCACATCAAAATATCTACACAATATACATAGACATAAAATGTAAAAACTTAAATATCTTAGAAACAGTAGCCAATCAGTTGTTTTAATTGTCATATTTGAATTCAGCACATCAAAATACATAATAAATAGCACATTTTATCTCTGAAGCAGACGACTTCTCAAAAATTGTAGACCGGTGATATCAGGGTTGGAAGGGACCTCAGGATGGTCATCTAGTCCAACCCCCTGCTCAAAGCAGGACCAATCCCCAATCCTAGGAGAGAGAGGGGGCTGACGGGGAAGGCTGGTGAAGGAGAATCTTAACAAAGCACAGTAGGAAGTACTCCTAGAGGGAGTGAGGGACCTGCCGCCCCCAAATTGCCGCACATGCCGCCCTTCTCCCTTGGCCGCCCCAAGCACCTGCTTCTTAAGCTGGTGCCTGGAGCCGGCCCTGACTGTGACTTGGTGAGTGGGAGGAGAGCTGCACAGTGGAAGAGAAACTGAACTGGATGGAGTTAATCCCCAGAATTGACGGAAGGTGGCGTCACCCAGCGGTGAGCAGAGTACTGCATTATAAGGATTTAAGCCAATCTCTAAGTAAAGGATTTAGGAGAAGACCTAATAAGGAGGCAGATTATCCCATAGCAGCCTAATGAAGGGTTTTTTGCATCTTCTTCTGTGACTGACCAAAAAATATTAAAGAAAGCATGCATTTTATTTATATATTTGGTTATAATCCCCATGCCTTTCACAGACACAGAATTTGCCTCTGAATCTAACCTTTGCTGCCTGATCTCCATAATCTATACTTAGTTGTTTGGTTGGTTTTAATTATATTTCTAGCCCTAATGGTTGTGAAGACAATCTTTAAAATGTGAAACAAGTGAAAACCAATCCAGTGTCAAGGAATAATGGGAGGTCAGATACAGGACATTAGTTGGAAAAGTCTTTTGCATTGCAGGTTGTGTTTGAGGATTTGGGGGGGACTTTTGATTTGTTTGTTTTTTTTATAGGGGAGACTATTACATTTTTCAAGGAGGCTGGCAGGTTTGCTTTTGTGAAGTAGGCATTGATAATATCTGTTAACCAAGAGCATAATTGTCCCACACTGATTTTTCAGCAGCCCAGTGGACACTGTCTGACTGGTGGTTCTAATCCTTCTCAAAGCTTCTGGTAATTCTATGGCTGTCATCCAATTACCACTGTTAAATTCGGGTTGTAAATATACTCCCAGCTGAACAGGAAAACCCAGCAATTTTTTTTTTTTTTTTTTTTTTGTCTTTGTGTGTGTGTATGTGTATAGGTACATATAAAATCTCTGAAAGAGATAAAGTAGCTGCTGGTAAACCCACCCAGCAATAAAGGTTGCACCTAATGAAGATAACTATTTTGAAAAGGAGTGTGTGTAAACCTACCACAGGCAGACTGGAGGAAAGTATAATATATGTGTAATTTTAAGATAGCAAGTGACTTTATAGAATGGGCTGTGGTAGATTACTGAGGAAGTTGGGAGGTGGACTCCCTGTGCTAAAGCAGTTGACAGCTTGCTTGAAATGGAGCAAAGGTAGAAAGGCAGAAAAGACATAATCAGTGGGTTATCAATTATACTTATGCAAATCTGAAATTTCTTTATGTATTGTGTCAACCACTGAAAAAAATAATTTGGCAGCAGCGATATCAAGAATAGAATGCAATTTAAGTACACCGTGCCACGTGCTACTACGGAAGCAATGCATCCCCATGCACCAACTTTCTGTGTGAGTATTTTGGGTGTCCACGCTTTCCTTTTGATGTCAGGGATTTTGTCACGTGGCAGAACTTTATCTGTACAGCTGTGAATTTGCAAATGATGAATGTAGAGATATGTTTGTAGGAGATTATAATTTAGAGACACTCTCTCATAAGGAACAGTATTATGAACATATGAATTTGGAAGTGTGCCCTGGAGGCGGGGGTTGGGAACACCACATGGTTGTGCGCAGCAGCTCACCACAGAAGCTCTCCAGTTTGTTTTATTAAAGTTTTATTCCTTTCTTATTCCCTGGTTTGCTATTTAATGCCAGGGGTGGAGGGTTCTCCTAGCATGGCCCTGCAGCTCCTAGGCAGCGGAGGGGCCGGGGGGACAGGGAGGCTGCACCACATGCTGCCTGCACCTGAAGACCCCACCCTGCAGATCCCATTGGCTGTGGTTCCCAAACAATGGGAGTCGTGGCAGCTGGCACTTGTGCCCCTCTGCCATGTAGGAGTTGCAGGGACATGGAGCCGGATAGGGAGCCCCTGGCAGCTCTGCCAACCCTCCCCACTCCAGCATCAGCGGGGGTCCCAGGCACTGTGCTGCAGCCCGGCCCTCTCCCCCCCCAGCACCAGCGGGGTCCCGGGCCACCTCCCCTGGCACCCACGGTGCCCCTGGCACAGCCCCCCCAGAGCACCCGCAGTCCCCTGCCCAAGTTTTAGTCACAGGTATTTTTAGTAAAAGTCATGGACAGATCACGGGCCATAAATTTTTGTTTACTGCCCGTGACCTGTCCATGACTTTTATTAAAAATATCCATGACTAAAACGAAGCCTTACTGACAACTACTCTCTGGGAATGATTTTTCCAGCCAATTATGCACCCACCTTAGAGTAGCTCCATCTAGGTTGTATGTCCCTAGTTTGTTTCTGAGAAGTTCATGTGAGACCATATCAAAAGCCTTACTGAAGTCAAGATATACCACTCCCCTCTAGCCACAAGGCTTGTTATCCTGCCAAAGAAAGCTACAGTAGAACCTCAGAGTTACGGACACCTTGGGAATGGCGGTTGTTCGTAACTCTGAACAAGACATTACGGACTTCAGCCACAGAGGGGTGGGTCTGCAGTCGTGAGGGGGTGTATGTGTGTTAAGGCTCTAGGAAGGGGGAGGCTTCTGGCCCCTGGGGCACCAGAGCTCTGGGTGGAGGGTTCAGGGCTTCTGCCCTGTGGGCGCACAAGGACTCAGGGCTTTATATCTGGGGGGAGCACTGGGGCTTGAGGCTTCAGCCCTACGGGTCTGCTCCCAGTTTCAGTCTTGCAGGGGACGCTGGGGCTCAGGGCTTTAGCTACAGGGGGAGCACGGGGGCTGAAACAGATGCTCCCCTCATAACTAAAGCCCTGAGCCTTGGCACCTGCCTCAGGGCTGAAGCTGGGAATGGAGCTGTGGGGCTGAAGCCCTGAGCCCCAGCGCTCCCCCTAGATCTAAAGCCCTGAGCCCTGGTACATTCATGGGGCAGAAGCCCTGAGGGGCCCCCACACTGTGGCTGAAGCCCTGAGCCCCAGGGCTAAAGCCCCAAGGCAGTACATTATTTGCTGGGGTGGGGTTATCTCCACTGCTGCCTGATTGATAACTTCCAGTTCCACATGGTGTCCGGTTGACCAGTAAGTCTGTAACTCTGGTGTTCGTATCTTTGAGGTTCTACTGTATCAGGTTGGTTTGACCAGTTGTGTGTGTGTGTTCTGTTACAAATCCATGCTGACTGCTACTTATCACCTCATTATCTTCTAGGTGTTTGCAAATTAATTGCTTAATTATTTATTCCATTATCTTTCCAGGTACAGAAGTTAAGCTGACTGGTCTGTAATTCTCCAGGTTGTCCTTATTTCCCTTTTTATAGATGAGCACTGTATTTGCCCTTTCCCAGTCCTCTGGAATCTCTCCCTATGCACATATCCCTCTATGCTCATTTAATACCCCATTTGGAAGATAGAGATTCTTACGCTTACCCTTCTGCATAGCTTCAGCACCAGAAGTGTACCACAAAACCATATATATGATCTATGAACATATTAATGTTGTTGGTACCTCATTGGATGATATCATCCTCTGGGGTTCAATGAAAGAGGAGCCAGATCAGACTTAGGGAAGTCCTGGATGCAACTAGAGTTCAAATTCAAACTAAATAGGGAGGTATGTGATTTAGGGGTTACAGAACTGACTTTTGTTGGGAATTTTTTTCCCAACGAATGTGTAAAACCCAATAAGAAAAAGATTTTAGCCATTGAAATGATGCCACATCCCCAGTCAATGGAAGATGTCCAACCATTCCTGGGAATGTTTAATTATCTTGGAAAATTCATACCTAATCTGTCTACCAAAACAGCATCTTTGAGAACTCCTAGAGAATAAAAATGAATGGTATTGGGGTACAGTACAGGAGGAACCATGAGAAGGTTTAAAACAACAACTCATACAAGAACCAGTGTTGAAGCACCAGGAAGGCCTATTAAAATTTCAGCAGATGCTTCACAGTCTGGGCTAGGTGCAGTGATTGTACAGAAGCATGAGGATTGTTGGCAACTACTGTCATATGCATCCAAATCACTGACTGAGACACAGATTGAGAAGGAGCTTTTAGGAATATTGTTTGCCTGTGAGAGATTCAATCAGTATATTTATGGCCAGACAGTGGAAGTTGAAATGGACCAAAAAGCCCCTCTGAGTGTTATTTAGCAAACCACTAAATGACTGTATCTTAAGGATTTAATGAATGATTATAATGCTGCAAAAGTATGATTTGGTTGTGACCTAAATGCCCAGTAAATTCATGTTCACTGCAGATGCACTTTCCAGAGCAGTAGCTGCCATGAAACTAGAGAAGACTTTAGAGACAGAGATGCAAGCCTAGGTAGATTTGACTATAAAGTCAATTCCCATAGCTAACAGGAAACAGTAACAAATAAGAGAGGAAATGAAGAAAGATGAATTGTTGGGAATCCTTAAAGAAGTGATCATTAAGGGCTGGCCTGAAGAAATAAGCAGTTGCTGTCCAAGTAAAAGACTATTGGAACTGCAGACATGAACTTACTGTAACAGATGGGGTGATTTTCAATGGCAGTACAGTTGTAATTCCAATAAGCCTCAATAAAGAAATGCTATGGAAGATCCATGAGGGTCATTTAGGAATTAAGTAGTGCAAACAGTGAGTGTGAGGTACTGTATTGGCCATGGATCAATTGTGACATTACTAATGTGGTAAGAAACTGCCTTTCATGCTTGAAATACAAGCCATGCCAGCAGGCAGAGCCACTGAGACCTCATCCATGAATTTTGCCAGAAGCTGGGAATGTGTGGCAAGGGATGGATCACTTGATGATTACCTGTTTAGTTTATTCCCTCTGCAGCACCTGGCATTGGCCACTGTCGGAAGACAGGATACTGGGCTAGATGGACCATTGGTCGGACCCAGTATGGCCATCTTATGTTCTTACCCAGTTCCACAAAGGCCTTATGAGAAGGTAGGCAAAGACTCCTTTACCTGGCAGTCAAAGGATTATTTAATAGTCACTGTGACATTCTATACCTTGGGGGAGCACCCTGTAACTCCTATATTCCTCATTTATATATATATAATTGTGATCTTGCATATAAAGCATGTCATGTAAGGTATCAGGGGAAAGGTTATGATCTTGTGAAAATCACTTTTCTATCTAAATATGTAAATCATTAATGCATATGAAATTATAAGACTTATGTTGTATGGTTTTCACTAAAATATGCTGTGGGTTTGGGAAGTGCCCAGATACCAGCTCTTCAGAGACGATGACAAGGGAAGAGGTAACCAACGCCCAGATGGGTGCTGAACAGACATCACCAGCCATTGTCCACCAGAGGAATTGCAATTCAATTACTCATTCACAGGAGACACACCGGGGTATTGCTTCACCTTGTGACTCAGCAATGCCCACCAGACATGCCTGGACTTGTGGACTCCAAGCACATAGACTAAGGGTATAAAATACAACACGGGGGCCCCATGCTTGGCCTTTCTCCTTCCCCCACCTACACTGCAAGCAACAAAGACACTGAGAAGACTGAAGACTCCAGCAGAGGAGACTGGCCCAGGTTTCAAGGGTGAGATCTGAGTACTATGAACTGCAATATCCAGAGGGGTGAGAAAAACTGCTTAATTTAGATATTGCCCAGTCTAATAGGGTTGATAGTTTAGACTGCGTGCTTATATTTTATTTTCATTTGGTATCCACTCTGACTTTTTGCCTATCATTTATAATCACTTAAAATCTATCTTTTGTAATCAATAAATTTGTTTAACTGTTTATCTTTACCAGTGAGTTTACCTGAAGTGTTTGGTAAGGGTCTTTGCTCAGGTTTGCAAAGGCTGGTGTATATCCACTTTCCATTGATGAAGTGGTGAACCAATTAATAAACTTAAAATAAATTGTATATTCCTGAGGTACAAGGGTGGGAGTTGGGGGGATTTGGCTGGTGCCTTACTCTGTGATTCCTGAGTAGCTCTACGAGCATTCATGCATCTAGCTGGGTGTGGGGCTCCACAATCTGTTATACTGAGTGATAACAGCACCTGGAGGGTTTGCTGCTTGTCACTCGCAAAGCATTGCGAGAGACAGCCCAAGCTGGAGAGTTAAGGGGGCACAGCATTCCCACAGCCCCAGGCTGCACCCCAGGGATCCCGTCACAGTCACAGATTATTATTCTCTGTATCCAGAAATTTGCACACTGCACAGTACTAATAGTAAGTCAGTGATTGCTGGCATAAAGGGAATCTTCTCCAGACATGGAATCCCAGATGAAGTCTTTAGTGATAATGGGCCACAATTTTCCAAGGCAGATTTTAGGCAATTTGCCATTGATTAGGATTTTCATCACAAAACATCAAGTCCAAATTACCCCAATCAAATGGACTTGTGGAAAGGTCTATACAGACAGTAAAGAACCTTATGAAAAAGACTTTTGATAGTGGGGGTGATTTGTATAAAGCATTATTGGTAGGGTTGCCAGGCAGCCAGTTTTCGACTGTAATGCCCAGTTGAAAAGGGACCCTGGAAGCTTTGGTCAGCACCACTGACCATTAAAAGTCTGGTCGGTGGTGCAGCAGGGGCCCGGGGCTAAGGCAGGCTCCCTACCTCCCCTGGCTCTGCGCTGCTCCTGGAAGCAGCTGTCAAGTCCCTGTGGCCCCTAGGCACTGGGGCAGCCAGGGACTGGGAGGCTCCAAGCGCTGCCCCCTGTCCCGAGTGCCAGCTCTGCAGCTCCCATTGGCCGGGAACTGCTATCAATGGGAGCTGCAGGGGGCAATGTCTATGGGTGCAAAGGCAATACACGCTGCACGGAGTCACCTGGCCGCCACTTCCTCGGAGTCGCGGTAAGCGCCGCTGGGACCCCACACCCCCTCCTACACCCCAACCCCATGTCCCAGCCTGGAGGCCCAGCCTGTACCGGAGGCCCCGCCTGTACCCCAAACCCCTCATCCCTGATTCCACCCCAGAGCCTGCACCCCAGCCCAGAGCCCATACTCTCTTCCGCACCCCAACCCCCTGCCTCAGCCCGGTGAAAGTGAGTGAGGGTGGGGAAGCACGAGCGATGGAGGGAGGGGGGATGGAGTGAGTGGGGGCGGGGCCTCAGAGAAGGGGTGGGACATGGGTGGGGCCTTGGAGAAGGGGCGGGGCAGTGGTGTTCAGTTTTGCATGATTAGAAAGTTGACAACTCTAGTTACTGGTTTGCTGAAGAACACCCCTGGAGAATGACTTTTTCCAGCTTACCTCTTAATGGGAAGAACGATCAGATCTCATTTTCCAATTACTGATAAGTTGCTGAAATCTCATAACAATGAAACCTTATGGAAGATGAAAGAAAAATCATAGGTGGAAGCAGAAATATTATTTTGACAAAAGGGTCCTTGATCTCCCATCTCTTAACCCAGGTGCTAGAGTGTGCCTTTAGCATCACACCTCTAATACTTGGGGCTAAAGGGGTACCATTAAAGAATAGCTGCATCCAAGGTCTTATGTAGTCCAGACAGACCAGGGGGACCATTTTGATGTAATCAAAGGGCTCTATAAGTAATCCCAGAAAGTTCCAACACACTGATAGTAGATTTGGATTTTGGCATTTCCCGGCTAACTGATCCTTTATCATCAGCGCACAAAGAAGAAAGCTGTTTTTATATATGTATATAATAGTTAATTTGTTTTTCTTTAAGAAGGAAGATGTGGAGATATGTTTGTAGGAGATTATAATTTAGAGATGCTCCTTCATAAGGACAGTATTGTGAACATAGGAATTAGGAGATGTGCTCTGGAGGCAGAGGTTGGGAACATCACATGGCTGTGTGCAGCAGCTCACTACAGAAGGTCTCCAGCTTGTTTTATTAAAGCTGTATTCTTTTCTCATTGATTCATTGGCTTGTTATTTAATGAACCCCGAGATCATTACAATGACTACTCTCAAAGCCAGTTACCCAGACCATGGAACAGACAGCTTTTAATCTTGAAGACATGGGCTAGAGTAGGTACAATGACTGGAAATGCTGCAAAAAGCACTTGTCAGATCTTGTCTCAATGAAAATGGCTGATTCAAACTAATTTAGGATTCACAGAGAGAGATAGAGAGTGCGCGCCTAAATTTTGGATTTTGCTATTTCTCTAATAAGATGGGCTATGCCTTATAAAATTATGAATTATGATCTGAGACTAAGTGCACTTATAAGGGTCAGAGGATTCCTCATTTGGGGCTTGATCCTGCAATATGCTGAGTACTCTGGCCCTTAGCCAGCAAAGTATTGAAGAATGGGCTTAACGTTAAGTACATAAATAGTCCAATCCTATTGACATGAAAGTTATGCACGTGCTTAAGTGTTTTGCTGGATCAGAGCCTGGTTGTTCTGCATCCTGCAGGATTGAGGCCTTAAGTCATTGGTAGGCAAAAATAGAAAACCATGTTCAGAAAGATTAATTTTTCTGCACATTTTCCAATTTCAGTCTTGTTCTTTTGTCGCTGACAAATTAGTCTTTTGGAGCAGAGAGTGGGTAGGCAAGATATCTAGTGGCTAAAGCTGCTGACTAAATTTCCTTCAAACACCAGTAAGTGAAAAAATTATCTGCTGTCCCCTTGTAAGGTTTCAGTGATTTTTCCACCTGGTAGGTGGAGAACAGAATGCACTCCCTCCTCCTGAGATTGCAGGTTCAGTTGAACGACCTAAAGACCATCCTGAGTAACTTTTCATAACATCTGCAGATCTGTCTGCAGGGATAGTCAGTATCACCACTATTGAAGACAGACAGCTAGCTAGGGTCTGTGAAAATACAGCTTGTGATGGAGGTGGTCCATGAAAAACACCAGTGCCTTGATCACTTTAGTTAGAAATGAGCTGTGGGTGTAGTAGCCCTCTTCTGGATCTGCTGTTCTGTTAGCAAAGAGCTGTTGCTTGCTCCTGGACAGATTACATAATTATCATAATATGTTCTCCTTGCTTTTCTCCATAACTACCAGTTGTTCATCCCTAGTCAGATGATCAAGCAGGTTTTCAACATAAGAAAGGACCTGACTGAGTTTTCCCTCATTTTCTCAAGTCCTCCCTCCTCCATGCCCAAAAAAACAAACAAGAACAACCAAACAAACAAAAAATCAGCTGAATGAGTGGAATAACCAATTCTCAGAATGCTATTTCAGCACTGATTTCTTAAGTGGCAATCACAAAGGACCTTGAGTTCACATAGAGATGTCACATTATGATCCATTGGCCAAGTAGAAAATAATGCCCTCTCCAATTACAACTCATTCAAGGGTTGCTATTTTGTTAAGAAAAATCTAGTGTGCCATATAGTGCACATTTGGCTTCACTATCTTGACTAAGAAGTTGCACTGGAAGAGTTTGATTATTCAATGATTCAGTGAGTCTTTTGATTTTTCACTATCTGTGTGGAAAATATATATTCCATAAAGACGAGGGTGTTTAGCCAGCTCTTCTAAATTCTGCAGAGGCAAAATCTATCATTTGGCTAGCGAGCACAGAAATCTTCCCAGCTACAGAAATCTAGTCTTCCTGGAAATTTAGCTTTATCTAACCATTCATTGAGCATGCTGCAATTTTAGTTTCCTCTGCCTGTCTACCTCTCTCTTCCTCTAGGGGGAGTTCAACTCTTTTTAATATCCATGTGGTAAGCCTAAGGCTGGAGAAGTTGCATAGGCAGAGAAACTTCTGTGACTGCTGGCCAGCCCCCATTCTTAGACTGTCTACCTTCCAGGTAGCCAGGCACTAGGGTGACCAGATGTCCCAATTTTATAAGGACAGTTCTTATTTTGGGGTCTTTTTCTTATATAGGCTCCTATTACCTCCCACCCCCACCCTCTGTCCCGATTTTTCACATTTGCTGTCTGGTCACTGTACCAGGCACTCAGACACCGCAGAATATGCTCCACAGAGAAAGTCTGGGATATACACTCAAAACTGCATTCACCAAACAAGGACACTCCCCCAGAGAAGTAGATCCCATCATAGACTGGATACCCAAATATCCCAAAAGAACCTGCTTCAATACAGAAATAAAACCCCCTCCGACCACACACCCCGAGTTGTCACCTGCCACACTACACTGGAAACCATACAGGGTATCATCAAACAACTACAAGCCATTCTTGATGAGGACCCAATATGAAAGAAATTTTTCTTGAACCCCTTCTTCTGGTATTCAAACAACCCTCCAACCTCACCAAGCTCATCATCAGAAGCAAGCTCCCCACAGACCAGGCCATACCAACTCAAAGTGGCACCAGAACAACAGATGTAAAACCTGCAGACAGTTCTCCACTGCTACAATGATCAACACCACCCCACAACACACTTTTCAAGACCCATGGGACCTACACATGCATCTCACAACATGTGATGTACCTCATCCAGTGCACTAAATGCCCCAATAAACAACTATGTGGGTGAAACCAGACAATCACTATGTTCTCACATAGATAATGATAAAAGACAAAAACACCAGATCACCTGTGGGTGTACATTTTTCACAAAGCGATCACAATATATCTGACCTCTCAGTCCTCATCCTCAAAGGAAACCTGCACAACACTTTCAAAAAATGAACCTGGAGTTTAAATTCATAACTTTGCTAGACACTAAAAACCATGGACTGAATAGAGACATTGGATTTATGGCTTATTACAGGGGTCGGCAACCTTTCAGAAGTGGTGTGCCGAATCTTCATTTATTCACTCTAATTTAAAGTTTTGCATGCAAGTAATACATTTTAACATTTTTAGAGGGTCTCTTTCTATAAGTCTATAATATATAACTAAACTATTGTTGTATGTAAAGTAAATAAGGTTTTTAAAATGTTTAAGAAGATTCATTTAAAATTAAATTAAAATGCAGAGCCCCCCGGACCGGTGGCCAGGACCTGGGCAGTGTGAGTGCCACTGAAAATCAGCTCCTGTGCCTCCTTTGGCACGTGTGCTATAGGTGGCCTACCCCTGGCTTATTACAACAATCTGTAACACTGACAACCCTTCCCTCCCTCCCTCCCTCGGCCCTCTTCCTTTCCTTTCCTCCCTGTGCCTGGAGGGATGTTAATGGGTCACTTCACCTTGAATGGTCCCTTGAAATGTGTGTTAACTACTTATGCTAAACAATCTGTTCCACTTAGCTGTGACATGGAGTACCATGGAGTTAGTTTCACAGACCTGAAGAAGAGTTTTTGTGTAAGCTTGAAACCTGTATTCCTGGCCCTTTCCCACTTCGACTCAGTGCTGTTTTCCTACCCACTGTCTGAGTGCCATATCCCATTATACTCCATCTGCATCCCCATTCCCACCCCTGACATCCTTGGTGCTTCATGGCACGTAGTCATTCTGAAGCAAACTGGAAATTAAGTGGCAGCCTGAAACATGGGGAGGAAACACCCTTTCAAGTGGCTTTTAATAGATTCAAAACACAATCTATCCTGCTATATAGAATTCAGTTTAAAAATAATTTTCTATTTCCCTGTGCCACTTTCCCATAGAATTCAGGGCCACAGAATATATGGCCCGTGAGCTAAGTTTGTGTTTCTTATCTTCACAACATAGGTCCTGATCCTGTAAACATGCAAGTGAATAGACCCATTGAGCTAATAGGACTCCTCCCATGAGTAAAATTAAACATATGTAAGTGTTCTCAGGATTGGGACTACAGTTGAAGGCCCCCAGATTTGTGTGCAGAGTGCTGAATTTGTGTGCAGAGTGCTGGTTGATACTTTAGTTCAGTGGGGAAGAAGATTCTTTGTTAGAATTACAATCATTTGTTTTCTTCAACTCTCACTAATGTTCTCAGTTCAGCTTCAGTAAATATATCTCATGAATGTTTGTTTCTTTAATATTTATTTTTGTAATGCAATGATTTGCTAGGGTTATATGGAATTATTTATGAGATAATTGTGTATGCATCTTATTTATTTAAGACACATTCTTAGAAAAAAGAACATGGCATCTGAGAGTAATTCATTGTTAATATACAATGTTATGAGTTTTTTTCTGATGAGACAAACTATCAAATATCAACTTAGCCAGCAGACTGAAAGTAAATATATACACTGAATTATTCATTAATCCTGTGGTGCAGTGAATGCAAATTCTGGGAGCCTCCTTTGCAATGCACACAATGATTTAACCAGCGGTTCTCGACCTTTCCAGACTACCCCTTTCAGGAGTCTGATTTGTCTTGGGTACCCCCAAGTTTCATCTCTCAAAACCTACTTACTTGCAAAATCAGACATAAAAATACAAAGGTGTCACAGCACACTATTACTGAAAAATGCTGACTCTCTTTTTTTACCATATGACTATAAAAAAAATCAATTGGAATATAAATATTGTACTTACATTTCAGTGTAATACTTGAGCCTGGTTTTCACTTGTGAACCTTGTCTGAAGCCCAAGCCCCAGGCGGCAGGGCTGAAGCCCTGCTTGCCACCCCCTAATGCTAGCCTGCACTTGCAACCCCCAAAACCCATCCCACAGCCCCCCTCGGGGTCGCAACCACCAGGTTAAGGAACACTAATCTAGATGAGTTGAGTATGCCCTGGAAGACCTCTGTATACCCCTACGGGTACACATACCCCTGGTTGAGAACCACTGTTCTAAAATACAACAGAAAGAAGTAAACACTGAAAATCTCTGTTGCTCTGTAGTTCCTACCAGGAAAGAACCCCCTTTGCATTTCATTAGACACTTAACATTCATGGCTAATGACTTGGGTTCAGAACAGAGTTTTTTAGTATGAAAAAAATTAAATACACAGTAAAGTTTTTCTACAAATAAAGATTCAAACTAAACAAAAGTCCTGGGCTAGAACTGGGTCCCTGGCTCCCAACCCTGCAAGGCTATAAGCTTTATTCCACTTCTGCAAAGGCACATAGATGGTGGCAAAAGATTTTTCGAACTGGAAGACACATAAAATAACAAGATGGATACACAGATTTCTATGGAGCCATAGTCATTTGGAAGGAAAGTCACTGCAATACAGGGCTTTGATGAATGCAGGAAAATGGAAGTGAGAGATCATCATGGATCTGATATATACAAACAAACAGAGTAGCATTTTCAGATGATAGAAAAAGGAAAAATTGTGGCCTGAAATATTTCACCCATACACTAATCTTGAAATTTTCACCTATCTGCTAACATACAACCTTGGGTCCTGATGCTACAAACAATTGCACGCCTGAGTGTTTGTGTAGACACTAATGGTTTCCTGGAACTTGCTGGGACTATGTGCATGTTAAAGTTACTCAAGTAAACAAGTATTTGTGGGATTGGAGCCTAGATATGCATCTTTGAAGAAAGCTGGCTTTTATAGCAGCAATGAAAATACTCTTAATGAAAGGCATAAGCCAATTTATAAAAGACATCACAAAAAAGTCACCTGAAGCATTCAAAAAGCAAATGCATTAACTAGAGCTAGTTTTAAAAAAAGCAGTTTCAAATAATGTCACTTTATTGGAATGTACCAGTGTATGGTGGAACTTAAAGACAATTCCATTTTTACATTACCTATGAGAATTATTTGCTTTATTTCACTTGCATCTTAACTACATGTATTTTGCAGCTGGTTTATAAAATAATATAAATATGGTTGGTATGGCTTTAAAAATGAAATTAAAATGAAACAATTACCCTCCCCCCCACACACACATTATTAAACTGAAGAAAAACAGTTCAGTTTTCATTAAAAATGATATATTTTAAAGGCTGAAAAGTTCATTAAATGTTCCATTTATCTTCTGTCTCCCCATCCCTGTACCACACCCTGTTCTGTTTACTGTATCCTGGTACACTTTGGCCATATAACTTCCAAATAATTAGCTTGTAGGGTAGTAAATCCCTACAGAAGCCTAGTGTTGTCTCCTCCCTAGTTTGACCCAAGTCCTGCAATTTGCTGAGGCCCAGATCTGCAAGAGTATTTGGGCTCCTAACTTCCACTGAATACCTAAATACCTTTGTGCTTCTGGGCCTGTGTAACCAATTATTTCAGTGGAGCTCTGCAGCGATGCGGTAGTGTATGTGCATGCAGTCAATCACAGGATCAGGTCCTATGACTGTTATGTCATGGTTGCCAAATGGATTCAAGAATGTTTGGGTAGTATGGAGGTGGTAGAATTGCCCAAAGTAAATAAAATCCTACCAGCAGAAAACTGCTTGCTTATTTGTTCACTCTCTGTGTCATATAGAACAAATCCAGAGGTTGCTTAATAAGTAAGTGGCAGTGGTAGTCTGCTCATTAATTGGTGTATCTCACTTTGAGCACATTAGTGCTCCAGTGTGCACATTGGCTACCTGTTGGTTTTCAGGTGGCGTTCAACATGTTGAACTTACCCCTGCCAAGTTATAAAGCAACTTCTGGATGTGTTCTATTTGACAGAGAGAGTGAACAAATAAGCAAGCAGTTTTCTGCTGCTAGCATTTTAAAGTCTTAAATATCAATTTTATTATCCATTAAAATTAGAAAAAAAAAATCACATTCTGCCAAGCCTCATTATGTCCGATAAAGCCACCAATTATTTGGTACATCCCTATCTGAGAAACTGCCTTTCTCCAGATGTGAGCCTGCCACATTTGAGATGCATAGAGGTGCTAGAGTTGGAATTTCCTTAGCGTACCACAGAGGGAGCTGCTGGCAGAATATTTTCTGTGAGAGTCCGTTGATGGTTTTGGAATTTACTCTGCAAAATAGCCCAGATTTGTTAACCTCTAGGATTTTGCAGAATGCTCATCTATTTGGGTCAGAGTTTAGCGAGTGTTGAGATGTGGGGGTTTCAGGGGGGGGATTAGGACTTTGCAGGAGCTGAGGTTGGGACTGGCTTCTTTTCTGCAGAGAAAAGTTGTTAGCTTGCTAATGCCATTTCTCTCTTAATTGGAAGGTACTTCAATTCTGTCAGGGTGCCTAGAACCTGGGGCAGGTTTTCCTTTCATGTTTCCGTGTTGAACTATAAATATAATTTTTAAAACAATAAATATATTTTTGGTGGGTTTAATTTTCTGCATTACTTTTATGACAGTAAACTTGCCCCTACTAGAGTCATAAATAAAACTTCAATCCTGCAGCTATTACATCAGTAATCCTTACTCATGCACGTAGACCCATCAGCTTCAATGAGACTGGCTGTATGAATAAAGACTACTTGTGTGAGTACACATTGCAGGGTCAGGACCTTAGTTAGGATTTATAAACATAGGAATACAAATGTAAGCGTCGATAAATCAAAACCATTTCAGGGATATAAAGGTGGTAACCTAATACAGCAAGAAGTTTCAGTAAGGTACAACACTTTCAAAGGAGACAGGAGAGAAATTAAACCAGAATGACTCTGCTTAAAGATATTTTGCTTGTTTGTTGTTTTACAAGACCTGTGGACCCTCTAAAGTCTCCCTTTGGAGGGTGTGTTAGCAACTCTGCAAAATAACTTTAAAACTTAAAAAATAACTAAAATTTAATCAAAACATGCTTCTGATTTTCAGAGAACAAAATCAAAGGTCCCTCTTAATAAAAACCATGTGATCAGGAACAAAAAAAGCATTGTTTCAGCTTCAATCACCAGGAAATGATGGAACAACCAGAAGAATGTATATGTTGAGAAGTCCAAAGATAAACTCTGCAAACTGGTATTGTCAAGACACAATGCATTTTACAGTGTAACTACAGTACTCTAATACAACTTGCATTTCAATAGCTTTGAAATTGTGGGGTAGGGGAAGCCTACAGACAATATCCTGCTCTAGGAAGTGAACTGCCTCAAAGCTCATTTACAGCTTTGCTCGGATGCTCAAACATAAATGGGGCGTTCTTGTGCACATCTTAAATCTTGGTCTTAAATAATGCTTGCTCTCAGCGGAAGGGTTTCGTATGGTTCTATCTTACTGCCATTCCTGCTGAATGTTTCTTTGCAGTCACATGGAGAGAGGGGGGCTCAATATTGTGTGTTCAGCGCTTGGCGGAACTGAGCATAAAAAAAATTATTATTATTATTAGCTGTAGGCTTCCCCTACCCCACAATAAAAAATAATCCTACAATTTACCTTTTAAAAATAGTATCCCTTCACAAGAACTACAAAGTATAGGAAAGACACCAAGTTGAGAAGATTTCTTTAAAAAGGACTAATTTCTCCATTTTATTGGCTGCAGTGGCCACTCACAATTAGTAAGCTATTGAAATGCAAGTTGTATTAGAATAATGTAGTTATACTGTAAAATGCATTGTGACTTGACAATACGTTTGCAGAGTTTATCTTTGGACTTCTCAACATATACATTCTTCTGGTTGTTCCATCATTTCCTGGTGATTGAAGCTGAAACTCAATAGTCCACAAAATGCCAAGCAAGACTTAGTACTACACCCAGCTGAACAGGATGGCTCACCATCCCACTTGACTGGGCTGGCGGTTGGAGCTAGAAGTCAGATACTTAAGTGTGATTGTAGGTAAAGAAATAAGGTACTTTTAGCTGCTATCTCAGCCTAAAAAAGTAATGCCAGGTCCTGACTGTACTAGCGCCCTAGGCAAATACTCAGCAGCAGAATATAGTCATGGCTGTACAGGACCTGTTTGAGACCTTACCACCATTGGAATGGCACCAAAACATGTGGAAATCCACCCACCCACTGGGCCCCTGTTTTATATTGTGATCTGTATCTTTAAAATATGTTGAGAAAGTTACAAAACACCAAATACAAACTCAGGATTCCCAAGTGCTTTAGAAAGACAGGGAGGCAGAAAACACATACAAATAGCAAATTTGATTAAATCTATGGCTTTTTCTGCTTTGCAGCTCCTGAAAGCCACACTGGACCATAAAAATGCAAATGTTTAATAAGCGATGTGGGAGCATGGAGCCCTCTGTACTCATTCACTGTAAGGCGTATATTGTCTTCATCAAGCCAGAGACAATGGTGAATGATCAGCACTCAACTATCCTCTATTCAAAGTAAAGCACCTTGGGGACAATAGGTTTGCTCTACCTGGGAGAAAAACTTCCTCCTCTTATCTGAAGGGAAGCAGTTTGGGACCAATGGAAAATTACCAAATAGCAGAACAAAAAAGACAGGTGACCCCAGCAGGGGTCGATGAAGGGACTTACAGAGGGGAACTGGGAGAGAGTGCCATTTTGCACCCGATTAAAATGAGGGAGTCTGCTACAAGGGCAGGGCAGGCAAAGGGCGGAAGAGCCTGCCTGCTGATCTCCCAAGGGAAGGATGAGCTAGTGAGGGACATTGTGTTTAGGGTGTTTTGTGTTGAATGAGCTGTATTTGCCTGTGCTTTATCTGTTAAGTAAAGAACATAAAGTTGATAGATTGAACAAAATGTTTGTGTGTGTGTGTGTGTGTGTGTGTGTGCGCGCGTGCGCTTGCATTGACTACTTCACAACTGGTGCATGCTCCTGAGAGAGTTAAACTGTAAACCAGAAGCATCATACCTTCTGGGGTGGAGCTTTGGGGAATCTGAAGGGTCAGCACTGTGCCCAGAGGGGCTAGGTAGCTGGACAGTAGGTTCAATACTCAGAAGGGGGGGTGCTAGTAAGGTCTGTGCCCTGAGATTGTGCCTAGTAACCGCAAGACTGGGGCAGTGGCTGGACTCTCTTCAGGCTCCAGGAGCTTAAAACACCCTCAGGGAATCCAGAGCACAGAGTCTTGGATTCCCCTCACAGTTGTTCTAGTGGATGACCAAGAAGGGGCACTTGCTGGGATCTCTCACACATTACACAATAGAAGTGGAAATAGCAGGAATAACAAAATCCTGCCACCACACAAAACAAGGCCAGGTATTCCTAATAAATTACATAGCCTGTAATGCCTGTTAGATAATGTAAATAAACCCCCCTCTTTTCACCTCTCTCTCAAAGAAAATTGATCTGTGTGTAACCCATCAGATCTGGTTTTAGAAATTATAAAGCTTTACGTGTCCTTCACCTATAATTATAACCTAACTATATTTTTTTACTGGGTCATCATCAGGCCCTTTGGTTAAATAGTGCCGAGTAAACAATATCTGTTTGGTGCCTGACAGACTCTGTTCACACACAATTCTAAGCACATCAACAGCAGTCTCAGATTTGAAGAGCCACTGTAAAAATCCATGGTCCATTCTAAATACAATTTTCCCCTAATACAAATATTGGTGAAAGCAGTACTGAGATGGAATTACTGCCTAAAGTTTCTTTCCAATAGTGCAATAATTTCTCTCTGCAGAACTGAAGCTTTGGCTATGATGTGGCCACTATCTTTTCCAGCTATTCTCATTCTTTGGAATTGCAGAGAAATTACTCACAGTTTGAAAGCACTTACATCTGTTTCAGATATGTAAGGGGTTTTGAAAGAAGGGCAGCAGCTCTGAACTCTGCAAATGCTAAACTGCATCCATGCCCACTTAACACGGTTTATTTTTCATTTAATTTAGGAAATGGATTTGTGCTGTTAGCAAACCCAGAAAGAAATCTTTAATAGGAGCAGAGCCCTAGAAAATTCAGTACATCTGAGCCAGTATTGCCTGAATTTTCTCTTTGTCAATCAAAATTCCTTCTTCGCTAATCAGTTGGAAAAGGTGATCTGGGCACTTGAAATAGCTCACATTTCTTTGGGTTCATTTTCAAATTGGCATTCTTGACCCTATCACAAACCAGTTGTAAATGCATCTGTTCCTGTTCAAAAGACTTAGCATGTACCAGGATATCATCGGGTAATAACAAGATGAATGAAGTGTGCTACGCTAGATGAGCAATTCAGATCATGGCCCCTTTTGGTGGGAAGTCTCCCAACACGGACAATGCAGCTCTTTTAATTCAAGAATATTATACTTGAAACAATTTGTTCAATGATTACATAATGTTCTGCTAATAAAAATAAATGCCTTTTAGATTAATTAAGATTAAATATTTAGTTATCTTAATTTGCCTTAAGTAAATTGATGAAAAGTGGTTTATTAAATTTACTACAATTTGTTGAATACATATGCAGTATTTATTTGTAATTCCAAATATATTGTGAAACTATAAAGAATCTTAATTTTTTTTGAGGAACTTTAGCAAACCTGCTGCATTAAGAAGTAAATTTTATCAAAAATATCAAATTTTACAGGGTGGGAAATGTGACTTTTTATGATTGTATAGAACCTAGCACAAAGTGAGACTGCTGCAAACAAATCATCAAAAATAAGAGAAACTATTACAAAAAATAAACCCACATAATTCAATACAAGTATCCAGCAACTGCATTTAGTAGAGGACACAAACAAAACAATTTGTTTGGCAGGATTAGATTTTTATTGGCAGATGTTGGTAACTGTCAATTTCAGTGAACATACAACTAACAAAAACTATTTCCATCAATAAGAAAAAAAATTTACAGACAGGCAAAGTTAAAAAAATGCTGCTTGAGAACTTAGTTTAAGACTATTTACTTTGTATATTTTGATATGTGGTATTGATAATTTTTAATAGTTATAAAACTAACTTTTTAAATCTCAATATTTACTGTCATTAAATAATTACTCTGACTGCCCCCCATTGTTTGACTCACCCATAATTTCCTGCAACCGTGAAAAGTTAAATTGACAAAAAATGTGCAAAATTGTGGGTTTTAAGCAACTGTGAAAATTTAAATCTATTAAAATTAAAAATTAATATAGATACTATCTGACAAAGTTATAAAAAAATAATCACCTTCTGCCAAGCCTAATCATAATTTAATCCAGTAATGTCTTTCCAATAAGCAGGTAATTTCTGTGCGCTAATAACAGGAACAATGTCTATCTGTCACTGCTTATTAATTTAGGAGGTCATTTTGCAATAATAATGATGGAGAAAATATCCATAGAATAAACAGACTCAATATCAGGGCCAGGGATCTAGCCTAACATTTTTATGGATATTGATTTTAAAGGCCCAAACAATTAAACTCTTTTCCTATCCAACATTAAACAGTGATGGGTAGGTTCCAGATCATTTAAAACAGAGACCTTGGGGTTTTACTCGGTTACTTGGGAAACACCCAAAAGCACTCTTCACATTAAAAGTTTATTGAATAAACGCCAAAAAAACAAGAAATCAAAACAGGCATTTTTGTTGGGACTGGTGTTGAGTGATTATGCAAAGTAAACTTAGTCAAAACCTTTAAAGCCTCTCTCATTTTGGAAGCAAAATCAGTTTCTTATTTTCAGGCTAACCTTTCTTTGATAAAAAGGAAAGGGTTCATTTCACTTTCTCGTCTGATGCATAGAGGGTATTTACTTATCCTGTTCTTAACAGACAGACACAAGCTGGAGAGGCAGGATAGAAAAGATGGGCAAAATACAGCTTTTGTTGATATCTTTGAATTACTGGACCACTGTTTAGTTACAAGGGGATGCTTTTTGGTTGGCAAGTCAACCCCAGCACCTGTTGCTTGGATCCTGGTTTACGATCTGGTCAGGGAGGTCATCTGATTGGATCTTTTCTTCTTAGACAAGCTTAGATGAATACAGCATAGTTGATTTCAGGATTTCATGAAAAGCCAAGAGAGTGAAAGATAGGATAGAAGGAAAGAAAAACAATGCAAGATCTTACATACCTCTGCAGTGCTGGCAGTTAAATATCCCCACTGATGGGCTAAGGATTGGATGTCATGATGATGTGGTGACTTTCAGTACTCACTGATGAAAACAAAGTTCCTTGAACAAGACTAAGGCCAGCCAGCCTTCCTCTCAGGAAAAAAAAGTCTGTTAGATGAGTTGAGATGAATTGCAGTGCTGGGAGGAGGGTGGGGGAGGCAGGAATGACTGGGATGCAAGGTGGGATGGGAGGAGAGGGAGAGTTGACCTGAATTCAAGTGATCATGTCTTTTTTCAAAGTCTGTTTTTAAGGAACCTGAAAAGGTGGAAAAGTGGTAGTCAGTTCATTTCCCTCATTATTTTGTCCTCCAATTAGGACTAATATCCATCACACCAATCTTGGTCTATTCATTTCTAGTTTCACATTTTCTGTTTTTTTTTCTACATGTGTAAAAATGTTTTGCCGGCTTTTTTTTTTGGTCGCAATACTATAAATCAACTGAGGTATTCTACTTTTTGGTGTAATCAACAAGTTTAGTATTTTTAAAAATAAAAATAAAATTGAAATGGCAAATATTTACTCTTGAAAACTGCTTTTGATGCACGTACAGGTGGTTCCTTTCAATAAGTCTCATACTGCTTTTTACTGATCACACTTAGTGTTGTTTGCAGCAGGTAAAAATACATATTGACTTGAGAAACCATCCTGGGATGATCTTTAAAATTAAAAATCAAAATACATTTTTCACAATAAGTGTTTCCATCAGCCCACTGTCCCTTCCAGACAATCATTTGGCCCTAACTTAATCCACTTGTAGTTAAATTTCCTAAAGTTGAGGAACTGACTGTTAATATTAATGGAATTACTTCAGATTTACACCAGTATATGTCCTACATCAAAATCTGGCTCTTTATCCTTAACCTCAACTATTATTACCCATAGAATGAAGTATATTCTTTACTATAAAGTGCACAGACCCGCATTGCAAGATGTAGCCAGTCAGGGTGAAAACCATTTCTCAAGGAGACTTTTTAAAACCAAAATTCTACGATTTTAGCTCTCAGTGGAACTCCTCAAATAGACATATACAGTAAGAGAGCCTAAGATTGTCATCAAAGCATGCTGAGTCTTACACAAAGTAAGACATTACTACAGATGACCTACAATAGTAAAAAAAAAAAAAAAAAAAAAGTTACACCTGAATATTTTAATGAAATTATCTGCAAATTTAGGTGAGGCTATTGACAAACCAACTGCAGTTCTTTGTCTTCAAAGGAGAATACTGAAGTTTCTCTCATGCTTGCTACAACGTCCAAGCTCAAGATGATGCTTTTGATTTCCACTGTTGGTCTAACTTAGTTTGAGAGGAATTACTTGACTTCACTATATTTAATTTATCTTTGATCTATACAACATTCTTCTTGGGCACACAGAACACAATTGCTTGTTTGCCTTTGCCCAGGATAAAAAAGTACTGCATGCACAGTTATTCACCTTTAATTGTTTTTGATTTTTTGGAACAATTATCGAGAGAATGAGTGTGTGCGTGTTTTCAAGTTTGTCATCTGTAGCCATTATGTGACACAAGATAGTCTGGACATACAGCCCATGCCAATCAGGGAGCAGGGCCCCATTGCTGTAGACATGGTACAAAAAAAACCAACAAAAAGATTATCCCTGCTGCAAAATGCTATCTATCTATGTAGAGCTTACATTCTATATCTAGGTTTATACTCTAGTATCCGGGTGCCTTCCAGGAGAAAAATCACACACAAAAAATTATTTTCCAGCCCTGCCAGCAAGAACAAACTTAAATGTTTCTTTTAAAATAAAATCTATAAAGTGTGAGAATGTGGCTAGGTTTGAGAAGGTTGCTGCCACCAAGCTAAGTGAAAGAGGTGGGTTTTGGCTAAGTCAAAGAGAGTTTCTAACTGCAGTGAGGGTGGCAATCATGCTTATTTTATAGGGCAGTGAGTTGTGTCAATGTTCTTTGCTGGCACAAAGGGTGTGTGTTTGTTTTGTGCAGGGGAACTGTCATCTGAAGTTAAAAAAAACCCAGCCTAGTTAAGTGCTGACATACAGGAATTTAACAATTAAAAATGCACCTTTCAAAAAGCAAAAACTGTGCTCACTAGCCATTGAGAGTAGAATACACAATGTATCAGGGTAGCGTTATACTGAAAATACTCAGTGCAGAGAGAAACATGAAGAACGGGTAGCCAAAGCTAATTTTTAAAAAAATCCCTAAAAAAAAAAAAAAAAAAAAAAAGTAGTAAGACTTGTAAGCCCTCCTCATACAAAGGAGTGAAAGGACTAAGAGGGGAAAATTAGAGCATGATAAGATAGCAGAGAATGCAATGTTGTAGCAATGTTTACCATAAATGGTGAGTCTATGTCCAAGGACATTTTTCATGTGAAATCAGAGCATGGCTTTAACAGAAACTGAAATTATGAAGCCATTTCAACAGTTGAATCACTAGCACCAGATGAGACCCACTAAGGAGATCTAAAGGAGATGTGAAATAGCAAGAATATGAGAGATTCTTTGAAAACAGCAACTGTTCCTAAAGACATCTCTAGTGTGGTGTTCATCTTCAGAAAAAGAAACCAGTGGAGATCCTAGGAATTATATCATGGAGTCTCACCTCAGTTAAGGGGAAATGACAATGTAATTAAGAATACAGTAGTACAACACTTGGATAGTTATAAGATTATTCTAATAATAGCCAGCACGACTTCAGTAATGGAAAAATTATGCCTGTTGAACTTTGGAAAAGTCTAATAAAGACAACCTTCTGGGGACAGTATCTTTATTAAAAGATTTTTGATTATCTTTCTGAAGGACCATAAGGGACAATGGTGAGTAAGGATCCAAGTCCTGTTATGTATTAAAATGTGTTTAAACATTAGGAAACAAACAGCTGTTTACTACTTATCTGAGTAAAATAAGTAGATAGGTAACCTGGATGATGGTATTGGGACTTCTAAAAACATTTTAATTAATCATTTAGAGGAAAATTACAGTGACTATATCAAATTTCCGAATGATAAATTTGAGGGGTTGGCAGTAATTGAGCATTGTGGAAAAATGCCAGATGGATTTGGGCATCAGACACAACCAGATGAAATTTAACTAGTAACAATACAAATTGGCCAAAAAACTCACTAGTCAATAAACTGATGGTCTCTGCATATGAATGATCCTCTAAAGAAAAAGACCTGAGTTATTGTAAATTTCTTAATAAGCGGTCAGTAATAGCAAAAACTTAAATCTTGAATACATAATGCATAGAATTCATACAAAAATGACCTTCTGTAAAATAAGTCTACTGTTTAAGTGCTAGAAGGAATTTTTAGCTGCTTCAGCTTACAAAACAAAACCAAGATTGAAGTTTTACCTACATGCTTATGGTAAAGTGGACATGCTACTGCTATTTCAGCTCTGATGTTTTTTATATATATAAACATTAAACTTGCATAAACTCCCAAGAACATTGCTCCCAAGAACAGTTTTTTTAATTGAATCAGACAGTTCCATATGACTATGGGGAGAGAGAGAGAGCACTTAATATAATTTCCACCTTTTTTCTCTTTACAAGATTCCCTTGGAGGGACCACTAACAAGCACCCAGATCTGACTCATTACTTATGAATGTCAGAAAGATTCTGAAATCTGTTAGTCTTCAGTGTACTAAACTATTTTTCCCCCCTACAGTATTACAGCTATATATGGCACTTTACAAATAAGAAATGGCAGATTCTTGCTTAAGGAGTTGACAGTCCAGATTTGTCATACTGTGTGGGGCAGTCTGCCTAATGAGAGTGGAAGGTTTGTTAAGTAGGAGGGCAACAACAATAACAAAAGCATATGATTTTTTTATGTACACAGTTAATATTTTGTATGCACATGTGCATACAAATAGGATTTTTTAAATATAAAAATGTAAAGCTACTATAATGTTCACATTAGCTAGAAGGAGCAGAGTTGTGCAGGCATGGAGATCAGTGCTGGAAGGCTAGTTGGAAAAAAAAAAAGATTAGATGTTGAGATGGCTTTAAAAGATTGCATATAAGGTTACAAAAAGAACAGTAGGGAAGAAAGAGGCAAGGTATAGGCAGCAGCAGAACCTCTAGGATGAGACGTTTGAATTTGATCCAAAGGGAAATCAGGGATTCAAGGTAAAGAATGACAGCTGCAGTGGCAGGCAAGAACAATTTTTGTTGCAGTATATTTAACAGAGGCATCTACTGGGGACATAATATAGAAACCAGAACAGAAATGGCTGCAGTAGCTGAGACAAGAAAGCCAATGTTTTAGCACATGGGATGGCATGGAAGGGCAGAATTTAGCACCAGTCTGAGTGAAGGAGCATGGATAGGAAAGGATTCCACTACGAAAAAGGTAGAATTACTAAAAACGATGAAGAGGAGGAGATGGGAGAGGAAAGACGTGGAATTAAATTTTAACTATATTCAGCATCTGTTGACAGCTAGACATCCTAGAAGGAATATCAAAGATAGCTACAGACTTGAGACTAAACAGAGGGGAAGAAGTCAGAGGTACAAGGAGATTTGAGGGATCGTCACTGTAAATGTATTAATTATGAGGTCATGCAGAAATAAGAATGTAGAGGAGAGACAGAACCCAAGCTGATGGTTCCCTATTACTCATTCAGCATTGTGAAGGTGGCCTAAGTCAGTTTTTAATCTGGTCCTAATCAGTTACAGATAATATCTTACGATAGTTTGACATTAACTTAAATAATATACAAAGCCTACAATGGTGTGCTATGAAGCTCATTCCTGTAGAATAAAGAGCTTACTTAAACATAGTTTTATTTTCACTTCTGAAGAAGTTTGATCATTTTGATTTTTACCAGTTTAAAAAGGTTATATTACTATACATGCTGCAGTTTGGAATGTTTGCTAAATTAATCATGTCTTACACAAACCATATAAATGTTTAGAGCATCTAAAATTTTGTCCACATTGAGGTTTTTTCAGATTTGACATTTTAGCAATTTATGCACCACTTTCATTTCCAATGTATGATCTTTGCACATTGGAGACCTTGCACTACACAACATGGAAGCATATTTAAGGAATTAATACCACTACAATATAAAAGGGTGTTTTATTAGGACTTTGTTATTTTGTTGTGCAATAGCACCATCCAGCAATAAAACAAAATGGTGAAACATCTTAAGAAATATAAAGCACTTTCTAGACATGATGATTATAACTCTTGAGAGTAAAAATAGACTACAGTGAAGAACAACCTTGAGGGTTTAGTACTACAAATTCAAAACATTTCTAGAATGTGTTGACACAATTGAAAGCAGGGGCAAACATGTTATTTCTGTGTTTAAAAAAACAAAAACAAAACCTAACCCTCCACCCCAAACATTATGGCCTACCTCACCTGATTAAAAAAATGGAATCTAAGCTTTGTGATATAAGGAAAAGGCCAATATCCTTGTCTCACCACCAAAGATAATCACACAACAAAAATGAGTGGAAAAACTCAAACTGTTGCATACATAAGGTTGTTTTGCATTCATAATTCATCACTCAGTCTACTGCATTAAATGTGAACACAGCAGCCCCTGGTGAGGAAATATATAATATCACAAGTGAGACTAAACTTATGGAGAACTATTGAAAGGCACAATAATGTAATGTAAAAGCATTGGATTTCTTCAAGCAGTTTTCATATAAAAAAGCTGGGCCGTTTCTTGACAATAACTAGTGGTAGACACCTCAATGCATCAATATATCATATTTCTAAAAGTGATGACTGGCTATCTTCTACAAGGCCACTTGTAGATCCAGTCTCTGCATTCAAATCTTACCTGTAGATCCAGTTTTGCCGTGACACCTCCAAGAAGCAACGTTGTCCACAATTGCTAGTTGATGGATAATTGGGATGTCTACAACAATCCTTTTATTACCAAAAACAAACTGGCCACTTATGTCCTATCACTTCCCATTACATTGTGTCTGCCTTTTGCTTTATGAACTCCTCAGGGCAGTGACAGTGCATCCTTTTCTGTTTGGAAAGCACCTAGCACACTGGTGTAATACTAGAAACAAATTTATTAGTGAAGTCCCAAAAGAGCTAAGTAAACATTTAAACAGTGGTTTGCTTGAAACTGAAGAGAAAAAGGAAGAAACTACTCCTGCCCAAATCACTTTAAAATGTAATATATAGCCCTTGCCCCCCCCCCCCCCAAAAAAAACCCCACACAGTTTCACAGTTGGTGTTTTAATTCAACAAACTATGAAGAATATTTTATTCAGGTTTGAAGTGTCATCTTAGGTCATGTCTCCAGCCATCCAAAAAAATACAATTGGCAAGGGTTGTGTGTTCAAGGGGGTCATATGCTCTCAACAATCTCTTAAGTTTTTTTTTTTTTTTTTTTAAATTCAGTTGTCAAGCTTTGGGGGTATGGTAGGACACAAATGGCTACTGAAAATCCAAACTTGAAGCGGTGATATTTTATTTTTATTTTTTAAGTCAGGAGCTGAACATCATGCAAAAGGCAAGAAGAAATCAGCAACGGCATTTAAAGAAGAGCAAGATGGGTAGCAAGGTTTTGTTTTAACTGAAGCAGAGTGGCAGAGAAGAGATGACAAGAGATCATCATAATTTAGTGAAAGGGTTTTAAGCTATAGGAAAGAAGAAGAAAGTTCTGTGTGACGTAGGTGAGAAAAATAATATCATGGTCTTTCTTTGAGGAAAGACTATGTTGACTATAAAATTAAAGTAAAACATATAGCAGATGATGGCAAAGAGGCAATTCAAAACACAAGACTGCACTGACTGGGAGAGCGAAGTGCAGAGAGCAGTAGCTGAAGCCATAACAGATACATCTTGCCCAAAGACACAGAGCGGAGAAGCCATGACAAAATGCTAGTGGTCACACTGAAAGATGACTTAACACTGAAGAAATAGGTGAAGAGCTTAGTGGACCAGGACAGCTTACATGACAAAGCCAAGAAGAGCAGTCAACTCTTTCAAAACTGTGGACAAACAGGAAGATTAGTACCAACTCAAGGCAGAGAGCTAATGTTAAGTGTGACTAGCAAAGGGAACAGAACCCAGCTCTCAAGTAAACCAAGAGTGGGAGAGACAGTGAGTATTAAAGCATGTATGCAACATGCACAAGCACCCAGGAGACAAGAGGGAAATGGTCCAACAATTAGAGAGGCCACATAGGCCCCCAGAAGTATGTCCTTGTATCCTCTTTCCCTAAAAGGGGCAGGAGAAAAGTGGAATGAGAGGACAGAGGAGGTCAAAAGGCTAAAAGGTAGTAGGAAGGAAAGTTGATAACAAGCAGGGAAAAACAAAAAGGTTAGTAAGTGGAAGGGCACTAAAATGTAGTTGGAGGTGGTGATAGACTACATCTGGGAGAATTCTCTGGATAGGGTCACTTCTATCCTAAAAACTATTGTGAAAAATGGTGAAGTTTGAGTCAAAAGGTGGGGAAGATGCAGGAGTGGACTTGTTTAGAAAGGGAGCAGGGTTATCAGGTTTAAAAAAAAAAACAGGCTTATAGGGCAGAAATGCTCTACAACATAGCAACAGCAAACAACCAAAGCTGGGGATTTGGGATACCAGGGAGAGAGGAAACAAAGTGCAGCAGAGCATGTGGTAAATAGCACTAAAAGGAAAGGCAGTGAGAAAGGTAGTAAGAGCTGCAGACTAGTCAGTTCAATCACATCCGTTAGTTCTCCATTCCCAATCAGACAAATGCAAGGAAGGAACAAGCAGCATCCAGGAACATGAAGTGGTGATAAGGAAATATACACAGTAAGAGCAATGCTTAGCAAAGACAAGGCCAAGGGTCACCAATACACTCAGGAGGCACAAAAAAAGGGGACATATCAGACAGGCACTAACCATGCAAACCAGGATGAAGAAGAGCTAGGCTTCTAACAGAAGAGTAGTGAGAAACAGCAGCCAATTGCGGGGAGAAACTGGAGACCATGAAGTGTTGCCAGGATACACTAGTCCATTACATTACAGACAAAAGCATCCATCCTATCAACTGGAACACATATGCAGCATGAGTGGAAGTCAGCCAAGATATTCTTGCTAAGTCCATTGCAACAGGAGCCTTAACGAACGGTTCCACATTGTTGAAGTTGCTCCCTCTGACAGAATGGGATCACAGCTCACACTTTAAAGCCAACACTGGGGGATTTTCTTAATGTGGTAAGATAAGGTGGTTGATTAGGCAGGTGCTTTATGTACTATACATGCTCAAGTTGTGGCTTCACAGATTTTTTTTTTTTTTTTTTTTTTTTTTAAGTGCTTCTGGTCTTGATTGAAGGTTCCATAGAGGAGGAGGAGGAACTGGCTACACACAGTGCTGTTAAATGCCCAAAATAAGATTTAATATCTTATCTTACAGTAATTGTAGGTTAAGCATTTTCAGTCAACAGTTATTTGTTAATATCTACTACTATTTACCTGCTGACGATGGTATAAAAAAGTATTTCATTAAAGGTAAACAGTTAATCGGAAAGTACGTTAAGAGCAATGGTGTTCAACTTCTTCCCTCACAAGCCTTTCCCTAGAGAAGCAGATGGCTACTGTACAAACCTGATTTATTTATTTTTTTTGCTTTAACTAGAAATTAGTTTCCATTGAAATCCATTTATGTATTTTTTTCCTAGTAGTAGGTTGTATTGTTTGGTTTTTTTAAGTTGTAACTTCAGTGATTATATTGTCAGATGCCTCCAATTAGAGCGGTGATAAGTGTGACTACTCATGTCAACGTTGGTATTTTCACTTAAATATGAAAAACCCAGAATAGGGACCTGCTACTTAACCATTATGCAAAACAATAGAGTAGTAGTTATTGGTTAAGTTGTACCAAACCAGTCTTAGTTCTTCTTCCTCTGTAATTCTCCCTCTAGGCAGCTGCTCTGTCCCCTGCCACAGATATGACTCTAGGCCAAACCTTGTTTTGAAGACGCTGTCAAATATCAAAGGCCAATTATGTGGTATTCAGCATTAAGTGAAAGTTTAAGAATCACTTCCATAACTGCCTCGAGGCCATCTTTGTACATGTCTGTAGTGACCCTTTTAGGCACATAGTAATTACTATTTATTTGCATCATGGTAGCACCTAGAAGACCTACTCTGACCAGGACCTTATTGTGCTAGGTACTGTACAAACAGAAGAAAAGCTGTCCCTGCCGCACCATGTCCCCCAAACACCCAAAGAGCTTTACAATCTAAGGTAACGTTCTTTTTTTGGTTGGCAACATCTTATGATTAAATAAACAGACGCAATGTTAAAAAAATTTAATGCCTAGCTGACAAATCTTCATATGTACATAATATTAAACAAAGATTGTGTGATCAGTATGGTGTTCCTCCTATTGACTTCAATATATTCTCTCTCTCGTCTGCTGTAGGCATATTTGGTTTCACACCATCTCTTCTCCTTTGTATCATAATGGCATGCTGTAAACAGAAGAAAGTGAGTATGAGAACACACTGATGTCTCAGAAGTCTCTGACTCTAATTTAGCTCTTAGTGAATGTACTTCTGAGAAGTACTTTATAGCAGAAACTAGGTACTTAACTTCAGTTAAATGCACTGGTATTGGGCAAGTAACATCAGATAATCCACCTTACCGTTTCAGTAGACAGTGAAAGCAAGTACTTTTAAAGAACTACAGTATTCTCCTGGCAATGTCAGATTAACTGCATAATTGTGCAACCTACCAAAAAAGCTGTTTGCAGACAAGTATTATTGAAAGTCATTAGCTAAAGGGTGTTGCTAGTACAGCACAGAAGGAGTGATTTCTCTGCTGCTATTCCCACTGCAGAATGTTTTGTCTGAACAAGAAAAAGCTGGAGTTAGAAGGAAACTTAAGTGGCAGCAGCAGAACACCCCATGGGGGGGCAGGAGGGAGTTATGATATATTAATAGGAAGCAAGATGAAGTGTAGGAGAACAATTTCAGGGAAGACAAAGGGTAGGTCTTCACTACCGGCGGGCAGCGATGGATCCAGTGGGGATTGATTTATCGTGTCTAGTCTAGATGCAATAAATCGATCCCTGAGCGCTCTCCCATCGACTTCTGTACTCCAGAGAAGTGCAGGCAGAGTCAACCGGGGGGAGCGGCAGCAGTCGACTCACTGTAGTGAAGACACCGCGGTAAGTTGATCTAAGTATGTAGACTTCAGCTACGTTATTCACGCCCAGTGTAGACCAGGCCAAAGTGAATAGAATGGTGAGGGAAGTTAACATAGGAAGGAAAACTCCCTGATTATATTGTTTAAAAATTTTGTTCTAATATATCCATGAGATTTGGGTCAGGATATAGTACCAGTACTAAATTCTAAGGATTTAGAAGGAGACTGGGCGTATTTAACACTGCAAAAAACATTTGAGTAGACCCACTCAGATTTGTAAAAAAGGACAAATATAGCAGTTTAAGACTTGCACTTATGCATTACTTTAACGTCCGAAAATTACTTAGCATAGTCATCGTTCTTAAAATTACAGAGGCAAAACTAAAATTACTTTTGTTCTTTCATTACTGTTTTAGCACTATTAAAATGAAAATACTAGAACCTTAATACATGTCAGAGTATTGACTGTATAAACTGGAATTATCTAGTGCAAAAAGTTTGATTAGTGTTAGGCATTAGTTACCAGGATAAACCCAAAGGACTGTTTTGTTAAACCAAAATATTCTGTTTGATTGAGAATTTTGCTCAAGCCTACTTACCCAAAATTTTCTGCAGTTTTTGTACTTTAAAAAATAAGAGGCACACATATCCTTTCTGTAGTTATTGTCATCCAAACATTGTCTAGAGGCATCCGTTTCCTTTAATATGGAAGACATGTCACACTTAAGAGCTGGTGGGGATAAATATATTTACACATTTTTAGTGCATTATTTCATTCTAAAAAATCCCCAAAGTATTTTAGAAATTAAGATTAAGGGAGGCAGCCAACCTGTCTAAGTAGAAGGAGAAACTTTACATCAAGGATACTAGGGCAAACTCCTGCTCTTACAAGAAGGGCCAGGGAATCTGAAAGCAAAGACTTCAAAACTAGGACTTGTGGCTGCTCAGAACCTCTGGGGGGAAAAAAAGTCATCCGTCTGCAGAACAGATAGAAGTTCTGTTTGGCTCTTTCAAAAGAACACAGTAAACTGCAAAACACTTGATTTTTTTTTTTTTTTAGGTAATTAAAAGAGAGGGGAACAAATCCAAGCTACAAGGATTTAAGTCTGTCCTTGAAACCACAATCAGAATTCCAAACCTGATAACCAGAAGCCTACCCCATCCATTCATGAAGAGCTATTAGTTTCTGAACTTAATATTTTCAACTTAAAAGGTCCAAATATTTCTGATGTTTACAGCCACACATACACCCCTTCAGAAGGAAGATGAAGAATTATAAACTACTTGCTTTTAGAAGGAACTATTTGGGTAGTTTTCATACCCCTACAGTAATGCATCTTCAGATTAAATCATAACTGACCAATCTTACCGCTAGACATGGATTTGTATCGTGGTCTCTAAGTCGCTGCACATTTCTGGACATCCTAAAATGTCTTACTGCAGCTAGAAGCAGGAAAGAAAGAATTTTTTTTATATTTGACCCACGAGTGCCATTAATGTTAAGAGTCTCAGTTTGAATTTCCATTTTAAGTGGTTTAACACAGAAACCTCTACCATAGTACATACATGCAAGATTTGGCAGAGATTTTTTTTAAAAACATAATTTAGAAAAAAAGGAATACAGAAACTTGTTCGGTTTTCTGTATACAAGAGGCCTGGTTTTCTACTGTATTAGGATGCTTCATGCTACTCTGATGGTACAAAGCAGCTCAGACCAGTTTAGCAAGCCACTAGGATTCCATTTTCCTAGCCATGTAGTAGCTCCTATGCCAACTCCTGATGATCAGTGTAGGGATTTGGCTGAGGAAAGGGGTATGTCTCACATAGTCCTACACCCCCAAACTCCCCAGATACTACAAAAGGCCCTAGGGACTTTTAACAGCCACTGCATATTTGGAGAACTCTCAAACTGCTCTAATTTAAACTGGTGACCAGCCTTGCACCCAGATGGCACAGAACTGAAAAGGAGTAATGTGCACAAGCAAACCCCTCCTAGCTTGGGTCAAGTGCTTCTTGGCCAGTCCACAAGAATCAGGGCCATAGTGGAAACTAGGCTTTGAGTACAGAAACATCTAGATCTACTACATTACCAATTAGGGACATGTTTGAGATACAAAAATGGTTCCTTAGGGTCCACTTATGTCCTACTTAACCCACATTTAACAAATCAGATTTTTAAACAATGATTACATACTAATATTGAAGCTAGTTTCTAATTGCTAAACCAGTGTGAAATAAAGTAGAAAACTAGTTTCAGTTTGACACCGAGCTTCCTATTTGATCTCAAATATTTTTCTGCAAAAAGCTGCTGTTAAAGACATGCTTAGAAATACAAATGTAATTTAAGAGTATCTACAGTAAAAAATAGCACCCTGTACTAACTCTGCTTATATCAGTAACAAATCTATTTAGTCCTTTTTAGTGTTCTTACCACTGCAGAGCCAATATATAGGAGGTAGTGGGATTCTAGTACTTTTTATAAATGAACTGAACTGTTAAGTTTCAATTGCAGGCCAAATTCTGCCCTTAGTTACACTTGGGCAGCCTCTCTGAAAACTAGGTTGCCCAGGTGCTTCTGAGGGCAGAATTTGGTTTCCTAATTTGTTTGGGGGTGGTTTTATTTACACCACAGGTAATTGTGTACAAGGGAGAAACAGCAGCTTCAGATCTAAGACCAGAGTATACAGTTGGAACATGTTTTTTAAACAGAGTTTGAAGTCACTGAAACAAGAATGGAACTCCGATGCCTTTTCCAATGGAGAATCACACTTTAGAACATTGTTTCTTTTGAGAAGCATTTGAACTCTCAGATTTTAGTGATGAGGGAAGACGGCATACAAGTTAAAAATATTAATTCACATACTGAAAGTTTTTTTTAGCAACCGTTTTCACAGTGAGCTTGACATTTTAGCTGTATTGTAACTGATATCTGGAGCTAAATATTCAGTTTCTTAGCTAGAGCGTTTTTGATCACACAGGGTTTAAAAATAAAATGGATGTACACTAACAGTATTGCTAGTTCTTAGATAACCAGGGATTGCGGAAAAGGCCAAAAGAACCTACCATACATACTCGTTCATTAGCCCGTTCGTTTATAAGCCAACCCCCTAAGATGGTTAGGTAAAAACAGCAAAACCTGTATGACCCTTTCATAAGCCGACCCTATATTTCAGGGGTTGGCAAACTTTGGCTTCTGGCCATCAAGGTAAGCCGCTAGCGGGTCAGGACATTTTGTTTACTTGGAGCATCTGCAGGCATGGAGCCCCTCCGCGGCCACGGGGCGCTGAGGGGCTCCATGCCCGCAGGAGCTCCAAGTAAACAAAACGACAATGTATTAGATATTCAATTCAATGATTCCATAGAGTTTAAAATCATCAAATTTTGGTGTAAACCCATTTATAAGCCGACCCCTGCTCTTCGATGCGTCACTTTTTTTACCAAAAACATTCAGCTTATGAACGGGTATATAAGGTACATCCTATCTACATAATTGCTATTAACATGACATTTCAGAGGTTTGCCCAAGTATTACTTATAACTGGTGTGTTGCATTTATTTTAGAAAAGCAGGCTCAATAAGGACACATTGCTGGTATGCTTTTAAGACCATCGCCATGAAAGTGATCTTTCAATGAAGAGGCCGAAGGTCACTTACTGGAAGCAGATTTTGTCTAATGTTTACACTATTAATGTCAGTCAGTACCTCGGGGAGTGGAGGGATAGCTCAGTGGTTTGAGCATTGGCCTGCTAAACCCAGGGTTGTAAGCTCAATCCTTGAGGGGGCCACTTAGGGATCTGGGCCAAAATCAGTACTTAGTCCTGCTAGTGAAGGCAGGGGGCTGGACTTGATGACCTTTCAAGGTCCCTTCCAGTTCTAGGAGATGGGATATCTCAATTTTTGGTGGTGGAGTCTCCTTCCTTGGAGGTTTTTAAGGCCCGGCTTGACAAAGCCCTGGCTGGGATGATTTAGCTGGGAATTGGTCCTGCTTTGAGCAGGGGGTTGGACTAGATGACCTCTTGAGGTCCCTTCCAACTCTGATATTCTATGATTCTATGATTCTATGACAAATGACTAATAGCTCATTTAAAGCAGAGATATTTCCAGTGCTTGTCAATCTGTCTAGTCCAATTGACAATGAAATGTAGAAAGTGTATTGTTTGTCAATTTAATGTTTAAAAAGTAGGTTTTGTTCTTATGAAGTTGTTTAGTAATTTGGTTTAGAATGTGCAAAAACTTGTCTATTTGCAAAAATACTGAGCACTACTACAAAAAATACTTCACAGGTAAGGGCAGCGTGGAAGATAATCTGATGACTCTTGAACTGAATTTTCTATGAAGTGCTTCAACAACATTAGGAGCACAACCCACTATCAAGCCTGACATACAGGTAGCTCACATGCAAATGCTACTACTATTTGAGTTAATAGGAAGTAATCTCTTCCCCCTCCCCCCTCCAATTTTTACACATACACAGACGGACCTGCCTGCTTTAGGAATACAGGGCCAACCCCAAACACATCAAGGCTTTGTTTATACTACAGTTTTTAATTATGTTTTACTAAATTAATGAACAGTTGTAAATAATAGCACAGACAAGGAAAATATTTCTTACTAGTACAGTTTAACCCCAGGGCATACTTTCAGTTCAAGACCCATCAAGCTATTTTCCAGGGCTCCCAGGGCCAAGTGTTTCAGCGGAACCCAGTACAGTCAAGCCCTAAATCTGTCATTAACGAGGTGGGCTGAATTAACACCTCGATCTGTGAGAGCGGAGGAGGCTACAATAGGGGGCTGAGTGGTTTAGGGGCTGCCCCTCGCCTGGCCTCTCCCGTCTCAAAGCGGGGACAGGAAGGTGCCTCCAAAGATCTGCTTACGGGCAAGTCACTTTCTCGGGCGCTGCGCTCCAGGCACCTGGCGGGTCTCGGGAGGCCCCGGGGACACGCAGCACACGCTGGGCGCCTGTCACACGGGAGCCCGGGGGCCTTTTACACACTTGTTCCCCCGTTTCGCCGGCAGAGGGTCGGCGCCGCTTCCAGAGGGTGGGAGGGGGGCAGGGCGCCGCCCGCAGCGGCGAGGGGCTGCAGCGAGCGGAGACACCGCCCCCGCCCCTCCGTTTCAGTGACAGGGAAGCCTGAACTCCGGTGCAGGCTCGCCCGCCTCTCCGCCCGGGCCCAGCTGCGGGGGCGCCCCCTGCCGTCAGGGCAGCCGCGGAGGTGAAGCGAGCGGGCCCCGCTCCTGCTCCCCACCCTGAGGCGGGAGGACAAAGCCCGCTCCCGGAGCGGCGGGTCCCTGGCCGCGCTACAGGAGGAAGGCGGCGCGGACGTCCCGGCGGGGAAGACCGGCCCGCGGCACCCTGGCCCCGCACTTACCTCACGGGCGGCTAAGCAGGCGCGCGAGCCCCGTCTCCAATTCGAAAGACGTCAGCGGCAGCTCGGGCGGCAGCAGTTATGTAGAGGCGCAGCCTAGCCCGCTCCCGGCCCCGCGGCTCCCCCCGGACTGACACCGCCGCCGCCCACTCCTGGCTCCCCGGCCGGTTTGAGTGACAGCGCCGAGCCCGCGGCCGGGCCGCCAATCCCCGCTCGGCCCCGCCCTCCCCCGGCCTGAGCGGCGTCTTCTTCCACCAACCAGGCGGGCGGCGCGGGCCGCAGGCGCCTCCAGCGGGGCGCGGCCGGAGCCCTGAGTGACGGGGGGAGGCGGCCAACCCGCGGCGCGTGTGGGCGGCGGGCGGTGTGGGCGCGGCGTGTGCGGCAGGCTGGGCTGCACCGCAGCGCATACACTACAATGGCTGCTGGAAAGAGGGGAAAGCAAACAATTTCCAGGCCCGCCGCGTCCAGCCCGAAATATGGGGAAAAAATTACAGAAAAATCGGAGAACACTGTAAAGGGTGGAAACGGGGCGCAGAGGGGATGCTGAGGCTCCCGCGGTGAGTCTGCTGCGGGTTTGGGGGGCAGGCGCCGGGGTTTAGCAGGGAAATATCAGGGTTATTTAAATTATGAAGGGGGAGGAGGAGAAGGAGGAGGGGGAGCGGAGAGAGGAGCAGCAAGCAGCGGCAAGGAAAAGTTTGTGTTAATCGCGCCCCCTCCCATCTCTGAGCTGCCCCCACTATCCTTCTGGGGACCCCAAGGCAGAAAGTAGGGGAGAAAAATAGATAGTCTGGAAAATGTATTTTATAAAAATATATCTTAGGAGTTTAGTCCACCCTCCCCCCTTCTTCCCTCCTGCACCGTAGTAGTTAAAGAGGGAGAGAAGTTTGCCTGGGGAACTTAAGGAGGGAGAAGGGTTCTCCCCCACCCCTTAGCTTCGTTGGGGAGTTCTGAAAAGTTTTTTGCAGAAGTTCCCCCCCTCTCCCATCTTCTAGCACCCCCCCCTCTCCTTCTCCAGGGTCTGTGCTGTGAATAGAGTGACAGCAGCGAGAGGGAGCGGAAGACATTAGAGACCGTGTTGCCCAAAAATGAGGGAAAAATTAATATAAATTCACCCGAACTATCAAACCAGGCGCATTTTGCACAAAAATTTCCCGGGTGGACCCCACTCTCCAGAGTTTGTCCTAGGAAGTAGCCAGCTCAATCTTTTGGGGGGGATCTGGAGTCACTTTGCGGAACTCAGCCCCCCTTTCCTTCGGTTTTTTTTTTTTTTTTTTTTGGTGGGGGGAAGACTAAAGTTTTTCCTTCCATAATAAAGAAAATAATTTATCTGCTCTCCCCCCTTCGAGTCGCCCAGGAGCCTTTTGCTTCCCTCATTCGGGTATGTTTAGAGGAAAGTGTGAATCCAAGTTAGTGCTGAGTGTTGTTGCATTGGGGAGAGGGGTTTGTTAACTGAAAGCAGGAGAGATCCGGAGAGAGAGAGCAGGGACAGCTTGTTGTCAGTATCATAAACAACCAAAATGGAGGGAGAACTGAGGCATATAACAAAATAAAAATTAGAAAAAAATTCCCAAAAATACTTAAAAAGCGGGGCTGATCCCCCTTTTCTTCCTAAGGGTAACGGAATAAACCCCGTGTCCTCGCATGCCCCTTTTAACGTTTCAGGGAGCAAGGAGTTAATATTTATTATTTTTTCTGTTGATGAATTCTTTGGAAAGGCAAAAGCCTCTTATAACTCGCCACCGACAATAAGAAAACGTGAAAATCCCATTCAGATGAGAGAGGTAGGGGGAGATGGTAGTGCAGAAACTACATAACTTTGGGGTAATGTGGAGTGATTTTTAGATAAGATAAATGCTATATTTGCTCCTTTATAACTTCCTTTTTAATGCTCTTTGTGTGCGGTTGGTTTCTCTTTTTCTTATTTTTTGGCCGGAATGTAATGCCTTTGTAGTGTCACTTTCCTGATCTAATTAGGATGTGTGAAGCAAAGAGTAAACCTTTCCGGTTTATAAAGTACATTTTCGTTGCATTTGAAATTCAAATTTTACTTGTGACTCCATCCTCTATTTAAACTGGATTCTTCAGTGTAGTGTTGGATTGGAACATTTCCTCAGAGAGAGAGAAAGTAAGGGCACCTCTTCTGGCGTAGAGGGCGCAGAGTAAGGGCACCTCTTCTGGGGATGCCTGGTGATTTCACTGGCATGCTTAGTTCACCTGTTTGTGTCCCATAAAGAATGTATTCAGCAGCCTTCTTGTTTTATTTATATAAAATGATGCCTCATCTTGCATCACATTGAAGTTAATGCGAAAGTGCTGCTGATGTTGGTTCCACGTGGGATCAGGGACAGAGCAGGGCATTTTAAAGAGACAGCTTCTCTTTTCTTATAGTTATCACCTATGCAGAACCTCTGCCTAAAGCAAAAGGGGTGGTTCCGTTTTTTTTAAGATAAAGACATTAAAGTGACCTGTGTATGATAAATTAATGCCACATAATAGGGATACACTTGCAGATTCGTTTGGATCCAAGCATTTCTTTTGTTGTAGCAAGCCTTCAGGAGAGTTTTCTTAATGCATTAGTTAAAATGCTGTGTTTTGGAAACGATTTTGGAATGGATGTTGCAGAAATTAAAAAGTCTAACATTATTAATATAAAAATAGTATACTTCTACTAGTTCTCAATTCCTTGAAAGGAGACTAAAGGCTATTGTGTAACAAAATTTCATAGCCATCTTGTAAAAAGTTATTAAGTGCATAATTTTCACTTTGAGTAATTTCAGCTTTATGGGGGACATCTGTCTATTGAAAAGCAGTGCAAAGCTTCTTCTGTATTTAAAACCTGTGAACAGTTCCAAAAGGTTTAGAAAATAGTGCAGTAACTGTTTGCTTTTAATTGGCCAGACTAAGGACTTTTTACACCTTAGTTGTGTAATTATAACATCTCTTGAAAAATTACCTTCAGTTTTTTACAGAATCTTAACCACACTCAAGCTCCATATATATACATTTAACATCAGTAATGGTAGCTGGTACAGATTCCTGCTGTATTTTTAATTTGTAAATATTTAACTACTATGATGTGAATTGTTCTACTTGTCTATATGCCTGTTATCTTGTATGTATTTTAGTTCTCAGTAAGACACCTAACTTTTAAAATTCTTAGCATAACTTCTTAATATACCAATTAGATATCTTTATCAGAAATTATTACATTTTTTCATTACAATTGCTTTGTTTGTGTAGCCTTTATATTTAATTCTAAATTAAAACTTAAATACAAGGAATCCACTTCGAGATCGGAGGAGGGCTGAACTTGTAGGGAAGCCTTTTCAGCAAATGGCTTCTTTTGCCCTATAGACATTAAATATAAGTTGTTATAGCCCACTGTGTTCAATAGCCTTTCCTTACAAGTAATCTGTACCTTTATTGTAAATGTGACTATAAAACTATTGTTGACTGGGATCGGCTTGTGGTTACAGATTTGGAAGAAATCACAAAGTTTTCCAGTGACTCACAGCTTTGAAAATTAAATCACATCAACTATTCTTAGGCAAGAAAAAAGCTCATTAAGGGGAAAGGATTAATCTGTTAGCATGAAGGAATGAAATTGTACATTTTTATAAAACTGTCTTTCCATGTTTTAGAGATCTTTCACATATTTACAAAAGAATTAAAATTTAGAAGGGCCTCTCCAATTATTTTTCCATAAACCTTTTCCTTTTTTGTTGATTAAAGTTATACTGACGTGAAAAAAACAGAAATTTGACAAAATTCTTAGTGTCATATGTTTATTTAGTGAAGTGCAATTTTTTGGTTCTTTAGTTATACAGAAGTAACTTTATTACACTAGTTAATGATACTGAAAATAAGATATATAAATTTTTAATTTTAAACTAATGCTGCATTGATGATGATTGGAAGTATTTAATGTACGACATTTCATTTATTTGGAAACTTAAATTATCATTTACTTTTTGTAATCCTGAATATAGATATAGGCATTGTTCATAACATCAAGTGTGGTGTAACAGTTGCTGAGTATCTTTCTTGATTCACAACTGCTTATTGTGAAGTGAATCCAGTCCATCCAAGTGTAGTACAAAATTCAGTGGGGGAAGATATTCAGACACTCTAATTTGGGTTTTATCTATATTCGGTTATTATACTTGATTATGTGGTAAATGTTACTTAATAGTATTCTTTATATCCTTAGTTGCTCTCATTTTGTAGAATACTGAATTATTCTTAGAGTGATGAGGTGATGTTTGGTAGAAATAAAAGTAATATTTCAGGGAACTGAAGCTTTTAGAATTTAGATACTCCTTTTTCTAATATCTATAGCTCTGACTTGATACATGATAAATCATTTGAAAATTTGCCCTTTAAGTACCTAAGGAAATAAATGTTCATGGGCTGTTTGTTGTTGGTAAAGTTGTCCTAGTTTCTGTAGGTAAACTAGAATGTTCTAAATGCATTAAAAGCTTTTGTAGGCATTTATCTATCCTATCAGATAATGTTTGCGTAGTTTTTATTAGCTACACTGATTCTAAAATTGTTCAACAAATGCAAGAATATAGATTCTCATACATTAAACTTTTCTTGCACACTTAATCTAAGTATGGTTCTTGGCATGCACACTTTATTTAGTAAATTAGCCTGAAAAATGATTTTCCCCAAGTACAGATCTTTGAAATGTAAATTACATTTTTTTTCAAGTTTTTCACTTTATGTAATACAAAAATTCACTGCATCCGAAATGCAACTACTTTAAATGGTCATCCATCTCTAGAGCTATTGAGCCAAAATGGTGCTCTTAAGTCTCCTCCTTTCAGTACAGTGCAGATGTTTTATAAAATGAATGGGATAAAGTGGGTGACTACTTACGTTCTGAATTAACCAGTATTGTAATGGTTTTAAATGATTTTACTGAAAGACTTGTTTTATTGCAGAATCTAAAACCTAAGGTTTTTATCTGGTATCTATAGCATGTTAGATCTTAAAAACTAGCTTTCATGATTAGAGAAATATTGTTAGGAAGGCGTCCTAAACAAGTTAATTTGTTTACCAAAGGATAATATTTTGGAAAATGTAAAACATGTAACAGTGCTTAAATCATCCTCAGATGCACTGTAGTGTTAAAAGGAACTAGCAACTGCCTCTTCTGTGGTGACAGAATACTTGGTGAGAATATCCTCTTGAAATAGAATAGTGAACTTTTAACTTTCTTTACTTTTGATATTGCATATTTCTATCTGCCCAGTGAACTGCTAACCATCTTTAACCAATTACCAAATGTTTAGGTAGCTTTAGGGAACTATTTCAAAATAATTCAAATATGAGAACAAAGTAACATTTCATATTGATCAGTTGTGAAGTAAGTGTTTTGGAGTTCTAACGTGTGGCAGAAGATTGCTGCATTTAGCTAGTAAAATATCTTGCTAATAAAATAATGTGTGTTTTTTCTGTTAATCAAAAATCACATCTAGGACTTAGTCAAATGTTTATTGATTTATAAATTGTGCAAACTTGGGGCCTGAACTTAAAACATATTACTTATAACTCATTAGACTCGCTCATGCAGGTTCCTATACTTTAAATTATTTTAATGTAATGGGGAACATAATTATCTATAATCTACAGTTGAATAGATTGCAATTAATAATGGATTTTAAATGACCAGTTGTCCACAGAACATCAAACATAACTACACCAAATATGAAAAGAGTTCTAATTGTTTTGTATTACAATAATTAGAAATCTGCAACTATGAGAACCTAATAATGAATAGACTTGAACATAATAATGCCATGTTAAGTTCTGTTTTCAAGTATATTAATCTGCTACTTGGATTCTTTTCTTCCCTCCACCCTCAAAGTGTACACCTGTCATCCTCATCTTTTTAGGGCATATTAGCAGAAACTCCAAGTACAATTTCATATTTTAAAAAAAGTTGACAAGACATGCTGTAATACTGTAAAAAACCCAAAATCGTGATGTGACACTACTTACAAAGATGGGGCATTCTCACAGAATATATTAAAATTGTTAATATTTAAATAGTCCCTGGATAACTTGTATACAGAGTTACCCCAGGATCATGGTATTAAAACTGCCCACAGTGAGTGAGGGGAATCTGAGATGACTACATATGAAGTGTGTGTGCATACTTGATCATTGAGAAGTGAGAGAGCTTATGCAATTATACTCCTGTTAATAGGATAAATTAACTTGTTTTGTAAGCTTTCCTAATATCTCTTCTTACCTTTTAAAATACACTTATCTGTTTAGAATCTGAATAAATTTTGTCCAGTATATTTTATAATAAAAAGTAAATGGACAAAATTCTGTTCTCAGATGTACCATGAAACCCTGCTCATTTCAGTGGAGTTGCATAGGTATACATGAGGGTAGAGTATGATCTGATGTTCATGATTTTCTTTTTTTGAAAGAGATAACGAGAGTTGTCAAAGTAATACAGCATAAAAACAAAGACTAAAATAGGTAAAACAAGTGAATATACCCAAGGTAGTCAATAATGCATAGAACAGTCATTCAAAACTATGAAGTAAACTAACTTTATTGAATTGTAAGAAGCTAAATGGGAACCAGAAGAGCAAAGTTTAATATGACAATAGAAAGAAATGAAGAATTACATATGTAAAGGAACTTGGAAAATACAAAAAGTGTCTGTTACAGTAAATTGAATTGTTATAATCTTCTTTTGCACTTAACATGCCAAATGCCTCTCTGAGGAGAATATCCCTAGAAATCAGATTAGAAAGTGTTTAATGGGAATTTTGTCATACTTGTTTTGAGTAATGTTAGGGTAACTAAAAATAATTTCATGTTTCTGTAAAAGACAGGTCATCTGGTTGTGTAGTTTGCATGCTGATAGCGACCTAGGATTTTAAAAAAATGTCTTTTCAAATCTTTACTATCACATATACTATAATTAAAAAAAAATTAATGGAAAGTTCTAGTCTTATGTCTTTTAATGTGGGGTCAAATTTAATATTTGTAGACTGTCAAAAACTGGAGATTTTTCATTAATAAAATTGCATAGTAGAATCTTGCTTATTCACATTGACCAGGGATCCCATTCCCAGTTACTGAATTGTGCAAATCATAAAGTAAGCAAACAAAAAGCAAAGATAATGCATCACAAAACTCATCTTGTTTGTTGATTTGACAAGTGCATACTGTGGTGTATCTAACTTATTAGTAAATGTTCTGTAACATATTTTGAGAAAGCATTCAAGTCTGAATTAATGAGACATCACTACAACATCATGCTATTTAGCCTTTGAGAAGTGCAAAGACCATTTCTTGTATGCAAATTAGTGTGATTTTACAATACTACTTTTAATAAGCCAGTGCTTAGTGTGGTATACATATTCATCATGACTGTTACTGATTTCTTTAAAAATGAGACTTTTCTGATCTGTTAGGGAGGATGTTACAGTCGTTGAGTTATGTGTAATATAGGAAACTATTCCAGACTACTAAGACAGACCTTTTGAAAAGGACCATTTAAAAAAAGAAAAAGAAGAAAAATTCTATCCCAGAAGTAAAGGAGTTCTGGCAGTTTATTAATAAACTTCAAGACTGTATATTTAGTAATAAAATATATTTAAGACTTGGTAAATTTTTATTATTTCTTAAACTTCTTAATATAAATAAAAATTCCTAAAGTGATATTAGTTGTACATTTAATAAAATTGATTAATCTCTAGCAAGTACACTATTCATCACTTGTAAGTATGGATTTACATTTTCATACTCAATATCTAAAATTGAAAAAATTAACCTCTACAGCTTGCAGCTATTCTTGTGTGTTTAGTCAAATGGTATACTACAAAGGGGTTCATATACTCTGCTTGCTGAATATTATCAGTTATTATTGTCCATTTCCTCCAAGAAGTATTTGAAACAAAATGAATATTAAGCCGAATGAGAACAAAATACATGAAAAAGCCCTTAGAATTTAGCACTTTGTCTGAAAGCCAAATACAGATATTGTCAAAGCTGATTTTGTTCACTGGAAGGTACTGTAGTTAATGCAGATTTAATTGATCTCATCCAGGAGACTTTAAGAAACTGTGAACCATGGAGCTTAAAAAACAGCTCAAACATGGCTGATCGCAATAGGTGCCAGTTTAATTTGAATCTTTTTCTTAGTGACTTGACATAATTTTCTTTAGTGTCTTAATACTGGGATTATGTATAGACTAAACCATTCTAATTAATATATTATGGGCTACTTTTCAGTTTCAGAAAGAGTAATAAAAATATTGTTGCACATATGAGTGCATGGTATTACTACATACTGTTTTAAATGGTGTTTAAATACAAGTATAAGCATACCAATACAATGAAATCGAGAGGAAAGTTATTCCTAAGTGATAAAACTTCATGATTTGTTACTTAAGACGTTATTGATAAGCATATTATGTTAATCTAGATGTTCAGATTGTTCTTTATGATGTAAAGTTCATGACTGTGGAAACTGCCATAAAGAGTTCATATAAAATAATTATCTAGTGTTCCCCTTTCTTTCTTTATGCTTTTCAAATGTAATTGCTTCCTTATAATAATTTTTGAAGATGTGTTGCTTTGTGTAATACGTTCATGTATGTTTCTCTTTGGTCCTGAAATCAAAGTCAAAAAGTGGTCTTGACTTTTATTCTGTTAGTTTCTTCCTACGCATGACATCACTCGTGCTGATAATATTACAAATATAGAAATTGGATTGTAAGCTAAAATGAAAGAGTAACTATCACTAGTATTTGGGCGATGGGAGCAAGCCCAAACTGGATGAACGTTGATACTAGCCTCTGAGAAAGAGATGTGAGTTCTTGCAGACTTGGAGTATTCCTTGCAATCAAATATATGATGTATTATCATTTCCCATAGGAAATACTTGAGCATGCTCATTGGTACCAACTGCTGTAGAAAGCAAACAGAAAAATAGATTGTGGTTTTAAAAAAAGATGCACTATGAAATACATTGCTTGGTAAGTATCATTTGTATAGGTAACTTGTTTCTCTGAAATGTAATCAATTTTGCTAGCTTTGAAAACTGGACTACTCTACAATATTTTTTTTTTAAGAGAGAAAGTAAGCTAAATCTATCTTGGATAACAAGTAGATACAGGCGGTACTAAAAAGTCAGTGTGTTCATGTAAATCTAACTTGATTCTCTTTGTTAAACTTATATGCTGATTTTTGAGTAATCTTTAACTGAAGAGTTTACTAGTTCAGTTGTTTGCAAAAGAAGTAGGGGTTGTTTGGCATATTTATGAGTCTCTTCTATTTTTAAGATATTTTCATGGAAGTTTTTAAAATCTTGAATATAGAAAGAGGTTGGATTTTTCATGACACTTGGTGGGAGGGGCGCTCTAGCTATTTAATCTGGTAGGGATAGACATTTCGAGAAAAATGAGGCCCAGCGGTTTTTACTACTTCAATCACACTGTTAGTTACAGCCATGAAGCTCTCAATATATTCAGTTAGCTTGGGTCAAAGTCCACAAAACCTGCTTGGGCAAGTTGATGTCACTAAGAGTTTTGTCTCAGTAATGACTTTAGGATTGTATTCTTTGTTCCTCATAGGTGTGAGTGACAAGCAGATGGACACCTCTTCGTTGATATAGATTATACAGTATTAAGCTTTCTTCCGATATATGTGTACATGTTTTCTGAAGGAATTAACTCGTTATGTTAGATAACCTATTTTAGTGATAAATCTCTTTATTCTCTGAATTAACAGAGGCTTCTTTTATGTCCAGAGTTTCATGTTAAGAGCGTTGTTAAGCTGTGCGTGAATATGATGAAATAATCATTTCTATCAAACTGTCCTTTTAGTGAAAGGGTTGAAAACTTCATTTATGGTTTTTAGTAAAGAAAAATAAGACAGTCATCTCTTTGAGTAGAAGTGGAATACTCTAAAACTAGCTCCTTAAGTAGTACTTAAACTTAATTATCTTCAGCTCTCATGACAGTTGTGGGAAATGTGCATTGCAGAATGTAGGGCTTAGCTGACTTGTGAATTCTTCCCTCCCAACACATGGTAAATAGGTGGCCCCCCAACTTTTGCTCTCCCCCCCCCAAAAAAAAAGCTTTAAAGGCACTTTATTTGAAGTGACTCCCCAGTGCATGTATATCCAGCCTTTCTGAATCAGAGGCCTTTGCAAGAAATTAAAGGAACTAAAGACAAAAAGATGTTTGCATCTCTCTTAAAGTTTTAATGTGCTATACGTATTTGTAAATGCATGCTGTGACTTCATATCAACTCAGCTATTTAGACTGGAAGACAGAGAACAAAATATATGCACAGCCTGTTGTGTGCAGCCGTGCAGTGTATGACAGTGCCCAATTCTTTAGCACAGTTGTCCTGCCCTTTTGCCCAGGGAACTGAGGTTGCTGCCTTTAGATGCGAGTCTATTTCAAATGTTTTTCTGCATTTGATAGGCTTGTTAGTAGCTTAAGCAGTTTTGTTTCATGTGACTGCTTACAAGGTGCAGTGGCAAGAATAATATATGGTCTGATCTACAGAACTTTTAGACAAAAAATACGTAGTTTCCCTTCATGCCCTCAAGCAGTAAAGCCAGCAGCTGTTCTTCATTGCAAGCCAAAAAATATCCAACCACAATTAAATCCAACCAGTACTTCCCTACCTCACAAGCCCTCTCCCCTTTTCATTCCCAAATTCTAAGTAAATTCATAGTCATTACTGTATGCTTGCAGATCAACAGTTTCATGCTGTTTCAGTCCAAGGACTAGTTTTAAAATAGTGAGCACCTGCCAGAGAACACTCTAATGACAGCTCCCCTTCTCTTTATACCAAAGGGACTACCGTTTGCATGTCTTCTGATTGTTGGCATGAGAAGAGAAGCCGTGTCTCAAGTAGGCAAGAACCAAGTCATTTAGGGCTTTATGGATCAATACCAGTACTTCAGACTACATTGTGAACCTAATCATCAGCCAGGGCAAATCAAGGAACCCTGGTGACATATGCTTCCAACAAGATAACACAACAACTTGGTTAGTAAATAATTTAACAGATTACCTCTTTCCACAATGATGGGCAAGGGACTCTTCTTCTTTCTTGCCACTTCCCTGTTCAGGAGTGGTGACTTTTATAGTCTTCTTCCAAAACTCATAATTGTATGCCTGGCTACCATGCAAATTAGTGTCTCTAAGGTCTGCTGATATCCAGTTCATGTACTGAGTCTTTGGCCTCCCCCTTGGTTGTCTTCTGTCCACAATCCTTGTAAAGGCCATCTTACCAATATAACTTTGAGGTCTCTGCTGGACATGTCCATACCAATGTAGCCTAGCCTTCCTCAACTTGTCCTCAGTTGGGGTGAGCCACAGCAGGCCCCTCCCAATCTCATTTTGTTTTCTATGTTGGAGTGTCCAACCATTTGACCATCTGAACATCTTCATTTCTGTGGTGGAGGGCATACTGATTTCTTTTTTGTGGCTGGGCATCTCTCTCTGCTCTGTACATTAGGATGGGTCAAATTACTGGCATCTTTTTATCACAGAGAACTTGGGTCACCTCCTGCCATTTGCACCAAGCAGCTTTGGTATAATGCCAGGCATGACTCAGGAGGGCACCAGTGATAGGTGGGGAACTGCTGTTAGGAATTTGGTTGTTTTGTAAATAAGAAAAAGTATATCCGTTTTCAGTAGGAAAACCATTGCAATTAATCCAAAACAGCATAATTCCACTAGCAAATATATCCCTGAAATTTTTATTTAAAAACAGTAAAATAATTAATTAAAAATACTTGCTGAATTCTGAAGCTACATATTGCTACAGCAACCTTGTCTAGCCATGTGTTAATGCTGTATTTTAAGAATCCTCAAGAAGTTTAATATTGATTTTGAAATTATTTTAGATTTTTTCAAATTTCAGAATAAAAAGGAAATATTGAGTGACGTTATTAAAGTTAGAAACACTTAACAAATTAAATACAATATATACTCTGCGTATTTTTCTAAACAAATTTTAATATATGTATTGTGTAGCTTGAATTGATTGCACAATACTATGGATTGAACATAAAATAAAAACTTGTTTGTTAAAATTACTGTACTCAGTGTATTTGCCTTCGTTGGAATGTTGTTCTGTGATTGCATCATTTTTAGTTTATACAGCATTGTGCTAATGTCTTATTTCCCCAAATGAATTTAATTACATTGTCCTCCCTCTCTGATTATTATATGTAGCATGACTGATTCAGCAGATCAAAAGTTATGTTTATTGGAAAACAGGATTAATATTTTATACTTTTGCTAAGACCACTTTAAAATAGCCACATCAAAGATTATGCTTTTAAGTCTAATGTGCTAATCTATTAAACCATACATCATTCTGTGTGGAATGTTTTTAAACTGAGGCAATTGTCTCTTCCAACAGTTTGTCTGAGTGGTTTCAAATTATTACAGAAATACACTTATAACATTTGAACTGTATGGGGATAGAATTGTGTTACAGGGTCTCAATAGGATGCAGTGAGTGGTAGTGCCAATTTAACAGTATTTCCTGGAATTGTATGAAACGTATAGCTCAGCATAGTTTGGCTTACATTAAGGCATTCTGAATATTGCAAACAAAATTATTAAAACCAGTATTTTTTAAAAGCTAAATTTGTAATTAGCAACTTGCTGCCGGTAGACACTGAGATTCTGCCCACTATTTGTACCTTCTCTCAGGTGAGCAGTGAAGTGTTTGTTTTATTTTAAATGAGTTATATTCCTGAAACTAAATATCTTATTGTATATTAAAATTTTTCCAAAAATATTAGAGTTTTGGAGGCTCATCTGAAGTAGAGTTACTGATCCTGCTCAGAGTTCATCTTCCATATTTTTGTTTCTTTCAATCACATATTCCTCTTTTAAATTTTTGTAAAAGTGTCTTCTGTTGCTGTGTAAAAGACCCTCAACAAACATCATGGGGAAACAGTGAAACGGACTATGCACAAAATTCTGAGAAATGCATAAAGTACAAAATTAGATATTTTCCTCATCTTTTGACTTCAGTAATTTTAAGTGTTACTTGTAACAACAGTAAATTAAAATATTGAGGTTGGTGTGCCTTTCTTTTTTAAGATGACTGTCCCTTTAAACTAGACCCTGCAAGATGTTAAGCTGTTTAATACAAGGACATTTGCATGTACCTAAATTAATTTACATTGCAAAGTCTATTGAAGGAGCTTAGCAAGAACAGTTTTCATTCTAAATTATTCTCTAACAGCAAAAGGTAGAATATCTGAGAAATGTTCAATTAGTTATTATTACTTGATAGTAGTAGTAGGCTGTCTATAGGATTTAGTAATACTAAATCACAGGTTAAAGTACATAACTTTACTCCTGGGGGAATTCTGTGCCAAAAAATAAAAATTCTGCACACAATATTTTAAAATTCTGCATATTTTATTTGTCAAAATAACACTACATAATCACGCCAGTGTCAATTATTTTGGTAATATATTTCAGAATACCTATCAGCAACTATGTCTGTTACAATACAGACACAAAAAAATTCCTCCAGGAGTAGAGTGTTAAGGAAACCCGTATGACAACCCATTTCCTGTTTCTATGCCCCTTCCCCCCCAGAGCCCAGCAGAAAGGCCAGATACCTACAGCTCCTCCCCACCAGAGCCCAGCTACGGTCCCCCTCTCTCCCAGTTCAAACACTCACATGCACCCCTTACCGCCCACCACTCAGAGCCCAGCGGTGGGGTGCCCCCAGCCCAGATACCTGCACCCTTCCCCCTCATAGCCCATCTGTGGGGCCCCCAGCCCAGATACTCTCACCCCCTCACCTGCCTCCTCCCCCCCCCCCCAGGGATCCAGAGGGAGAAACATCCTGATGCTGGGTCCTGGGCTTGTACTGCGTTACCTGCGTGGCGCCTACCTCTCCTTCCTTGAGGGTGTGCTGGGAACTGCAGCTGCCAGGAACTCTCCAGCTCCCTCCCCTTTCCCCTGGCAGTGTTTTCTATTTGTGAGCTGGGCTCTGCTGGGTCCAGTGCCCCCTAGTGGTGGTCAGCAGCTCTGCTGCCCATTTCAGGGTGGCAGAAATTCTGTGCAAAAACATTAATTTCGGTGCCAATTCAGCATTGCGCAGTGGTGCAGAATTCCCCCAGAGTAAACTTGGAAGTCTTCCTGCTGCCTGATTGGTGAGCTGTCATATTATCCACAATGGTGTGCTATTGCTGAGAGGTCTGAGGAGCATATAGAGCCAAACTCAGCCTTATTGTAACTTCACAGAAACCAGCAGTATTACACAAAGGATGAATTTGACATATACTGCGTACTAATGTACTTCACTCCTCAGAGCAGTGCATTTTTAAACTGAAGAAAATTTCAAATAAGCCTTACAAATTTTCCTAATAAGTAACAAACTCAACTATGTTTCATTATTGTTTTATTTCAGAGCTGCACCTACATCCACAGCATTGTGTTGAATTAGTGATCACCTTCATCCACAATCATATGCCACTCAGTTAGGAATCACAGAACAGTGAGGGTTGGGGAAAACGTGGGAGATGAGATAGAAGTATTGGTAAACATTTAAAGGTAAAGCCGCAGTGCTCATGCTGGGAAAATGACAAGCTAAGAAATGTTGTTCTAAAAAGTATTTTGTTGTAATCCTGTATCTGTTATATGTGAAAATACTTATTAGATTAAATTGTGTTGAAAGGGATATAGATAATTTAAATATTTTTAACTTTAGTCATTTTATAAACCAATATCATGGTGTTATAGCAGAAGAATAGCAAAAGACAGATTATTAACCAAAAAACCTATGTAAAACAAATGTTTCTAAATAGGCTGTTGAAATAGGACTTGTCTACACATACAGTGATGCAGCTACGCAGCTGTAGCGCTTTGGCGTAATACTGTCTTCACTGATGGGAGAGCATAATCCATCTCCGCAAGAGCTAGTGAAGACTTCCCGTTCACATAGCACTGTCTAAACTGGGGAGTTAGGTCAGTATAAATACATGGCTCAGGTGTGGCTTTTTCACACCCCAAGTGACGTAGTTTTACCAATGTAAATTCTGAGGGTAGACCTGGCCTAAGATTATTCCCAATACACATCCTGAACATTTACAATTTAAAGCCTTGATGGGAAAGCCGTTGCATTAAGCTGTTCTGTTTCAAAGCTGTGCAGCTAACCTTTCTAGCAGGGAGGATGTTTGGTTCTTCTAAGATTATATCTTAACTCAAGCTAATTCTGCAGTAATCTACACTCAAATTAACTCCTTTCTAGTTAGGTTAGCTAAAATGAGAACGGCCATACTGCAAAATAACACTCGAGCAGCACAGTGTAATTGGATTAATAGTAGAGAGTAGCTGTGCCCCAACTGCATTACTGGTTTGAGTGTCATCTGTGCTTAAACTTCAGCCTATGCTCCTTATGGTCCAGCTAGCTTGAGTTAGAGATATTTGTGTGTGGACAGGACTGGGTTAAGGGCAACACTTGAGTTATACCTTGAACTAACTGCACTGAAGACAAACCCTAATATTAACAAATGGTGTATATGTCGCTCCCTAAAGCAGCAAGTGGAGCTATCTCAGTTCGCAGCTCTGCAGCAAGATTACAGAGAACTGCTGTATGCACATTCCCTTACTAAGCAGACAGGATAAATGCTAAATCAGAGCTTTTCCCCAAAAATAACTAAAGTGCATTTACTCAATAAAAGAATGATATTGAATAAACTTAGAATGGTAGCTGAGGGTTTATCTGTCTGGTTGGCTTGTTGGTTTCTTTGTTTTTGTTGAGGGGCAGGAGGTGTTAGGAAACTTAAGACTGACTCACTTCTCTCAGGAGCTTCTTTAGGACATTTGTCCTCTCTCAAACACACTCAGTAATCTTATATAAAATTAAAGTAGACCATTGCTTATTTGCAGACTCTAATTAATCAAATAGCAGTCTCTCTGCCAACCAGGAAAGACTCCCGACCACTGTAGTGAATGCGATTTCTTAATAATAAGACTTGATTGTTTAAAAAAACAAATAATTTACAGTATGTTTAAATCATGAAGTATTATTAAAATGATCCAAAAATTGGCAAAATAATAAACACAGATTCCTTTTACTTGTTCACTTGCTAATTTGCAGAAGTATTGTTCATGATGGGCTTCCCAATCAATATGAACTTAAGAGGTTAATGTGTCCTCAGAGTTTCCTGACACATTAATCCATGCTAGTATAACATGTATTTTCTTTACAGAGATTGCTCAACATTTCCTTATCTTAAAAATATCGTAGTTTAAGTGATTTTTATTAAGAAACTTGTTTCTTAGGAAAACTATTAAATACTTCTAAATACCTTGCCCTTTATATCTAATATTTTTGCAACTAAGTATAGATTTTTAATTTAGTATTTGTGGCTGTATTCTCAAATTGCCATATTGTTACATACGTCTATGCAAGTAATATAGACCTTAATCCATTGCTGTCCACCTCACCAGAACTAATTTCAGTCAAAAGACATAGCTTGATTGTCACAGTCCAGGGTGAGTTTGCAGTTAAAAAACAGCACAAAAAACAAAAAAAGAGCTAGCAGCTCAGGGGAAAAACCCATAATTTTACTTGTTAATTGACTAAGTTTGAGACAGAAAACAGGACTTGAATGGGAGGCTTCAATGCTATTTTTAGTCTCCATTTTCAGAGCAGAACTGTGTTTTTTAAAGACAAGAATCTACTTACTGAAAAAGTTTATATTTAAACAAGACATGACAGGCAACAGTTCAAGCCTGTAATAAACTCATTGCAGTGAGGGAAGACCAGGAGGACAAATTAGTTTTTGTTTTGTTTTGTTTTTTAAATGTGGATTGAACAGGTTGCTTTTCTTTCTTTGCTACTTAATCGCTGCTTCTGAGAGTTTCTCCCTCTTTTCTCTTCCTTATTTAATGACTTCTTTTCCATACATTATTATTCTTTCATGCTTTATTCCAAGACCTATTAACTTTTCCTCCTTGACTGTTGCATACATACCTTGAATATACTAAACAGGGAAAACGATAAAATAGGGTAAAACTGTCCAATAACTTTGTCAGCGCCTAAACTGCCCTTTCAAAACATAATCCATTGATTTTTAAATTTTTGTTTAAAAAAAAACTCTCCTCTTGATCTTTCTTTTACATCCTTTTACATAGATATAATCATTAAGAAACAATGTCTTCAATATTTGTCTCAAATATTTGATTTTGTAAATTTCCATTTATTCCTCAATTCATCCTTTATATTCTATTATATATATATATATATATATATATATATATATATATATATTATTCACCATTTCCATTGATTTTTTTCATTATTACCTTTGTGTTAATATATATCTTTTTCCTGTGTGAGTTTATCTAATTTTTTCACTTTCCTCTGCTCAGATAGAGTATAACTATCTCCTCCCTCTCAAAAGAAAAACATTAGGGCCCTGATTTCTGATGGATGATCGGTCATGAAGGGGCCCTGAAAGTGAAAACAAGCAACTTATATTTGATGCAATAGAGAAGAGGGAGCCACTGGAGGAATGCAAAGAGAGGGGTGACACGTTCAAAGTGATGTGCTAGGAAAATGATATCTGCAGCACCATTTTGAGTGTATATGAACAGGGCAAGATTGCATTTGTCAAGGCCAGAGAAAAGGATGTTGCAATAATCAAGATACGAAATGAGAGCCTGGGCGAGAGTTTTAGCTATGTGGAGAGGAAAGGCCATATTTTAGCAATTTATGCATAAAGAATCCATAGTCTGGATGTGAGAACTAGGCATCATCTTGGACTCTGACCAAGGTTATGGGCCAGAGTGATAGGTAGAATGATGATGAGGTTCACAGTGATCGAGGAACAGCTAGCTGGGGAGATTAAGAGCTCTGTTTTAGTCATGCTGAGCTTGAGTGAACAGCTAGACCTCCACAAGGAGATGTCAGAGAGACAGACTAAGCCTTTAGTATGGATAGGAGGGGGTAGGTTAGGAATAGTGGAGATACCAGCCCTGTCAAATTTTCTGTAATCTTCCCAATTTTTACATGTAATTATGAATTCAGGCCTTACATCTATGACTTTTGCATCATTCCCCATGACTCGGGTCCAGTGAACATATCAAATATTGCTGCAGGGGCCATTCTTCACCACCAGCCCTATGGCAGATGCACAGACTGCGCAATGACAGGTCTGACAGGAGGCAAGCAGTGGCAGATTTGAATGGGGTTTGAGGTGCCAGATCCATCACCTAGGCTGGGTGTTGCACTTTAGCTGCCATGTGCACTTGCTGGGTTATGTTGATGTGCTCTAGATACCTTGTAGAGCATGCCAGCAGGATCCACACTGGGCAGTTAGAGCACAACACGCCACCTGTGACTTGGGTGGTGAATCCCATGCCCCAAACTCCATTCAGAATCGTTGTCGCTTGCCTACTATCTGATCTGTTGCTGTGCAGTCTGTGTGGGAGGAAAAGCCAGAAGGGCAGAAGGAGGCAGTTGTGGTGGAGGAGGAGAGGGAATGGGACACTGGAGGGAGAAGAGGAGGATCATCCCGGGAAGCAGGTCTGGGCCTGGCCACGGTAATTAAGGAACCTAGGTAGCATAGCAGGGAGGCTTTCCTAGGACCAATCCTCCCCTTCTTTCAGTTTGGGGTTCAGGGTGCAATGGGGGGGGCTTGGCCTTAGACAGGAAGGGTGCCCCCCCCCACGCCTCTCAGGCTCCCTCCTTAGAATCATAGATGTATAGGACTATAAGGGACCTCAGTAGGTCATCTAGTCCAGGGGTTCTCAACCTTTTTCTCTAAGTACTCTCCCCCTCCCCCCCCCCACCAACATGCTATAAAAACTCCATTGCCCACTTCTGCCACACCACTGTTTTGCTGCATATAAAAGCCAGGGCCAAGCAGGGCAGTTGCGCAGGATCCCATGCCACATAGGGTCCCGTGAAGCTAAGTTACTCAGGCTTTAGCTTCAGCCCCATGCAGTGGGGCTTCAGCTTTCTGTCCTGGGCCCCAGCAAATCTGTTGGCCCTGCTTGGCAGCCCCCCTGAAACCTGGTTGCAGCCCCCCGGGGGCCCCTGGGCCCCAGGTTGAGAATCACCGATCTAGTCCAGCCCCCTGCACTCAATGCAGGATAAGTAATAACTACCATCCCTGACGGGCGTTTGTCTAACCTGTTCTTAAAAACCTCACTGATGGAGATTCCACCAGGCGTCATAGCAAGGCAGCTTTCCTGAGACCAATCCTCCCCTTCACCCTGTTTGGGGTGAGGAGTGCAATGGGGAAAATTCTGATTGCATCCCTGGTGAGAGTAGTTCCATGGGGGCAAGCAGGCACGATTTTCTTTCTACGCCCTACTTGCCCCAAAGCTTAACCACCACTGTTTATCAAAACGACTGCTGCGGGTGATAAAATGAGCCACATATACCAAAAAACACTCAAAAAGGTTTCAGAAGTTCAAAAATGAACTATATAACCAAATGTGATTAAGCTGTCAAGAAAGGGCAATGATTATGTCTACTGTCAGCTTTGTCCCATGGACAAATCTGTTGTGCATGCCGGTCATAACTATGTGAAAATTCACGTTAATGTGAAAAAGCATGTTGAAACTGCAAAAAACAGCAGCTAGCAGAGCACAGATATAAAGCAGTTCTTCACCATGGAAGTTGACAACAGCATGCTCTATACCAGAATGTTGGTAAGAGGATTTCTCATCAGGTATAACTTGCCAGTTGTGGCGAGCAGTTTTCAGAAAATTTGAGATATGATTGCATTTCCTGATTTCAAAATTGCCAGAAAATATGAATGTGCACACACAAAAACAGCCATCATCAGAGATGGCAAATGATGTAAACCATCTAATAGAAAGCGTTCACGATTTAGTCTAGCTAGTGATACCAGCAGTGAAGCAGACACCAGCAAGCTGTTCCCAATCGTGATTTGACATTTTGATTACAGCAAATGTAAAGTGATCACCTAGTTGCTATTGGTCCCAGCATGTCCAGAGTGTGCCACTGGAGAGAATATTTTTCAGCTCTGAATCCAAATATGGAGACCAGGAAAATCCTGTTTGGCTTTTGGAAGTGATAGTGCTTCTGTCACAATGAGCTTGCACAAGGGTGTTGCAGCATTAATTCGAGAGCAACAGCTGTCTCTTTTTTTTTTTTCTTCTTCTTCTTCTTCTGTCCTGTTCTCCCCCTTCCCCCCCCCTCCGTGGGCTGCCCATGTCACCTTGTGCACATCATGGCTGAGAAAAGTGTGACGTGCCTGTACATCAGTGTTAATTTTTAGCCTTGCGTGTGCTTCATCATTTGTGCCTGGAGGTAATAAGCATTCTTATTTTATTTGCTCGCTGTCTGGACTTTTTACTGCCATTTTTTATAAGTGTGGGCCACAAAATCATTCCACCTAGTTCCAAGTCCTGTGAGCCTGCTGAGCTAAAATTCCACCCAATTTACTGTGTAGGGTAATTGCCAAGAACACCATGCAAACAATCAGATAAATAGTGTGGTGATCCCTGTTGCACTTTCATATGGAAATTCCCACTACAATTGGGGAAAATAACTTCCTAACTCATTGTTTACTCGCAAATGACTAATTTAATAATACTTTTGAAACTTCAGGTTTCTTAATCAGAAGGAGGTATCCTCTTTTTTTGAACTACATAGTCTCGAATGGTGTTCTCCAGTGTAAATGACACTCAGATACCACATTGGTGGGTGTAGTAAATATGGATACACCTATTCTCCTTTGCTTTATGGCTTGAATCCTTTATTATTGGTAATGTGGTAGTGCCTGCAGGCCCCCATCAGGATCCATTGTGCTAGAGGCTGTACAAAAACACACGCACACATCACATTACAGTGTAATCGTGAGACTAGATACAACAAACAGGAAATGGGGAAGAAAGATAAGGGTAATAAAATAAAGTACTTACAGTACTTTGTAGTAATTGCACTGCTTGACAATTACTGAAGCTACCAAAAATTTAATAAATAAATAAATAAAATCAGCTATCCCTGACTAATACACAGCTAAACCATCATTCCTCCCACTGAACAAAATTTTCTCTGGAGGGAAACTTTGTTGTGAAGAATTAGAATGGTCTGCTGAGACAAGCGTCAGAAGTGAGAATTAAGTCACTTCTAGAAAAAAGATAACATCCAACTTGTCAAACCCTAGGCTATGAGGGAAGACATACAGTAGGATGCGAACAGATGATTCTTGAAGCAGCCTGAACCCCAGCGAGGGTGTGCTGCAGATCGGAGCTTGTTGGGGGAGGGGGGGGATTTCACTGTTCCCATTAGGCAACAGAACATATTTCCCTGGAGCTTTGGTGCACCAGCTAGCTTGATTGTCTGTCCTTTCCCTTGGGCTCTCTGCATCCTACCATCTTATAAAACATCTTAGTGCATATGCACTGTGCAGGACAAGACTGAGCCTGAAGGTTCAAGTGAATGGCTCTTCTGTTTTTTAAGAATCAAATTTCTATTACATTTTGACAGGAATTTTTTAATTAAGGGATCTGATAATTCCATCAGTTATGCTTGAACAACAAATGTTGAGGTCAACTGACAGGATGACTGGACCCATAAGTTCAACGAATCTAGGAGCATTTTGAAGAAAAATAATTTTTTTCTATGTAGCACATTCTCAAAAAATGTCATTTCTTCAAGAGTACTCATCAACTGGAAGAGGGTGAAGAGAAACAAACAGGTAGTTGCAAAAAGGCTGCTTTAGAGCTGCAGCTATGCCTTCTAAATTTAGGGGCTGTCCCCAGAAAGGCATGCTAAGAATATCTTTCTATCAGAAGGCAACCCAGTTTTAGGGAGGGTCAAGAAGAAATCCCCAGAGAAAGTGTCCCCAAGGAAGGAGCTGTTTTTGTGTTGTATGCAGATCCACCATATTATGACTTTACTTTTTAAATTATAATTTTTTGCAACATATAACTCTGTGCATAATATGTTATACCTCACCTCTCACATGTTGGTGCATATTAGAAAAGAACAGGGACTGAAATATTCAGTCAACCAAGCTGCTTCAAACAATCCAGTGTTTTCCAAATGTTTTGAAAGCTGAGCCTCTCTTCAGGAAAATGAAACAAATTCCACACATAATCCTCCCCTCTCCCCCAACTGTGCCATGTGTTGTTAAAGGCCTACCTGTCTTAATTTATATATCTTAAGAATACCCCCAGCTTATCTTTTGTACACCATTTGGTGGGGGGGGCACATCTAGCACTTAGAGAAATGCTGAGGTAATCTAACTAGTAGCGTCTCCCCCTCTTCTTCCTCTTCTGTCCTGCTTCTCACCCCCAAAAAGTGAGAGACCAGCAATCTGTTCCATTCACAGGCAGACTGACTAGCTTGGATATGGCTGAACTAAAAATGCCACCAGTGGGGTAAAATATGGTCTACAGCAGGGATTGGCAACCTTTGGCATGCGGCCAGTCAGGGAAATCTGGCTGGCTGGCTGGGACAGTTTGTTTACCTGCAGCGTCTGCAGGTTCAGCCCATCGCAGCTCTCACTGGCGCAGTTCGCCATCCCAGGCCAATGGGGGCTGCGGGAAGGGCAACCAGCAGCCCCCGTTGGCCTGGGACGGTGAACCGTGGCCAGTGGGAGCTGCAACCGGTTGAATCTGCAGATGCTGCAGGTAAACCGTCCTGGCCCACCAGCGGCTTTGGCCGCATGCCAAAGGTTGCAGATCCCTGGTCTACAAAGATCTTCAGTGGCCTCCAATAATGCCTTCTCTAAGTGCGGAATGAAGGCAAAGCAGATCACCTCCAGGTTCTATTACTGAATTCAAACATTTTCAGTTCCTCTATCATGGAAAAGTAAATACTGTTTTGAGACTTTATTTTTTATTTAAAAAATGTACATTTGCATTATAATTAGTTTTAGCACTTAAGGCAAATTTACCTGTTAACTCTTACTTTCTATAGCCTGCATCACCAAAGCATGTAGAAGATAGGCCTTAAAATATTTTTTTAATTTCACTTGTGGAGCTACATAATTGACTGCCAAATTAAGTGGTGGTATATGTCCCCCCCTGTGCAAGAGCAGCCCATCTGCATTAAGAGTTTGCATTGATGGAACTAACTTGATTTAGTTACTGATGCAAATTTTATTAATGTCTAGTTATAAAGATTTAAACAAATTATATAATCACCCATGATAAATTGGGGCATAGGAATTAAAGCTGTTGTTACCATTATTGTTTGCCAGTGAACTTTAGACATTACCTGTTAGGACAAGATATTAAACAACCTAAATCAAGAATCAAAAAGAAAACCTCTAAAACCAGTTAACTGAACTCTGAATAAAATAAAAGATCTTTAAACAAAAGAAAAGTCCTAAAGTAAATGTCTGGTTTTGTCCATTATGATTCTTGATATCAACACTAGTCTTCTATATTTTAACACCCCCCTTTGCTTTTATGAACATATGTTCCTAGTTGATTTCATTCTTTCAGGTTTCTGGCTGGAAATGTCTTGTGTTTAAGAATACAGTGGTAAGGGCTTTATCTGGAAAGTGGCTGAATACCCCAACTCCCACTAAAGTCATTAGGAGTTGAGGAGTGCCCAGTCACTTAGGGTATGTCTTCACTACCAGTGTTAAAGTGCTGCCTCGGCAGCGCTTTAACATGGCTGTGTAGTCGCGGCACCAGTGCTAGGGGGAGCTCCCACAGCGCTGTAAAAAAACCCACCCCCATGAGGGGAGTAGCTACCGCTCCCAGTGCTGGTACTTTACACTGCCACTTTACAGCGCTGAAATTTGCATCACTCTGGGGTGTGTCCCAGCTCTCATTTTGTGAGCTCAGTCTTGGCATGGTCCATAGCTAGGGCCCTACCAAATTCACGGCCATGAAAAACGTGTCACGGGCCATGAAATCTGGTCATGTGTGCTTTTACCTTATATTATACAGATTTCACAGGGGAAGACCAGCGTTTCTCAAATTGGGGTTCCTGACCCAAAAGGGAGTTGCAGGGGGGTCACAAGGTTATTTGGGGGAGGGGGCTGTGGTATTGCCACCCTTACTTCTGCGCTACCATCAGAGCTGGGTGGCTGTTGGCTTAGTGCCCAGCTCTGAAGGCAGCGCCCCACCAGCAGCAGTGCAGAAGTAAGGGGGGCAATACCATACTACACCATGCCATCCTTACTTCTGTGCTGCTGCTGCTGGTGGCTCTGCCTTCAAACCTGGGTTCCCAGCCACTGCCTTCCAGCTGCCCAACTCTGAAGGCAGAGTTGTCGCCAGCAGCAGCACAGAAGTAAGGATAACAGTACCACAACCTTCCCCCCCCCCACACACACACACACAATAACCTTGCCACCTCCCCACAACTCCTTTTTGGGTCAGGTCCCCTACAATTACAACACCATGAAATCTCAGATTTAAATAGCCGAAATCATGAAATTTATGATTTTTTTAAATTCTATGACCAGAATGGGCCGTGAATTTGGGGCAATACCATACTACACCATGCCATCCTTACTTCTGTGCTGCTGCTGCTGGTGGCTCTGCCTTCAAACCTGGGTTCCCAGCCACTGCCTTCCAGCTGCCCAACTCTGAAGGCAGAGTTGTCGCCAGCAGCAGCACAGAAGTAAGGATAACAGTACCACAACCTTCCCCCCCACACACACACACACACAATAACCTTGCCACCTCCACACAACTCCTTTTTGGGTCAGGTCCCCTACAATTACAACACCATGAAATCTCAGATTTAAATAGCCGAAATCATGAAATTTATGATTTTTTTAAATTCTATGACCAGAATGGGCCGTGAATTTGGTAGGACCCTACCTATAGCAGACACTTGCAATTGCAGGGAAAGTCCTGCTCATCCCCAGGCTGGAACATACTGAGGGCAGACAGAATTTTCAGGAAATTCAGAGCTTAAAATCTAAGACGTCTCTACTGAGCATGGGTGAACTGTAACTTTTGAAAGGCTTATAACTAGATCAAATTGGGCATATTTCCAGGGGGAGGTATCACATTACCTCACTGGTGCAAAGACCACGCCCTGTCAAATTTCAAGTCCCTACACCGGGGTAGGCAACCTATGGCACGCAGGCTGAAGGCGGCACGTGAGCTGATTTTCAGTGGCACTTACACTGCCCGAGTCCTGGCCACCGGTCCGGGGGGCTCTGCATTTTAATTTAATTTTAAATGAAGCTTCTTAAACATTTTAAAAACCTTATTTACTTTACATACAACAATAGTTTAGTTATATATTGTAGACTTATAGAAAGAGACCTTCTAAAAATGTTACAATGTATTACTGGCATGCGAAACCTTAAATTAGAGTGAATAAATGAAGACTCGGCACACCACTTCTGAAAGGTTGCCGACTCCTGCCCTACACCAAAGCATAGGTATGCTAAGAGCTTTTCAAAGAAAAGGCACCAGAATTTTTTAACATTTTTTTCTGTAGCCTTATTCTTGGAAATGGCTGAACTGTTTTGGCTGAAATTGGCCATGCTGGGTGTATGCCTTCAGGATTAATTTTTTGGCAGATTTCAACCATATAGTTTCACAGTTAAAAGAAACTGAAAATAGGGTCTTATAATGGGAAGTGCCAGGCAACCTTAATAAGCCTATAATAGAGTGGGTTGATATTTCTGAGCCTGTGGCAGGTGGAATCAATATTATTGAGTGTGAAATCCTGTGTAAGATAGTATAAGAATTATTGTCCTGCTTTTAGTTAAAGTTTGTTAACAAGCCATTTTGTCAGGGCTTATCAGTCCACTTAGGAGGCAAGATGAAGCGCAGTGCATTTCACACCACTGTTCTCTATTGGATTGATTAAAGAGTGGGTTGTCTTATAATAGAAATTTTTTAAAAATCAAAACAGTTTTCTTTGAATTTTGGGACCTAATATGGTTTGATAACATTGGTGTCTGAAATGGCCACATGTTGAATCCCTTTGCTATCCATTTAATGCACCTCAGGCTGGCTACTGTTAGTCCACTTCACTTGGGAAGACTGCCAACTACCCATTCCCATTTCCTGCAGCCCTAATATTTGTGTAGAGACCACCAGTGGAGTGCATTCTTCTCATCACACCCACCTGCATGGGAAAGGCTTCCAATGACACTTGTCCACACCCTTGCAGAGCACCTTCACTTTTTCGCCATCACAGAGCTTGTGAGGAGGTTAGCAGCAGATTTCTTCCCAGTATGTCGCATCAGTTTGTATGAGGATGCTGTTAGTGGATTGCTTCCATTTGGCAGTGAAATGTCCAGTGAGATCAAGGTGTTAAATGAACCATTCTGAGTGCTGCATTTGACACATTGTCCCTTTCATTTTAGAAGCATAGGGTTAAAATGTTAATACACCTTTGAGAATCAGTGTATTAAGACTGATAAAAGTTTTCAATTGATGTTCATTTTGAATGATGTTTCTTCAGAAAAACTCTGCAGCCTATAGGCACAAATAGGACATAAAACATTTTCCAGGCATAACTAAATTACACATTCTCAGTGTAAAAATCTTTCATTGCTTAAGTCAGGAATTTGTGTCATTTGGCTGTAAAGCTTCAGTTTTATTTCCAGCTTTGGGCTAATTAAAAAAACAATAGCACTGTTTTTTGTTTTTTGTTTTAAATTATCATGCAAAAATGTTTGTCTTGAATCAGACGCCATGTAATTATGGATAAAGGCTCTGTTATAGAACAAACTGGGTCTTTGCAAGATTTTTGTGGTGGGTAACTTTTTTGTTTGGGTTTTTTCACTAAAAATACTTATTTTTCAAATTGTTCATTATGCCTTTTCTCGTGTTGGATATTGTTTGAGTGTTATAAGTAAGCAGTTCTTAATGTATTGATGTCTGAATTTTTTGGTATTTATTTCAGTGAGATTTTGTCAGTTTGAGAAAGATGTATACTGATTAGCAGATTACCGTAATCAGGCTGAGACTTCAGTAACTTTTAGCCTCAAGGTGCTTATTTTTAAGAACTTTGCTTTTTTGTAGTTAGTCCTAATCAACTGTTGCTATGGAGTATAGTTTTACTTGGTTAATGTCCTAACTATGAATATGATAAAAGAAAAATATTTTTCAAACTCCTAGCTTAAGTAGATAGAAAAGATGGGGAATAGTAGGTGGTGGTTTCCAGGATCAGTGAAGTTCAGGAATCATAACTGGTGAGCTCCCTGTCTCCCTTCTCTGCTACCATGTTTTTTGTGAATGGAGAAAGTGCTGGCTTTTTAACAGTGTGCTGTCCCTGGTTCTTGCCTGGGAGCTCGTCTCTTCTATCACTTTGGTTACTAGATATTTGACCAACTTCAAACATCACTCATTCCTTTGGCTCCTGGAAGAAACAAGGAGCTTTCTCTCTTGTGTTCTCCACTTGCCATACCCTTCTAGCTGCTATAGGGAATTCTTCCTCTTCCCCAGCCTGTTTTTGGGTCTCCTTCCCCTGTGAATAACTCTAGCACATCTGCTGTGGTTTGCAGAAACAACATGAAATTGAAGTGACTGACAGTTTCACAAACACCCAGGCTTTCTGTAACAGCTGGGAAACTGACCAGAGTTGTTAATTTCATTGCATTGCTGCTACTGGGCTAGACTATGAGTAGCAGTAAAGGCACTGACCTAATTTGTCTGCAGACAGAAGAAGACACTACTGCATCTTTTTACAGTACATTTGGTTCATGTTTTGAAAGGTTTTCTTCAACTAGATATAAATTTTTTTTTAAATGAAAGCTTAATGCCTTTGAGAATTCCCTGTATTGAGATCCATGCTCTGTAGTTGCCTGCCTTTGGTGTAGAAGCTTGGAAGTTTTTGGTCCTTTCTTACAGCCTTAGAAACAGCAAGCTGGAACCGAGGACTGTCCATTGCCTTATCTCTTAGGCATCTGTTAGAGTTTTCTAGGCATAGCATTTGATGTAGGTGGTTTATCGTTTTTTGTTTTGTTTTTATTTTAGACAACATACACTTTGTGCTGATGTGGACTTAGTTTGGCCCTGTTGGTTAGCTCTCAGCAACTGGGATGTCCACTGCTAAGATCAGTGCATCATATGAAGCTATAATGTTGGTGACAGGTGAGTAAATCCAGTGCTTGATCTGTTGTGGATATAATCCCTATAGGTCCTTACAGCTCCCCAAACAGAGGTGCCTCAAGAAGCCCTTGTTTGAGGAAGTTTAAAGACTCCTTCATTCCAATACAGTGCTAAGCCCTTGATGTGATCAACATAAAGGGATTCTAAAGAGTCTAAGGGCAGGTCTACACTTAACACGCTGCTTAAAATGCGGTACAGCTGCAGCACTTCAATGAAGATGCAGTTATGCCAGTGGGAGAGCTTCTCCCATTGGCGTACTTTAATCCACCTCCCTGAGAGACGATAGCTATGTCGATGGGAGATGCCCTCCCGTCAACAGAGCGCTGTCTACGTTGGGGGTTAGATTGATATAACTGCATTGCTCAGAGGTGTGGATTTTTCACACTCCTGAGAGACGTAGTTATAGCGATGTAAGTTTGTAATGTAGATGTGGCCTTAGTCCTAGTTGGCTAGCTGTAGTGCTGATTGGTGAAGTCAGTGCTAAGGGATTTCTTGATGTTTAAGTAGAAGTTGTTGAAGTGGAGAGGAGAGGTGAGTTGGTGATAAGCAGCTTTGCACTGAAGTCCAATACTGGTGATCAGGAGGTCTATACTGAGGCTGCCTCAGCATGGACTTTGGCAAAGAGAGCTATGATATCGGATGTGGAATCAACCTCTTTGGCTTTGTTGCCATTCTGAGAGCAGAGGATCCAGTGATCATCTGTGCCATATCTGTCAGTGCTGGATTGCTCCACAGTATTAAAAAAAGAAAACCAATTCATTAGTGTGGGAGATGTCACAGTATTGCTCTCCTTGGCCTCAACCATTCTTGAGGCCTAGGTGTCAGCCTTCAGCATTGGCTTCTTTGGCATTGATATTTCCTTCTTGTCTTGTCCCAGAGGTGTCCTAACAGACGGTGAAGCAACACTCTCCTTAATATAATGTATCTGGCTCTTATCTTCCTCATCTTCTGTTACTCTGAACAGGGAACCTTCAGCAATCCAAACTTTGACTGTGGGCCCTCTTCTGAAGGAAGACTAGATTTTGTGTCAAGAACTGCCTGGGTGATAGACACTGAAGATCTTTCTAGGGTCCTTTACTACCTGAAGATGCCAGGTGCAGCTTATGGCTCCTGACTTGCTCTCTGGTCAGGATGATGGTCTGTATTCTGGTCTTGCAACAGACCCACGTAACTGCCTAGCAATCTTCTGATCCTGGAGGGAGGTGGGGGGTGTCTCTGTTTTTCATCTCCCTTGTCAACAGGGACTGCTGTCCATATTGGTCAATGTGAGCACAATAATCCTGAGGTCAAAAGCTTAGACAATGGCCTCCTGAGAAATCACAAAAGAGACTTCAGCCAGATTCTCATCACGGAAAGAGAGTTGCCTTCCACCAGATTTGTCTTTCCAGGTGTTTTCTTCCCTAGGCTCTGATCAGATTTATGGGATGCTGAAGATGAGGGGTGCAATGCAAGAGTCCTCTGAGGGTTCACCACCTTTACCATCCAGGATGAGGCAGTGTGTAACTTCTCCACCTGATGCTGTCAGAAGCTTCAAGGAGGAGATCTTGGGACAGCTTTCAAAGGTGCTTGATCTAGAGTCTTACAGTAACCTAAGACAATTTAGGCAGGTGGCCATTCCAAATAATGGAAGCATCTTAGAACCTGCAGAGTATTTTTGGCTAAACTCTGCTGAAGTCGTATCTACTTCCAAGAGGACAGATCCCATCTATTCTATCCCTGAGGGGCTTTGAATATGCCATTCACATCCTATACTTGGATCCCCGGTTGTGCCTGATGCATCAGTTTGCCATGAACTTTCATTGGCATCTCTGCCTCTAAGAACAGATATGCCATATACCAGGGATCGGCAACCTTTGGCATGCTGCTCGCCAGGGTAAGTGGCGAGGGATGTGCTGGCCGCTGCTTCCCGCCGCCCCCATTAGCCTGGGACGGCAAACCGCGGCCAGCGGGAGCCGCCATCAGCTGAACCTGTGGATGCAGCAGGTAAACAAACAGGCCCAGCCCGCCAGGGTGCTTACCCTGGTGAGCCACATGCCAAAGGTTGCCGATCCCTGCCATATACTTTGATTTTCTGGGACGGAAAAAAGCCTTGATTTGTTCTATTTCTCTCCTCCTGTAGCTAATTAGTAGGGGTTATTGGCCAAATATAACTTCTTACCCTGGATAAACTCCTGTCATTGGTAGAGCACCTTTCTGAAGAGGCCAGGAGAGAGGCAATGACTAAAGTTGATGAAGGCTGATAAGTCACAAAATATGTGAGGGTTTCACAATGCTTTGGACGCAGCTTCTAGATTTTTAGTGACAGCTACTATAATCATGAGACTATATTTGTGACTGATGGGTTCTGGAGTCTCATTTAGAAGAGAGGCCTCTATGAAGGACCTTCCATTTGAGGGCCCATATGTACAATGAGAAGACAAACCATTCAGAAAGACAACCTTGAGATCATCAGACCTCTGTTTCTTTTCCTCCTATAAACACTGAACTTTCTATTCCATTTCCTTCTGATAACCTATCTCTGCCTCTTTTGCATGCATTCCTTTATAAGATTGTTTTTTTCACAATAGTTGTGGATGTTTGGTGTGGTAATTGGTTGTGTTGGTGAAAGGAACTTAACTGGATTAAAGATTGGTATCTCTAGGGGACAGAATTAAGTTTGCAGCATGTGGTCTGTAATGTGTGTACTATAGTTGTGGTAATGGTAACGTACCTATGGTTGAAGGAGAAGAGGGTATGTACTTTTAGGCCTTAACTTTTCCTTTTAGGCCTTAAATGTTCCTGGCTTCAGAACAAAAGTATGTTGTATTAATTTTCTAGGTGGCTTTAATAGTTAGGTGGACCTGTGTGAGGTAGAAATGAAGTGCTGATGGAGAATATTTTATCCAGAAATCTGTGTATCCTTCTAATTGTCATTGCTTGTTTCTGGACCCCTTCTATTTCTGATGTTTCTTTTTGAGATGGAGTGACCATAACTAAATAGTATTACAAGTAAGGCTGCATTATAGATTTCTATATAAACTTATTTTGTTCACAATCTTTGTACGTTTTAACATTGATTGTTCCTCTGACTGCCACTGAATATTGAGCATATGTTTTAACTGAGCTGTCCACAATTGCACCCTGGAGTTTTTTCTTCTGACTGGCTAAATATAGAACTCATCAATGGGTATGAGAATAGTTCAGATTATTTCTTTCCTTGCATTTTATCGACACTGAATTTCATCTGCAATCTTGCTACCTAGTCAATTAATTTTGTTAAATCCCTCTGCATTTTTTCACAGTATTCTCTAATCCTAGGCAATTTTATTATCTGCAAAAACATTACCACCATTATGGATTATCCCACAATTGTCCACTCAAGAATTTCTTATGCTTTCCTCCCCTGTACTGATCACTATTGGCTAGGATATGGGGCTAGGTGGACCACTGGTCTGATTCAGTTTGCGATTTCCTATGTTCATTTCATTACAATTGCTTAAAAAAGGCTGCATTCTTGATAGTCATCACATAAGCATGAAGAGTGCACGATCCAAGCTCCCATGCCCCCCCCCCACACACACCCCTGTTCCATAAGGATAAGATGGTTCTGTGCAACTCTTCAAGTGTTTTTAGTAAGTAATTTATCTATATTTTCACCAATCTTCATTCAATTTTGGGAGAAGCTAGTTTGCATTGTTCGGATGCTAGAAGAGTTCTCAGTTGTTACTTGGACAGGAGTAAGTCTTCTGTAAAACACGTGCGCTGTTCATAGCCTACAGGGATACATCTAGAGGGCAGAGTGTTTCCACTGAAAGATTAAATAGATGAGATTATGTATACATATTTGTTGTCATCTGGCAGGTATCCCAGTGCCTGAGGTCTTAAAACATATTCAACTATATCCAAGGCAGGTTGAACTGCATGTCTCAAAAGAAACTCCAGGGAGATACGAGGCTGCTACTTGGAGTTCCATGCATACATGTACACTGTTTTACTCCATCGATTTGGCTTGTAGATATTATATGACACAGGAATTCAGACTTGTGTTTCATCTAGTCTAGCATCCTATCTTGATAGTGGCCAGTCCCAGATACTTCAGAGGAAGATACAAGAAACCCTGTATGGGATAACCTTCCCAAGGGAAAGTTCCCTCCCTACCCACATTTATTTGGTTTATCCCCTGAAGCATGAGAGTTGATAGCCCTTCTAAAAAACTTGTTTTTAAAACAATCCTTACTGTTATAATTCTGGATAGTCTCGTTAGCTATGTAAATGTCCAATCTTTTTTTAATCCTGCTAAGCTTTTGATCTTAATGATATCTTGTGGTAATAAAACTCGCAGGCTAATTTTGTTTAGTGTGAACAAGTTTTTATTATTATTATTATTATTATTATTATTATTATTATTTTAAATTTGCTGAATTTCAATTTCATTGAGTGACTCTTTGGTTTTCGTCTATATCATTAGTTATTTTGTATACTATTATCATGTCTCCTAGCTAATATAAACAGTCCCAATCTTTTCAGTCTCTTAACATGAACTGTTTTTTCATTCTCATTGCCTGGCTTTCAGTCTCTTCTATTTCCGCTAGAGTCTGTTGGAGACGGGGTGACTATAAATGCACACCGTATTTTAGGTGAAGGCACACCACTGAGTTATATAAAAGCATTATAATTTCAGTGTTCATCCCAGTGTTATAAAAGCTAATAGCAAAATAAACCAAAACAAAGCAAATAATAGTGGATGTACAAGTGGATCCTAGCCTTGGAAATAGGCTTTTGCAATTCAAGATTGAGGGCTATTGCATTGATCGGAAAACTTTGAAGAGCATACTCGTGCCATGGCTACTGATGAACAGTGAAGATTTTGTAATAGCTGAAATAGGTAGCAATGTCGCATTAGGAGCCCATGGTTCCTGGTTCAGGCTTCAGCAAGAATGGATTCCTAACAAGGATGCAGCCTGGATGCAGCCAGACTGGATGCAGCTCCCCAGGAAAGGGCAGGGAGCCAGCATCCACTGTGTGCCATGCAGCACTTCTTAGTGATGGCTCCCTGTGCTCAGTCATGGAGGGGTTTAGGAGGTGGGGCTGTGTCAGGGACTAGTGGATCTGTTAATATACATGGATCCCTCCACACACACACACTCCCTTCCCAACTTGGTGGAACAGAGGAAGCACAGCAGGAAGCTGTGGTTACTGTAGCCCTCAATCTGCAACAGTAGTCATGAAGTGGATCCAAAAGTCTGGGAGTGCGAATGACTCTACTTCCTTCACCTCCTACATAGCTTTTCCATAGCACAGTTCCTTGATTCAGGTGGCGTGCTGGGATGAAGAAAGAAATGCTGTATGAAAAATATCCCTCATTTGTCTTTTTTTAAACTCATATTTGTTTTCTTTTTTCAGCAGTGCAGTATCTTAAGTATCCCACGCACTTCAGATGCACTAGGGCAACTGGTAGTTTGTTTTTTGTGTTTTCACAAACTTCAAAATGGGTGCATAGGTGATATAACTAGCAGCAGAAGAGGGTGGTGATTGCTTGAAAATAGGGATGATGCTTTACTTGTGTGTTTGACTGAATTGGGCAAAAATTTTACTATATTCTGAGTTGTTCAGAAAGGCTTGCTGATACCAGCTTTGTGGTTTGTTCACCTTTTAAAAGGCAATTTAGCATGCAACAGAAACCTACGCCTCTTTACAAACCCTACCTTTTAATCCCCATTCAAACCACGAAAGTTTAATAGGAAAAAATAAACTATTAATTGAATATTACTTGAGATTTAAAGCAAAAAAAGCCATGAGAACTCTTTCAAAATGTGTGGGAGATGGGGGTGTGGGGTTGTCCTAAGTGTGCTGCATCTTTAGTTATGCTCTCCTAAGGCTTCTGTATTTTAGCTCATAGGGTCACTTGATATACTCAGCCAGCATCAGAGCTCCAGCAGTAGTAGCAATGGCCATCTTGAATAAATGTAAGTGAAAATTTTTCTTTAATATAAATCATCAATTTTCTATAAAGTTATTTCCTTTTCGGGTAGAATAGCAGGTTCTTGGAGAGTGGAGTGTTTTTAGGACATTTACTGCTGCATAGCAACTGAAAATCTTAGACACGCATACACCCTTTCTCCCGCAGTGTTCTAACGGGAATAGCTTTAGTGAGAAAACATACTAAAACTGGTGCCCCAGTTTGCCCCCCAAGCAGTCATAGGCCATGTCTGCACTATGGGGGCATAGCTTCAACGCCATAGCTATGCTGCCATAGCCCCATAGGGTAGATGCAGACTGCAGCAATGGAAGGGGTTTTTCCATTGCTGTAAGAACTCCACTTCCCGAAGGGCCAGTAGCTAGGTCAGCAAACCATTCTTCCATCAGCCTATCTGTGTCTACACTGGGGGGGGTGTTGGCGTAGCTACAGCACTCTGAATGGGCATAGCTACAGTGCTCAGGCTGTGGATTTTTCAGTCTGAGCACTGTAGCACCATCAGTGTAAGTTTTAAGTGTACACCAAGTCTTAGTGAAGTCAGAGAGGTATTCAGTTGCCATCTGACATAGGGCAGAATTGGGACCTTAATACACTTTTTTGACTGTTGTGTTTATATGTATCATGTACATTCAATACATGGATGTAAAACTAATTTCTGTTTGATAGCGTTATTTCTATCACTTGTGAATTGTACAGTTGTCCCAAATCCATGGGAACTTTTTCTGTAGCATTCTGTGTATCTCTCCGGTGTAGGGCATTGTACTGTGCTTGCCCTGTTCAATACTACTAGTTAGCATTTATATAGTACTTTGTGCTCATTAAATAGCTAATCCTCACAATCCTGTTAGGCAGGAAGGTAAATATTATCCCCATTTCACAGTTGGAGAAATTGAGACAGAAAGATGACGTGACTTGCCACATGGTGAATTGGCAGAGTTGCAATTAGAATTCAAGACTTTCTCATTCCCAGTCCGATGCTTAATTCTTCAGACCATGCTACTTAAAAACTGGCCCTGCCTTTTGGCATCCTGGTAGCTTTTCCAGCACAGCCAGTTCCTTTGTGCTGCCTGCATAGCAGACTTTCAAAGTGAAATTGCTAAACTCATTGGTACGTTCTACTTTTCAGCACATGGTACGAATGCAGCTCAAATGAACAGAGAGAAGTGATGTGACTGGGAGCTACTTTTTTCCATGCAATTCCAGCTCTGGGTGCCTCTAGAAGAGACATGTCAGTTGTGTTAAATTATTTAATTTATTATTTAATAAAAACAAAATGAAAAGCAAAAAAAAACCACTATTGCTATATGCCGTAAAGTGCATGAATGAAAGATTAGCATGAGTTCATCAATTTCATTTTCACTTTCTACCAATGGACTAGAACCTGACAACCAAAATGTCATTTGACTTTATTGACTACTGAAAGCATTCAGCACCAGGTCAGGAGTAGAATCCCCTTCACAAGAAGTGAAAAGTTATTGCTAACCTATTATACCACTTTGCCTTGCACCACAACCTAATTATACTTGTTAAACAGTTAACTTCAAAGATACAAGTACATAAAACTTCTTTTGAGATTAATAGCCTATGGCTATTAGAATCTGAAGAGATTTTGAGAAGATTGTATTACACTTTGTGAAAGGTAATAAATGGAAAATTATATCAATTACATAAATGAATTTGATTCTGATATTATTACTGTGCACTCTGGTTATGCTAATTTATGCATATACAGAATTCACCATTGCCTATCATTTGTTCTATATGTAAAGTGACATTTTCATACATGCAAATAAAATTTTGCTACTGTAGTAGCTAAGAGTTTCTTTGCCTTTGTTAGAGAAGTTCCACCATATTAAACATGAATTTGTGCGAATTATTTTTATTTTGATCTTGAAATATACAAATCCACCTGTATACAGTCTTTAGGCACATTGACAAGAGTTCAGTTTACAGCTCCAAAATTGTTTGCATCATAGTCTTTGCAAAGTTCTCAGAAAAGCATCCCTGTGGTGCCAGAGAAATCCTAGAAACAAACAAAAAAACCACACAACACGCTGCAGGGATCAGATTGGTTAACCCTAATCAACTCATTTCCTTTAATTCATTTTATAATTTGGGATATCTAGTAACCCAAACTGAGTTCTGAAGATTTCAAATTACTTAGGTCCATTTTAAACACTGAAAGCACACAAAGAGATTTCAATATTATGGCTTTTTAAATAACATATTAGCTCATGGTAAAGTTTGGTAAGTTCATTTCTTACATGTCCACAAACTAAATAAGATATGCATAGCAAAATTTTTCTGTTCGTGTTCAGAAAAGGTGATTACACCATTGTGCTAGTATTCATTGGTTACAAAGTAGCAGCCGTGTTAGTCTGTATCCACAAAAAGAACAGGAGTACTTGTGGCACCTTAGAGACTAACAAATTTATTTCTGCATAAGCTTTCGTGGGCTACAGCTCACTTCTTCAGCTGCATAGAGTGGAACACACAGACAGAAGATATTTATACATACAGAGAACATGAAAAGGTGGAAGTACGCATACATCAATTGATTGGCCTCTTATAATTGGTATGCGTACTTCCACTTTTTCATGTTCTCTGTATATATAAATATCTTCTGTCTGTGTGTTCCACTCTATGCATGTGAAGACGTGGGCTGTAGCCCACGAAAGCTTATGCTGAAATAAATTTGTTAGTCTCTAAGGTGCCACAAGTACTCCTGTTCTTTTTGCTAGTATTCATTGTTGTGCTGCTATAACATAGTGTAAAAATGAGTTATTTTCTAATATAAAAAGATGGTGCTCTGTAGTTTAACAAGCTTAATATCTTTTTTTTTTTTTTTTTTTTGAGCTTGCCAATACTTTCATGGCTAGGATAGAAAACTTCAGGATTTTGGAGGCAAATGCTTGCTTAACTACTAGCTGTAAGATTATTTCTATTCTAACTTTGGTAGCCCGAGCTACATGTTACCAACTCGGGGTGGGGGGGGGGATTCTACTTGCCACTTTGAATCCAGCTTTTTCCTTAGCTTAGAGAGGTGCTCTCTTGCTACTTGTTTGTCATTAGCTTGAAAGAGACACAGCTCCTATTCTTTCTAAATTTTGTGCACTTCAACCTGTTTCTGGCTACTGTGAATCTCTGTTTTGCCAAGTAATAAAGGCTTAAATTCTGTAATTTTGAATTAATGAAATTCTAAAATCCCTGTATTTTGTACTTTCTCTGACTCGATATTATACTAACAATAGCACAACCATAATTATGCATCCAGTAATGTACTTGCTAACATGCTCTCACTACTTCCTGATATAATTCTAGAATGATTTTCTCTGTTTTACTTTTGATACCTATGTTTATATATTCCCTAATTGGAAGAGGAATATGTTATCTATTAAGTAGTTTGCCTGAGGCATAAATTTGATCTCTCACTATCTACAGGTCATTCTCCTGTTTTTGTTTCTTAGGATCATTGAATATATTTTCATTCTTCACTCAGATCTTTTCATTGCTCTACAATGAATTTCATATACCACTCACCTCCCCATGTGCTTGGATTTTGTTTTCTTTTCTCCAACCCATATGTATGTTGCCATTTTACTGCAGTTTCATATCTATATATCTATATATCTATATATATAGATATAGATATATAATTTTAAAAACTAGTATTTAATCCACAAAAGCAGGATTCTTTTGTATTGTAGTTTGTAGCATATCTAGGAATCCCGACGTTCAAGTAAAATATGTCAACCTCTTTAACTAGTGGTTCCTTTTGTTCCTCAAACCATTAAAAATATTTCAAATATGGCATGTCTCTATAATTCCATTTTTTGTATAGTTAATTACATCCTTATTATACCTCTCATTAATGTTTCCTGGATCTTTCCCCTGCTGAAGTCTAGTTTACAAACTGGTCGCTTCTTTCATCTCCTTTAGATCCCTTCATAAATTCAGGAGACCTAACTGTCACTAATTATATTAAAATAAATAAATAGTTTCACCACTTCTTTTAAAAATATTTATTTGTTGTAACATAATTGAAATTCCTATGGAAGTAATAATTTAGGCTGCAAGCCCTATTGAAGAATCTTGACTGTTTCTTCAACCAAATAATTCAATTGTCTTAGGCTAGATTTTTGGAGTTCAAGTCATTTTAAAATGTTCTTAAAATGCAATTAGTTTTCAAACTGTTAACAGTTACCTGTAAAGGGCGAACAGGGATTTGTACTTTTGTATTTTAAATAAATTAAATTAAATTTATTTATTTATTTTATTAGAAATTCAAGTCTTGTTTGCCTGGGAAGATTCTCAAACATTGGAGAACTAGTAGACTTATAGCATCACAGTGCCAAGAAAGTAAAATCTGGTAAATTTGAGAGAAGTTAATTTATTATCAGGGTTTTTGTTTAACACTCAGACAAAGCCCTTACTTTTATGCTGCAACATAGCTGCACAGACACATTATTGTTCTTCTCCATGAATTTGCCTTGTCACTGTGATCTAGAATCAAAGCTTTCATGATAAAGAGATTGCACTATGGTACTTGAATGAGGTAAATTGAATAATACTATTTCTTTTGTTTATCATTTTTACAGTGCAAATATTTGTAATAAAAATAATATAAAGTGAGTACTCTACACTTTGTATTCTGTGTTGTAATTGAAATCAATATATTTGAAAACGTAGAAAAAATCCCAAATATTTAATAAATTTCAATTGGTATTCTATTGTTTAACAGTGCGATTAAAACTGCAATTAATCATGATCATTTTTTGAGTAAATTGCATGAGTTAACTGCGATTAATTGACAGCCCTAATTTAAAAATATTCCTTTTGTTGGAGGAACATTGCCTTGTTCTTTAGAGAGTGGGTAAATAAGCGCACCTGACTTACCTTCTCTATACCATTCACTACTTTAAATACATCTGTCATGTCCTCACTTATTAATCAGTCAGTCTTCTCCCTCTCTCCTGATGTGGTAGTCCTTCCAATGCCTCTGATAATTAATTTTTGTCTATCCCTGTCCATCTCTGAACCCTATCTGTTTCTACTGGGACTTTTTTAGATGAGTAACCAGAATTGAGCACAATATTTAAGGTGAGGGTGTACCAACAACTTTCATAAGTGCATTTTATTTTCTCTGTAAATCTATGCAATTATATCTGCTTTTGTCTGCAGACAGCTTGAAACAATAGCTCTGATAGCAGAAAGTTGCCCCATTCACTTCAGTGAGGAAGCTATCTTAAATGTTAACTATTTCACTGCTTATCGTTTTAGTAGAAATATCTATCTAATGTACTCTCTTTCTGGTTCGTGGTAATGTCAGATGTTAATACAGGGTAAAGTTAAGAGTAGCTGGTTGTAAATCTTGTTCCCCACGTTTAAAGTTACCTATGCTTGAAAGAGAGGGAAAGAAGAGCTCTTTTCCCTCCCTAGTACCAAAAGTTTCAGCTGCCCTTTTCAGTTCCAAAATGTTTCTCCCGCCTTCCTGGATATGAAAAGCCCCAAATACTCCTTTCCAGGTGTCAGCAACCTTCAGTCTCCTTTCCTCCCCCCCAAGTACTTTTTAATGCAGGTATGCATTTTCCATACAAAAATCTGCAGCACAGTGAAAGTTGGGGTTGTGTGAAGTTGAATTGGATACCCAAATAAAGAATGCTGTACTGGAGTGGACAAGGTAGTAAAGAGGGAGAAGGTTTGGTATGAGACAGTGCTACATAATTCCTGGGGTTCCTGTCACAGAATTTTCAGGGCCAGTGTGCCACAGAAAACATGGGGCTTTATACCTACTTAACTAAAACAGATGGAGAGATTCAACACCTCGTCCTTACAGTTAGGGATTGAGTAAGCTTGCAATACATCATCATTCAGGAAGCCTTGCAGTAAGAAACAGGAAGAGAAATTTGATATTTGTAAGGAAAAAACTAAGGCTGTCGTTTAATCACAGTTAATTCAGTCGATTAAAAATTAATCTCAATTAAAAAAATTAATCGCACTGTTAAACAATAGAATACCAATAGAAATTTATTAAATATTTTTGAATATTTTTCTACATTTTCAAATATATTGATTTCAATTACAACACAGAATACTAAGTGTACAGTGCTCAGTTTATATTTATTTTTATTACAAATATTTGCACTGTAAAAATGATAAACAAAAGAAATAGTATTTTTCAATTCACCTCATTCAAGTACCATAGTGCAATCTCTCTATCATGAAAGTGCAACTTATGAATTTAGATTTTTTTTGTTACATAACTGCTCTCAAAAACAAAACCATATAAAACTTTAGACCCTACAAGTCCACTCACTCCTACTTCTTATTCAGCCAATCGCTAAGAGAAACAAGTTTGTTTACATTTATGGGAGATAATGCTGCCCACTTCTTAATTATGTCACCTGAAAGTGAGAACAGACGTTCACATGACACTGATGTAGCTGGCATCACAAGATATTTGTGCCAGATGCGCTAAAGATTCATATGCCTCTTCATGCTTCCGCCATCATTCAAGAGGACATGCTTCCATGCTGATGACGCTCATTAAAAAAATATGTTAATTAAATTTGTGATTGAACTCCTTGGGTGAGAATTGTATGTCTCCTGCCCAGTTTTACCCACATTCTGCCATATATTTCATGTTACAGCAGTCTCGGATGATGACCCAGCACATGTTGTTCATTTTAAGAACACTTTCACTGCAAATTTGACAAAATGCAAAGAAGATTCCAATGTGAAATTTCTAAAGATAGCTACAGCACTCAACGCAAGATTTAAGAATCTGAAGTGCCTTCTGAAATCTGAGAGGGACGAGGTGTGGAGCATGCTTCCAGAAGTCTTGAAAGAGTAATACCCCAATGCGGAAACTACAGAACCCGAACCACCAAAAAAGAAAATCAACCTTCTGCTGGTGGCATCTGACTCAGATGAAGAAAATAAACATATGTCGGACCCCACTGCTTTGGATCGTTATTGAGCAGAACCCATCATCAGCATGGACACGTCCTCTGGAATGGTGGTTGAAAAATCAAGGGATATGACTCTTAATCGCATCTGGCATGTAAATATCTTGTCGCCAGCTACAAACAGTGCCTGCAAACACTTGTTCTCACTTTCAGGTGACATTGTAAAAAGAAGCAGGCAGCATTATCTTCTGCAAATGTAAACAAACTTGTTTGAGTGATTGGCTGAACAAGAAGTAGGACTGATTGGACTTGTAGGCGCTAAAGTTTTACATTGTTTTATTTTTGAATGCAGTTTTTTTGGTACATAATTCTACATTTGTAAGTTCAGCTTTCATGATAAAGAGACTGCACTACAGTACTTGTATTAGATGAATTAAAAAACTCTATTTTTTTAGAGTGCAAATATTTGTAATAAAAAATAAATATAAAAGGAGTGCTGTACACTTTACATTCTGTGTTGTAATTGAAATAAATATCTTTGAAAATGTAGAAAACATCCAAAAATATTTAATAAAATGGTATTCTATTATTGTTTAACAATGCATTTAATTGAGCATTTAATTGCGATTAATTTTTTTAATCGCTTGACATCCCTAGGAAAAAGTCATGGCTTATTTATATACACCATAAAGAAGCAAAAAAGAGAATGAGTTATTTTTTTCCTCCCTTTGCAGATCAACTTCTAAGCAGATATTTCCTGTATAATTAAGCAGGATGAAAGGGTTACATTCTTGCAATGTTGGGCCCATCCAGAAGTCCTTTCTTAGATAGCTTGTTTGTTTGTTTGTTTAAAAGATTAGTACTGTGTGAGGATTTTAAGACAGGGCCCAATATTTAAGGGATTTATTTAATTTCTAAATCATTCATACATAGTAGTCTCTTACTTTTTAGATAAATCCTTTGCTGATACGTAATCTTTTCTTTTTATTGTTTCTACCAAATGCAGAACTAACTGAAGTTCTATAAGTGAACTTATGTAAGTTTTAGTCATTAATTGATACTTCTTATGCAGTAAATCCATTCAATTTTAATCAGCATTAGCTCATATTCTATATTTGGGGTATTTCTCTACCGCTTTAATTTTCCCTTTCTATACCACCTGCTCCCCTTTCGTCCCTCTTCCCGCCCCTCCGCCTTTCTGAATATATTGGTTTCACTAAAGTCTAGTTCGTTCTTTCTTCCTTGTTTTTCAGACCAGCAAAAATGGGAAGTACTGGATTCTGGTTTCCTCCAAGAAGAGTCAGCGGAACTGGTTAAGACCAAAATCTGAGGAGTTTACTGGGCTACCATCAGGTGTGCATTAAAACAAAGGCTACCATAATTCATTTTTAAGTATGCACTTCTTTTAAAATGGTATAAAATGTATGATGTATGTAATGCTGTAGATTTTTATAGTGTATATCATCATTCATCCTACAGTTGTGAAAGCACCAATGAGAGTGAGAATTTTAAGTGATATGTTGAGTCACAAACAGGCGTTTTTACTCATATAAAATTCGTTCAGCTGGTCTTCGGAAAATGTAATATTTGAGCATCAGTGTTTTTAAGCTTTGTCTTCATTGTTCAGTCTATACATCCACAGGTGAAAAGTGGAATTTTTTTTATATTGAAAGATAATTCTGAAGTTCTTCATTAACTATTGAAAATACCCTAGGAATAGCAATCAGAACAACATTTTTAAACGAATCACTATCATAATCATAGGATCAAATCCACTCTTAATTTGTTTTAACAATGCATATTTGGGTACATTTTTGAGCACAATGAATTCAAAATCATCTTCATTCGTTTGGATCATAGGGAAATTAAACATTATTAACTCTGCTTGATCCTTTTCAGCATTCTGTGATTTATTTTTGAGAGAGAAGTTAGAGAACTGGAGGCTTTGAAGGGGGGAGAAATATAGTACATATAGAGGATCAGAGACTTCAGTTGCAGTGAAGTTAGTTTAATTTTATTTCTCAAATTCTGATTAAAAGGGACTTTGGTAAATGTTTTTGTCCACAAATTTAACTTAACTTTAAAGTTGCTGGGCCAGATCCTCCTCTCCTATCAGTATAAATCAGAAATAACTCAGTTAAGTCATGGAAAAATTGGTCTGGGCTTTTACCCTTATGTAAGTGAAGAAGAATTTGGCCTCAAGTTTCCATTGACTGATTCATTTCATCACTTGATAGGGGAGGAGGGCTGAAACTAAGCTTCTTCTTTGATGCCTATGTACGTTCCCACTCAGGAATTGGTTCCCCATGCTCCCATCTCATGAGTGTGAACGTATGGAGGCAACTCTTGAAGAATCACTGTTCTTCAAGACACCGCTCTTCCGTCACTGGTTAACTTAAAAAAATGCTGTTAACCACTGATACAGCTTTATAATAAACTTTCAGTCTGATGCTTTAAGGTTGCAGTGTTGCTAATCCTTCAAATTAAAAAAAGCATAGCAGCAAAAATATCATGAGATTTAAAAAATAGAATAATACCTTGGTCTGTCAATTAATGGTTTTACCCTGTAAGAGAGGAGGCTTATGCAGACACACTCAATGCATTTTCGGTTTAAAATTCAATCTGAAATGTACATAAAATGAACACACATTTTAAGGAGGACCCTTTCTCTCTTTTCCTCCTGGCCAACCGAAGAGAGACTTTCCTTCAGACTCTCTCCAGCTCTCCGAAGTGGTATGTCCTGGACACTTGTAAGGTGCTTCTGCTTTTCTCTTCAAGCTGAAACCCCATTTCACTTGGGGATTGTTCTTAAGTCCCTTTTCCAAGCAATGTTTGCTACCTTATTGTCCCCTAAACAGAAGCCCAGCGGCATTGGGGAGGAGAGGACAGCTGATCCAGGGGACAGGCTGCCTTGGAAGCTAGCTATCCTCCCTTCACCGCCAGCTAGGGACAGTTCATTTTGTTCACTAGAGGAGGTGGCATTAGCTTGGAGCAGCTGTTGCCTGGTGCTCTTTGCCTGACTCCTGGCTGCTCTTCCCACCTGTCTCAACAGCTGCTTCTTTTAAGCTACAAGCATGCAGAAGCACACAGCAGGGAGCTGAGATACTGAAGGAGGCAGCAAGCTTGGGAATAGTGCCCTCCAATGCCAACAGAGAGCTGCACTTCAAAACCATCAGCTCAGGCTACTGACATCGACCTCTGGTGTCTGTGGCAAAACTGCATCTAGAACAGTTGCTCAGCCAGAATTCCTGAGCTGATGGTACTTGTGCATTGGATTTTCAAAAACTGGAAATTACTCATTGCGATAGAAATGCCAAATTCAACTCCTTCAAATCCTGTCTACCTTTTATATTGAACTCTGTCATTCATTCTGTTTCTCTCATGCTGCCTTTTACCATGCTGTTGTAGATCTAGCTTTTGATCTATGTCACACTGGATCCTTTGGTATTTCAAATTGCAGTTGAGTTTTGATGTTTAAAATAGTGCTGTAGTACTTTTGGCAATAAAAGATTGTAAAATACTGTGAGATCACCAAAGATCAGTTGCTACCGTGTATTGCCAGATTAAGAATTGAGAGCTACTCTTTCCAACAGACAATTTCAGTGGGATAGACCTCCTCCTGAGTGGGTTTCTCATGTATTTCACAGATCTTAACACCTCAAGCTAGATTGTGATCCTTCTAGAATGAATGAATAAGTGTTTCCATCTTGATCTAATCTAACTCTCAACATTTTCTCTATTTTATGATGTAGGAATTGTTTGGGGAGGATGGATATTTCCACTGTCGAGCTGAAAAAAGCCTAATTTATAGATATCTTTATCCATATCAATTTTGACTTAGTACAGTATACAGTTGCAGGAAAATTTCACTAGGCATTAACTGGAACATTGTGTATACTTTATTTATATATATACACAAGTACAGTTTAATCCCTTGCGAAATCTGCAGCTGCCAAAAGTCAGCTTTATCTGTATAGTTTTGAGTAACGTTATTTTTGATGCATTCTGTAATCTTTCTGAAACATTGCTATTCTCCATCAGTGCCCTAAGGAAAAGTTACAAGGTGTAGTATCAGGGCACATGTGGATCTATTCATCCTGAGCAATGCATTTTAAGATTTGTGACAAATAGCATAAAGAAGCCAACAGGTATTACATTAGACCAGCTGAACCTAATTTTATTAAGTTTTATTCAGAAGCATCACATAGCAAGTAAACTTCAAAATTAAGTTTAGTTACAAACTAGTTGTTTCTTATTTTTTTTTCCAGTCCCCTTTTGCTTTCTTTTACGACCACATGAAACTTGAGAAGCCATCTAAAGCTAAATCATTTAGTGGAGTTGGGCAATTCCCAAGTGTCCAACAAGAAGGCCTGGTTTAGGCTGCGATGGCCACTGTCATTCCTGGTGATTTGTCAGAAGTAAGAGATACCCAGAAAGTCCCTTCAGGGAAACGTAAGCGTGGTGAAACCAAACCAAGAAAAAACTTTCCTTGCCAACTGTGTGACAAGGCCTTTAACAGTGTTGAGAAATTAAAGGTTCACTCATACTCTCACACAGGAGAGAGGCCCTACAAGTGCACACAACAAGACTGCACCAAGGCCTTTGTTTCTAAGTACAAATTACTAAGGTATTAAACTCTATTTATCTTTCAGATTATATTATCTATTTTATGTTGGCCATTTTAAGCCTTGTAAAAGTATATATTTGTGTACACATTTTTCAGCTGATTTGCAGAGAGGAAATGTTAATTAAAGTAGACATTGGTTTGTTTCTAGAATTCTAAATTACAGTATGTAAGTTTACCAGCTAATGTTTTTGGGTTTGTTTTTATAAATGAGAATAGAATTTTCATTTGTATAAGGAGGTGCCACAAGAAAAGTGTATGGACTGAGAATTTTGGCTATGGACATTTACACAAGTACTTTCATACTTGCCCATATCCCTGTTTCAGTAGCTAAAACCACCAAAATCTAAAGTGTCAATTTAAATGTAATGTTCATGTTTTGCTATATTTAAATTTGTCAAACTGTCTTTGTAGTGTCCTGCTGTCAGCTAAAAAAGATTCTGTTGTGAAGAAACGTTAGTGTAGTATTTAGCTGCCATTAAAAAAATGAACACTTGTACTTTTTGATCAAAATAATTACTTACAGAATATATCTGTGTTTAAAGGCATATGGCTACTCATTCTCCTGAGAAAACCCACAAGTGTAATTATTGTGAGAAAATGTTTCACCGAAAAGATCACCTAAAGAATCACCTACATACACACAATCCCAACAAAGAGGCCTTTAAGTGTGAAGAATGTGGAAAGAACTACAATACCAAGCTTGGGTTTAAGCGTCACCTGGCTTTGCATGCTGCAACAAGTGGTGATCTCACCTGTAAGGTATGTTTGCAGACATTTGAAAGCACGGGAGTGCTGCTGGAGCATCTAAAAACTCATGCAGGCAAGTCATCGGGTGGAGTAAAGGAGAAAAAGCACCAGTGTGAACACTGTGATCGTCGGTTCTACACCCGAAAGGATGTCCGTAGACACATGGTAGTGCACACTGGAAGAAAGGACTTCCTCTGTCAGTATTGTGCACAGAGATTCGGGCGGAAAGATCACCTAACACGCCATATGAAGAAAAGTCACAACCAAGAACTTTTGAAGGTCAAAACAGAGCCAATGGACCTTCTAGATCCCTTTACCTGCAATGTTTCTGTGCCTATAAAGGATGAGCTGCTTCCAGTGATGTCTTTACCTTCCAGTGAGCTGACATCAAAGCCATTTACAAACACTTTGCAATTGAATCTCTACAACACTCAAATTCAGTCCATGCAGAGTTCTGCATCTGCACACCAAATGGTCACCACATCATTACCCTTGGGAATGCCTTGTCCAATAGATATGGAGTCTGTCCACCCGTCTCACCAGCTATCTTTGAAATATCCACTCAGTTCTACCTCATATGCAATTTCTATGCCTGAAAAAGAACAGCCATTGAAAGGGGAAATTGAAAGTTACTTAATGGAGTTGCAAAGTGGTATACCGTCTTCATCCCAGGATTCTCAAGCATCTTCATCTAAATTAAGGTTGGATCCTCAAGTAGGGCCACTAGATGATGGATCTGGGGAGGTTTCCCTTTCTAAAAGCTCTGTTTCCATTAGTGAACCTCTAAATACCCAACCGTTGGACTTTTCTCAGTTGTTCAACTTCATACCAGTAAATGGCCCTCCCTATAACCCTTCTGTTTCAGTGGGAAATCTTGGAATGAGTTATACACAGGAGGAGGCACATTCTTCAATGGCTCAACTTCCACCACAAACACAGGATCCTCACGATCCTAGCAATAGTATAGGTCTTGGGTCCCTGCACTCATTGTCAGCAGCTTTCGCAAGTAGTCTAAGCACAACCACCACCCTACCACGTTTTCATCAAGCTTTCCAATAGGATGTACAAAACTGGCTTATTACTGTCTATTTGTAGAAATGCCTTAGGTAATCATTTTTAACTTAGTGCCTACTATAAGACATTACAAATCCTCTGCTTTTGTACAGTACCAATCTCATGAAGCCAGTAAGAAATTTAAATTAACTTTTACATGTTTTGAAAGTGTTTTATTCTCAACTGTGTTTACTTTGGTTTTTAAAAAAAGTCTCAATGTATTGTTTAAATTTTCACTGCCAATTGACACACTGATAAAAAATAATAGAAAGCAATTCCTACTAAACTTTGACACACACACCCCTTGTTTAAAACTTTTTTCAAATGTATCAGTTGTTCTGTTTTGTCAAGTAAATGGTAGCTCGACCGTTTTACATTTTGTAATAGAATCCTAGTTTTTAATTTTACACACAGCTTCCTGAAGATCTTCAAATGAACTAAATGGTGGTATCTTATCTGGTCCATAATCTGACAATTTTTTTTTTAATTAGTATAGAATTCAAACTTCCTTGTTGAAATGTATACATACTTTTCATTTTGACTTAGTCATTATGAAAGGTATTAAGAACTTACTATTTTCTGGCTTAAATTGTTGCCGCCTGTATCAAGATTGGATAAGAAGCAATTTAACTTAATTACTCATCGACGAAATTATTCTTGCTTAATTGGCCAATGTGTCAAGTTGAAATTGGAACTGTTTTGTGCTTTTGTGACTCTGGTGAAGGGAAAAGAGGCAAAATTAATGGCTGACCCTGAAATATAGGAGTGTTGTAATTTAGTAGTGCGGAATATTTTGTCACAATTTTTGATTTAATTCTTAACTTGCTGTTTTTCTTTTTAGTAGTATAGAAAGAGTACTGCATAGGAGTCTTCAGATTTTATATTCACATCTGTAGGCATCAGTCTTTCCCAGCTGCCACAGCCAAAGTGTGGGTCAAGTCCAGCCAGAAGTTTTATACCTAGTGTCAGTTCAATGTGAGTCTGCAGTCAGAGAGTGAATGTAAATTTGCAGATATCAATTTTCATTTTTTAAAGTGGAGTGGATCTTTTCAGTTGTGTGACGTGGTGTGTTATGTCCTCCTAAGCGACAAGTTAAATGTTAATCACACTTACTACACCTGGGTACTTGGCTAGGGACTTTTTGCCCATTGCCAAGGTTTAAAGACAGGACTCTTAGGAGTGAAGTAAAAGCATATTGCTTACACCACTTTTACCTAATCTGATATACTCACGTCTCCTACCCCTAATAACCAAAAGAGAAATAACTGTGATGTGTAAAAGCAAGCTAGATTTGCTTTAACTCAATACTAATATTCATTTTCCTTGTCATTTTTGGATAAGGAATTAAAAAATAAAAATGAAATACATTAGTATCACTCAGTCAGTAGTGAGGATGCATAAAAGGTTTTGAGTGGTTAAAATAAATATACTTCACAGAAACAAAAGTTGCTCCCATTGAAGGAGCTTTTGCTCCCAATATTTTATCATTAGCTCCTACTTTTTTTCTCTAGGAGCAATATGCAGGTGTAGTTTTACTATTTTATACTTATATGTATTTAAATTTTATTACTGAAAGATAATGTTTTTATAAATGTTTGTGTTCCAAAGGCATTAAAATAAGGATGTATTAATAAGGATAATACCTTTTCAAATTCTGCAAACTACTCCTAGATGTTGGGTTTAGGAGCATATTATCTCAAAGTGGACTTTAGCTCTGCTTCATGACTGCTTCCTTTAGTTTCTATGAAACAGATTGCTTACCTACATCTTTAGTTGAATGATGTGTTCAGTATTGCTTCCTCCTCCCTCCACCCCAAGCATTTTAAGGAAAGAAAAACATTGTGTGAAAAGAGCACAAAATAAACAGAACAGAAACACTTTAATACTAGTTTAAACCAGCAAGCATAAGATAAAAAGCAAGTGGAAAGAAGTTACTTTATTCTGGATCTTATTTAACCAGTTTGAGCTGAAGATAAATGGATTCCATTCCCTTAATGGGCCATATTGTATGTGGACCTGAGCATCTTCAACTTCTGAAAAGTTTTGGGTGCACAGAATCTCACAGAATCATACCCTTCATAAGCCACATTTATCACCCAGAAAAGGCAATTGGAGACCGACAATTCCATTAGGTTGTGTTTGTCAATATACGCAGCTGTTGGAAAATGAATATGCATATCACCAATTTCAGAACTACAGTGAATTGTTAGTCTGGCAGCAGGGAAGGCCACTTGTTAGTGTTGCAAATTAGTTTAATCTTAACTGCCAACACAGAACATTCTGACAGACCTATCCCATTACTTAAGGGGATGGAAGTGGTGTGTATCTAGCATTTAGAAAAAGTGCCATTTGTTTATCAGTTTTAGTTCTGATTAGACTTGATTGAAATTTTTTTTGCCAGCATCCATTTTCTTAGTATATAATCAGAATCTTTACTACTAATGGTAGTGCCTTAGCTTTGTAAAAAGGGATTGACATTTCACTTCAGAAATAGGGACCTCAGACAAGATATTGAACCTCATTCAGTCAGGGCTTCAGTTGGTGGCTACATGATGTATGTTTGCTACTGAACTAGGATGTATGAATATGTGGAAGCAGATTGACACTGTAAGCAATATTAACACATTAGTGCTTTAGAGTATATTTTAGGCAGAATTATTATTGGCCACTATTAAAATGTCAGTTTTTAAACCCTACTTTCTTGTTACCGAGTTGATTTTATTTTTTCAGGGGAGGGGAGGGAGGGAGGCTGGCTGATCATGCACCACTCTTTGTGCAACTTTTAAACTTCTAGTATGTCTTTTTTAAATACATATATTTTTGTGTACTTGTTGCTTGTGCTTTATTTAGTAGTAAATTGTGGAATAGAGTGATTTATTGTTAATTTCACAGTAGCGGTTTTTAAAAACCATATACTGACTGAAACATGAGCCAGAGCTGATTGCTTATTAAGCTAATAATGAATGTTAAGAGTACATATTTTCAGGATCATTTGCCTAGTGAGCTATACATGTATTATAGGCCAATATTTTTTAAAATAAAGCTTGTTCAACCTCTATGTTACACATATTACAAGATATAGCACTTTCAAAAAGAAACCCTAAACCTTTTTAAGAAAATTTCTTACAGGTTATGCTTTTTATTATAAAAACTTTTATTATAACTTGTTTCAAGTGCCATTAGATTACATATATGTAGGACTTTGGTATAATGCTTTGTGTACAAAATGGTAGACGTAATTTTAAACAGGTACATTTTTACAGTGTTTTCTTATCAATTTGCTATATTGCACAAAACCAGTGTGTCTTTCTTAAGGCTTTTACAATGGTTTTTTACTAGGTTTACATGTTTCAAACTACACTGTCTTCTACTGCCATTTTTAACACCAATAAAAAAAATTAGTCATGCGTTCCTCACCAATTATAAACTGTGCACTCTGGAGTTTTGGATGGTAAACTGTCATAGAATTTTAAAATATCCTATCTTAGCTATGCTGCTGTCTGAAGTAAACATAGGGCCTGATCTTACACCATTAAATTAAAGGGAAGCAGGACTGCACCCTTAGTTATGTCTGTTTGTCTCATACACTGGTTTAGCAGCTCATTCTACATACTTTTTCAGTCTATAGAAGGCCTATGAAATGTACTTTGCTATAAACTGTGTAGACACTCAGCTACCCATCCTGCAATCCTCCTAGTGTACAATTAAAACCCCCACCTATTTAACGTTACACAGAAAGTCAAAATAGAGAAATGCATTCTAGTTCAAAAGTGTATCTGGAAAGTCCCAAAGCCCTTATACAGTAAGGGTGTCTTATTTTGTTGGAAGGCAGTGTTTTTTGATAGCAGTTATCTAGCCCTGGAAGTGACACAGAACTATTGCTAATCATATGTAAACACTTTTCAGTATAAGCTTCAGTGGTACAGTTGAACCAGAATGAATGTTTATCTTCTCAGAAACACTCCTGCAATATTGTTATATTGGATCATGCTGCTAATGTAACTTGGGATACAACTCCTCTCATGGTGCTACAAACCTTTCTGTCTCATTCAGATGTATTTTTACCCCTAGAAAAAGGACTATACTAGACCTGTAGGTATACGATATATTTTTATACTGTGACTTAATTTGTCATTAATGAACTTTGTACAACACCACAATGTATTCATATGCACTTGCAAAAGGAAAATCTTGGACATGCAAATGTATACCCAGACAAGCCCAATTTTTGTTCACAAAACTAGAGGATGACTGTTAGTTAAAATGAAATGTGGGCTTTTTCTATGGTGTGGAGTGAAGAACATACTGTATGTTGCTAAGAGCCCTTTTTGAATTTAGACAAAAACTGGGAATACTATATTGGGGAATGGATGACGCACGTGAACCTGACTTGGATTGCTGAAATTATATTTTTGGGGAAAAAAATGTTTGGACTTGTATGCTAAAATGTTTTAATGATAAAGATTGAGTCAAAAATAGAAAGCAAAAAAAAAAAAAAAAAGACCCCTGCATTCCAGACTGAATTTGTATATGTTTCTTGCATTTAAAATTGCTATCCTGTGATATGGGAAATTGAATTGCTTATCATGTATATGTACTTTAAAATGTATTCACAAACTACTGTTGTATTTGTATAAAATATAGACAAAAAGATTGCATATATATTTTTGTGTATAAGCTCTGTAAAATAGCAATCACATTATGAAGCTGCAGCAGAACTTCATTTTAAACATTCACATCCAAAGAAACAGACTATTTATTGTCCACATACCCAGATTATAAAATATACCTTGCTGCTATTAAACAATAGTGCTGCAGCTACAGTGTTATGTTTGCTGTACAAAAATATGTGAACTCCACAAAATATATCAATAAAGTTACAGAATGGTTTTAGTTAATGTATAACGTATGGCTGGCATTTTAATAGATAAACATGGTTGCATGTGTGGGGTTTCAGAAAATGATCATAAATTACAACTGTCACATTAAACACATTTATTTTCATTCTGCAAGGATTTAACAACTTGTCTGATTTAAAACTGGTAGGATGGCAGTTATTCAGAGACTCATAAAACAAAACATAGGCATCTGCAGTACATGATTTAGCCACGTGACAAATTTGGAGATCCTACTTTCACTGCAGTGTAGTGGCATCTCTACACTGAAAATAAGGATTGAGGAAGCTGCCACACTACATGTTGAAGCCTGCTGTGAGAAACTGGCAGATGAGTTGGAGACGACTTAGCACACAGGAGATTGTGATGTGTTGCGTGATCAGACAGAAATATGGGCAATTCATGTTGACTTTACACTTGCTATTTGTAATTATTGGAAATTATGCTTTAAACAAGACTGTTGGCTCATTTCCTTGAAAAACCATCCTGGGAAGCTCTGTGGGGCCAAAACACTACATATGCATGAGTCACTACAGTTAAGGTCTCACTAAAAACAGTCAGTGACTCAGCTGCTAGTGCATGCAGAGGGTAGTACTATGAATCCAGTCAAAATCCTATTCCTGCCTTGCTGTGTATCGTTTGTCTCCCCTTGCTCCCATTCCAAGTAGATACTTCCACTAACTTATGACTACCTACTAGGAAGCTAAACGACTAACAGCTGCCTGACAGTAGGGTTAAATTCATATTCCATCCATTCTCAACAGTGTATTTGGGTTTATGTCTCTGGGAATATATAGCTTAACCCTCACCACTGTCTACATTTCCTGCTTTTGCTTTCTTTTCCCCTATTAAGGGGAAAAAAGAAGAAAAGGCAGAAAGGAATTGGAAAGAGATTCTGCTCCTGCGAACTATGGACGTAGATGTTTCACCTACTTTGAGAGAGTTTTTTTTTTTAACCTCATTCTCACATTTATCTCTCTCCCCTGCACTGGCTAGTGCCAATTAAAAAAAAAAATCACTTCTGTACCATGGGTTCCTCATTTGCTTGGGAGAATTGTTTATAGTGAAGTAGTGCCAAAAGAGACACATGAGAATCTGGGCCCAGCTCTATATACATGGAAAGATATGTTCCCTTCCCTGAAAAGCTTACAGTCTGAATTAACTAAACAGGCAACATAGAAACAAAATGTCACATTAGTTACATTTTTTTTACACATTTTCCCCCTAAACCACCCTTTCCCCCATTTAAAAAAAAAAAAAAAAAAAAAACCTTTGTCCACGTGCCTCACCTAGTATTCTCCACCCTTGCTGGCCTAACATGTCCTCCTTTCCAACCTGACAGTGCCAGAGAAATAGAAGCAAGATGTATAAATGGTTGGACAGGTGGGGCCCAGACGGTTGACTGGTATTGTAAAATGGATGATAGAATAATATTTTCTAAAGGCCCCATGGCATGATCACTTCTTCCCTGGTTGGCAGCTCCAGCTACCTTCTCTAAGGGTAGGGGATAGGTACCAAGGGTTCTACTTCCTCATGGGACTACTGTTTAGAGTAACCAGATGCCGGAGCCCTTTTATGCCTCCTGTGAGCCTGGCCCTACTGCTAAAGACCTCTCAGCTGGGGAGGGTATTTTTTGTCACCTGCCTTTCAGTATGTCCTCATTTTTAGCTTGGGGAGTGCGGGAGTAAATACTAACTTGCAGTGTTGTACCAAATGGGCACTATGTTCAGCCACCATCTCAGTTCCTGCAAAGTATTAGCACTGCCAGCTTTGGTGCTATGGGATGTATTTTATTTTTTGAGTCCCTCAGCTCTGTCTTCTTTCTTCCCCACATACAGAGAAGGGATTACTGAGTGACCACTGTGGAAAGCTCAGAGATGTTATCACTTCAGCTATATTAAACTAAAAGGTAGCTTGGAACTCCCGACTATTTTAGCAGGCAATATCTATGGTAAACGAGAGGAGAGGCGATGGGGGCTCACTATCTTTCTTAGCAATACATCTAGTGACTTCCTTATCTTCCTTGTGACTAGAGGGGAAAGCCCACTTGGTGTTTTTTTTTTTTTTTTTTTTTTTTTCCTCCCGTGGATTCCCTAATATGAAGAAAATTGCTTGGGGGGGAGGATTTAGAACACATTTCCAAAACTATGGTCTGAGAGCGAGCTGACTGGTCACATGATGTTGGCTTCTCCATTTTCAGTTGCTATAGTCTATTGTCAGGTGTAAGTGTACTTTTAATTTTCCATGTTGCCAATTGCAATTGCCAGAGGAATGTTATGTTGTCATAAATGGGCAGGAGGCCTACAAGATACTCGGTAATAAAGTACAGTCCATGCGATGTAAAAGTTTGAGACGGCGTGCTAAATGATTTAACCCTTGCTTATAGTGATTGAGCAGAGCCTTTAGGCAAAGAACCAGTGATGCCTCATCCCCAGATTTATAACTGCACTGGGGATGGAGATGTTGAGGCTATAAGCATGCAAGAAAGTGGTAGAAGTTCTAGCCAATCCTCTCTGACATTCTCTCGTCATACTTCTACTTTGATCATTGTCACTCAGAAGTTAGCGCAAGCGTGGCAACCATCTCCAAGTCCTAGAGCATAAGTACCCGGGTTCCTCAGAGAAGGCAGTGCAATTTTCTTCATAGATCCGAAGTAGATGCAACAGTGTTATCTTCATTTCTCATGTATTCCTCACTGAAGCCATGACTTGTGAAAGGCCTGGGTGCATTTTGTCCTTTGTAAGGCTTGTGTGGTGTTAGCTTCCATCCTAGCTTTTGACTTCCTGTGAGAGATGCATTTTTTGTGCATTTATCTTGTGATACATTTTACCCTTATTTTGGGGGAGGAGAGGGGGCAGAAGAATTAATGTCTTTGGAGTAGCATATGCTACAGCACAGTGGTGGTCTTTATAGTTCATAGGCCTCTAGTGGGCAACAGTGATGCTGCTTGCATGTATCTTCTCCCCCCATTGCCTTCTTGAAATTTCAGACAGACAGGGGTTTGTTTTTTAATAAGGTGCTAATAAAACTGGTCATTTAAAAGGCACATGATGCATCTCTACATGACAGTGTCCTTGGCTCACAGATACTCTGTCTGGAAATGGAACACCAATAGGAGTAAGAACGCCCTGGAGAGGCAGAGTGCTCCAGGAACAGCAAGGATCGCAGGCTTCCTCCTCTCCCCCACCCACCTGCCCCAAGCTAACCCCTGTAGGCACACAAAGCAAGAGAAAACCCATTTTACTTAGGAGTGAATGTGCTGTGAGGAGTAAGCCTTCTCTTCTCTCTCACCAGGAATAGAGAGGTGTCATTGGACTCACTCCATGTGTATGTCTCTTCCCCTCACTGCACCACACTGAACATTGAGACAAGTAGCAGTGGAGAGCTGAAAAGACGGGATGCCGTGGGAGGATTAGTACTATGGAAATGGACCTGGGGCAGTGGAGTGTCATAGAGATAGAAAGGGTGGTTTGGGAGTGTGGAGAGGAAGTGGGTTTTGGAATGTGGGGGTTTAGAGAAGATGAGGGGAAAGGAAAGAAATGGGGAAGAGATTGAGATGAGAAGCCATGGGAAAGAAATTGAAAGTAAGTACATGAAGGAAGAAAAAACATTCTTTGAAGGGTGAGAATGGAAAAGTGTAGAGAAGCAGAGGGAAGGACACTAGGATATATAATAAGAAAAGGAAAAGGGTGAAGGGTGATAAAATGAAAGAATGATAAAAGCATTTAATATTTTGATTCCAAAATAAAATAGTTCTGCCTAGTGTGCATGTTCTGTAATAAAACAGAGTATTCAGGCTGCACAATTATATATTCAAGTCAAGAAGTAACAAAGGCAAGGTTGCCCCCTGGTGCATGTGCATTACAATCCAGTCTCTTCATGATCTTTACCCTATATCAGGTAATCCAGTATCAGATGTTCCCTACTGCGTTAGATAGATGTATAGCATCTTCTAAATGTTTCATTTGTGCATAATTATATTAATTCATTGGCATAATGGTTCACTATGTCTTCAAGGACTTAAATTGGGAAGATGAATTCTGTGATACATATTTTTAAAATGTAATCAACAGCCAGTCACTGTACAATTTCTTTTCAACCTGCAGTCCAGCCTTCTTTTTATGCAGCTCATGTTATAAGACAGTTAATTGTGAAAGCACTTAGCTAAAAATGTAAGTGGCTTCTGATGGTTAAAATAGATTTAAACATGTTGGGAAGACCACACCACATTGTTGCATTACCCCTGGGTGGGCTATATATGCCAATAACTTTCACTATTACTTTAAACAAGTGATACTCAGACCTTAGTGGTTCAGGAGCCAAATTAGGGATTAATATTACCTGAGAGAGAGAGAGAGAGTGTGTGTGTGAGAGAGAGATAAATTCTCAAGCAAAATGACTGACCAAATATTTTATCAGCTACAATTGGTTAATAACATAGTAAAAGCATCCTGAGTGGTTAGTAATGAAATCACACAGTGTTTTAATATTGTGTTGCAAAGAGTCACAGGAGACCCATTAAAGAGCCAGTTGCGGCTCACGAGCTTCAGGCAGAGTGTCACTGCTCTAAACTGTTATACTTAATCTATAATATGTTGTATAAAAATGGTGGTAGTGTGTCCTTTTCATATAATTCACTTCTGTGGACTCTGATATACACAGAGTAGTACAGGGTACTAGAAGATGTTATACACACTGATGTCATAGAATATATATAAATTTAGAACTGTTTGCTCAAACTTAAAACAAAAAAAATTACCATGCGGACAGACCAACCCTGGAAAAGTAATTTATCACCAGCTATGTTGTTGGGGCTTTTTTTTTTTTTTTTTAATTAAAAAAATTAATGATGGTTGGTTTTTTGTTTTGTTTCTTACAAGCCCAAGCTGGGTGAGACAGCTAAAGGTTCATACGGGTTAAGCCTCTACATCTGATTTCCAAGCAGGCTGAAGAGTTTCTCACAAATATTTGATTTGTCAAAGAGAGATGGTAACTACTTGTAGAGCATACTGAGTGCTGCCAGGAAGGCACCTGTCAGACCCTTACACGTTTTGACGGATACAATTTCAGCATGAAAGTTCTTCAGGCAGTGACTTTGAACATAAGCCCACCTTCTGGCTTACTGCTTTTATAACTAAATTAAATATAAGGGACATTACATGATATTGTTATAGGTAAGTTCATCTCTGTCCCTGTTCTCACAGAATTGGTGTTCAATTTTAAAGTGGGAACAGACCAGCAAAATATGCCAGGGCAGAGGACTGTACCTCAATTGAACACTAATGTAGTGGACACTAAAGACAAGTAGCCATGGAATAAAACCCCAAACTCACTGAAATCCTGTGCTGGGCAGGTTTATCTACCTCTGATAGATGGCTGAAAGCTCTCTCCTTTTTTACATTTCAGTGGAATGCTTGTCATGCCAGTAATGTATTATGGGATTAGCCAGTGTTCCTACCTCTCCATCTCTTTGCAAGAGGACATCCCAAAATACTTTGTACAGTTATTAAAGGGAGCCATCATGTTCATTGTCTGTGATATAGATACAGTGCTGGAACTGAAGCAGGAGATGGACCTGTGTTCATGGTTGTTCATAGGACTGTGGAAGATGGTAGGCCTGGGTGACACTTTGTTCATTACTACCCAACTTCCTCTCACCTACAATACAATATTCAGATCCCAATCACCACCATTATTACTGTTGTACTAGGACAAGGAGCAATCAGTAAGTGATGGAAGCCTGTTGACATCATTCCCAAGCCCTTATAGTGTGCGTGTGCCATGTTTACTCAGCTCTGTGGAAAACCATGATCCTACCCCTAAACTACAAGCTTCAAAATCCAGCATTGCCCTTTATCCCTCAGCTGCCATATTGGAAAAGTAGGGGACCCACTAGCTATTAATTAGCTTTCCAAGGTATTTAGGTGCCTCACTGACATTGATTTCAGTGGGAGTTAGGTGCCAAAATACCTTGGAGGATCTGGGCCATAAATTCTAAGGCCAGAAGGGATCATCTAGTGTGACTGGTATATCACAGACCTTAGAACTGCCCTGAAATAACTCCTGTTTTAACCAGAGCAGATCGTTTAGAAAAACATCCAATCTCTATTTTAAAATTTCCAATGATGTTGAATCTACTATAAGCAAAGGTTAATTACCTTCACTGCTAAACATTTACATGTTCTTTCTGCTCTGAATTTGTCCAGTTTTGACTTCCACCCATTAGATCTTGTTATACCTTTGTCTGCTACACTGAGAAGTCCATTATCAAATATTTGCATTGGGCTAGCAGTTAAATCTTCCAGTACAGTTACCTGAATTTGTCTGCCATACAATGCCCTTATTTCACATCAGACCATCTTCATACAGTTAACAGGCTTTGACACTATTGTGGCTTGTCTCCACAGAATCTGACCGGTGTGCAATCCATGACAGACACATAATAAATTATTTAGAAATGTAGAAAAGCAAAGGGCTAACTAAATGTATGTCAAGGTCACCTATAAGATAGTTACAACACAAAAGAGCTTGTAATTTTTTCTTGCAGTGGCCTGCAAAATATTCTATGTTATAAGTCATCTTTTGAACATGAATAAGGGTGTTCTTATGTTCTTCCATTCTCAGGCTAGGAGGAGGAGATGATGAAAAAGGGTCATCAGCTCCCAAGAATAACCTGGGTTGGATCAGCCTTCTGTGAGCACAGTGTTCATTTAGTGCCACAAAGAGAGAGAAAGCCAAACAGACATCTATTAGGCAACACCTTGACTGAAAGTCAGGCCCAACATATATGACTCATGAATTGTAAACCTAGTTGGGATCATCTAGTCTGACTAATGTACAACACAGGCCATAGGACATCCCTGTATTAATTTCTGTTTGAACAAGAGCATAAGTTTTTGAAAAACATCCACTTTGGATTTTAAAAAAACAAGTACGGCTGTTAAAAAATAAAGTAGTGACAGCTGTAGCGGATGTGCTCATTGAGCACATTCAAATTCACATACAACTACTTGAAATGTTTTACTATTTGCTTCTCCATCCCATCTGTCCTGCAGAAGCACTCAAGCTCTGGAATACTGAACTGGCTCGTGTTCATCCACAGAATTTGATAACAATTGTAATTGTTCAATTGCAAGATAACCTGTGTATCTCCATTGTCCTCAGATTATGCCATCAGTTACACTTTTGCAATCCTACTGATGGCAAAAAGATTTCATGAATATAAAGGAGTATACAATCTGAGGACCGTGAGCTTGCATAGGTGTAACTGAGGGCAGTATTTGGACTGTAAAATCTTTATTAAGGGTGATGATACATGAATCAGAAAGAACATAGCTTGACTTTCAAATGCCAGACTGAGGATGCAAGGACTGACAGAAAAAAAGTATTTTGAATTGTAAACTGAGCAAATTTGATATAGAAATAATTGAATCACAAATGTAGAACCTTACAGACATTTTTACAAAAGGATTTTCAGAATAGAACTGCAATTCAAGTTAGGGTTGTCAGGTGTCCGGTTTTTGACTGGAATGCCTGGTTAAAAAGGGACCCTGCCAGCTCCAGGCAGCACTGCTGACAGGCCTGTTAAAAGTCCGGTTGTCGGTGCAGGCAGGCTTCTAGGGTGACCAGATATCCCAATTTTATAGGGACAGTCCCGATTTTGGGGTCTTTTACTTATATAGGCTCCTATTACCACACCCCCACCCCACCCCATTCTGATTTTTCACACTTGCTGTCTGGTCACCCTACAGGCTTCCTACCTGGCTCCATGCAACTCCCAGGAAGCTTCCGGCATCTCCTTCTGGCTCCTAGGTGGAGGGGCAGGCACGGGGGCTTTGCACGCTGCCCCAGCGCCAGCTCAGCAGCTCCCATTGGCCAGGAACCGTGGCGAATGGGAGCTGAGGGGGTGGTGTCTGTAGGCATGGGCAGCACGCAGAGCCACATAGTCACACCTCCGCTTAGGAGCCAGGAGATGTTGCTGCTTCTCGGGAGCCACCTAAGGTAAGCACCACCCGGATCCTGCACCCCAAAACCCCTCCCATGTCCCAACCTTCTGCCTCAGCCTGAAGCCCTCTCCTGCACCCCAACCCCCTCATCTTTGGCCCCACACCAGAGCCTGCACCCCCAGCCAGAGCCCTCACCACTTCTTGCACCCCAATATCCTGCCCCAGCCTGGAGCCCTCTCTGGCACCCCATCTCCGTAATCTCCGACTCCACCCCAGAGCCTGCACCCCAAGCCAGAGCCCTCACCCCCTCCCACACCCCAACCCCTGCCCCAGCCCTGAGCCCCTTCCTGCACCCCAAATTCCTCATTCCAAGCACCACCCTAGAGCCTGCACCCGCAGCAGGAGCCCTCCTTCTCCCCCGGCACCCAAACCCCCACCCCCTGAAAATGACCAAGTGAGTGAGGGGCGGGGGAGAGCGAGCAACGGGGGGCTGGTGTGGATTGAGTGGTGGCAGGGCCTCAGAGAAGGGGCAGGCAAGGGTGTTCATTTTTCTACAAATACAAAGTTGGTAATCCTAATTCAAGTCCTAAAATGATAAATCTGAATAATTTTGCATGATTTTAAAGCTTTTCAGTAGAAACCTCTATAAATCTCTTCTTAGAAGTTATACAGCAACTAGATACTATAGGGTTTGGGTGTATTAGAAATGCAGAGAGAGTTCTTCTGGGGAGTGAAATACCACTAACTATACAGAGTTAAATTCTCTGAGGTAAAATCAATTCTAAATGTCAGTTTTGTACTCGTTTTCACATTTGAGGCCTAAAATATTTCATACTCATCTAAAGCACGCACATCTCTACACCCACAAACACTAGTGCACATTAATCAAATTCCAACTCCACCTAAAGAAAGGGAACAATTGATCATTTAAAAAAAATGTTTGCTAATAACTCCCTATGGATTCCCTAGAGTGTCATGTCTTATCTGGGTATGTTGTTTAGACTGTAAGCCCTTCCACGCAGGGACTGTGATGGTTTGTTTTTCTCTTGTACAGCAACAAGCACATTGTCAGAATTTAATTGTAATAACAAATATAAACATGTCCTTAGATATGACTGAGGGCAAACAGCAATGTTCACTGGGGCTGATCCTGCATTCCTTTTGCACTGGAACTCTCCCTGACTCGTGAGGGAGGCTTGGGTGTGCCCCAAATGCAGTATCATTTGTTACTTTTTAGAAATACTGCACTAAACTAAGGGTTGATCTTCCAGATGTAAATATTTTTTGCCATAGATGATTTCACACGTATGATACTGCAGCTCTCATGAAATAGGACATATATTGCAATATTGTCATTTTAAAGATGAACCATGAAACCCTGTTTTTAAAATCCCTTGTTACATGTCTGTTCCTAATGACACCTTAAGAGTTTAAAGCTGAATTGTGCCCACAACTTCCACTGATGCTTTGCAGTTGATGCAGCTTCCTCTCTCTTTGCCTGAATCTAGAAAGAGAAGCCATTTGTTGGTGGTCTGGTTGTGCTTCCTCTTCACGTGCACTAACGTGGTGACATAGGTTGCTATGAAAGGCTCCTTTGGAGGAATTGCATTGGATACAGTAGAACTGCTGTACTGGGAATTTTATTAAATAAAGGGGAGTGCTCCCCCTCCTGGTCAATAAGGATCATGCCACCAGATATAGAAAATGGTTGAATAGATAGGCATATTCATGCGGGTGCAATCTCTTTCTCTCTTCTGTATACTTGGGTAACTGGGCCCAAACAATGGAGAGGTTTGGGCAATAAGTATAAAAAAGACACTCTTCAGTAATGTGCTATGTAATGTATTGTGCAATGTTACTGTGTTATATGAAAATCAAAGCTATTAAAAGTCGGTTCTCTTTCTAAAAAAATCTGCTTTAATTACATTCAGACTGAAAGAGGCCAAGTATCCCTCCTCATTCCCTGTACCTTCCCCCCAGCAACTACTGTCATGCATAGGATTTAGTTTCCTCAAGGGAAGATACATTTGGGGACCTAAAGAGCTTTAGCGTATACCCCTTCATTACCAAAATCTACTGCAATGAACACCTAGAGAAGAATGCAGTTTGCTTTCTCTGTGTGTTCATGTTTTGGGGATGAATGGACATCATCAATGTGGAAATCATAATTGTCTAACATTACACTGAAGATGACCGCAAATCAAAGAAGTGAGTGGAGGGGAGAAGACCCTGAACCATCAACATCCGAGCAGAAAATCCCTTATAAAATTACTTTGAAAAGGACTTTTAAAAGAAAAAAAATAGGGTGTACTATTTGAAAGGTGCTTAATCAGAAAGTGTAATGTGTTTAAATGAGTTGATTTAAAGAAATTGGTGCAGCTCCAGTAACTTCCTCCTGTTCTTCAGTCTAATACTTTTCCTGGCACAAAAACCAGAAGCTTGACTTTTATTTTATTTTTTTTTACAGGTGCTGAGTGCCTGTAGTGATCTTTGAGGTCAATATAGTGTGGCTGTTCAGTACCTCTGAAAAACAGAAACATGGGGGTGAGGGGAGAGGACAAAGAGGAGTGGAAGAATTCACATGAGAGGGGAAATCCTCATTGTTGAGGAAGAAAATGTTCTTAATTTAAATATTCCTCTATATAACCCCCCAAACCTCTCATCCAGCATTCAAGAGCCTGTCTTGGTCTGCTGGAAAGCATCTCTAGTAAACAGGTTTCACCCACCTAACGCCAAAGTCCCCTGAGAACCAAAAGCAGGGACTGTCTGTATAGGTGACGGCACGGTGGGACCATGATACATTACTAGAGTTGGTAGGGGCTGCCATAAGAGAAAAATAGTAATTAATTAATTAATTAAAGTCTCCTGTCTACATTATAGATTCCTCTATTTACTGTGCCACATCTCTTCCACCTTATCTCCTCAATATGGCTAAAATTGGTATCTGCCCAGGAGGTGGCATTCACTACCTGAACACCCAGAAGGTAACCTAACATGCCTACTGCCTAATTTATTAATTGCACCCAAAGTCTGCTAGGCACTTTACAGACAAATAAAAGACAAGTTCCTACAAGGGTGCTGGAACAATTTGTATAGTTGGCTTGCTGAGAGCGATTGAACCAAACTGTAATCCCCATATATAATGGAAACCACTTCAAGCCAGGGGGTGTGGCAGCACCCCCAGCATCCCTAGTTCCAGCACCTATGTGTCCCTGCCCCGAAGAGCTTACCATGTAAATAAACACACCATGAGACAAGTGAAAACAAAACTCAAAGGAAGTGGGCTAGGGGAAGAGGAGGAGAAGGGTTATAATTATAGGGTTGTGACTTTGCTTTAGGGGTCAAGTACACATTGCCGGGGGGTTGATTTGTCTGCTGTTGTTTATTTTATTTTGATTTAAACAGAAATAAAAGCATAGAACCATTGCTCCCCGACACTATTATTATCATTGGTTATTCCCTAACAAAAACCACATTCCCATTCCCTCCCACACACTCCACCCTCTCACCACCAACTTAATTCTTCTCCCTCACCAAAAGCCAGGGGAAAGAAATAGGCTTTGCAGCATGCCCTAAGGCCATAGCTTTAGGATATTTTGAATGAAAGTTCCAAAGTTAAGGCAACTCCCACCCTGAGCTCACTGTGCACCCAGCCTCCTATCTTTTATAATGAGCTCAAGTGACTTTACTGACCACAAGTGTGGCAGCAGGGCACAGTGGGAGAGGTAATTTCACAAATAGGCAGGCCATTTAGGCCATTATAGGTCATAACTAACACCTTGAAGTCTATTTAGAAGCTAATCGAGATCTGCAGAATGTGGAGCACTGGTGTTATATGCTCAACAAGTGATGATGATACTCAACAAGTGAACCACCAAGTGTTCACATCAGCTTCAGTGGCTCGATGGATTTAATACATTGCTTCTCAGAGAGCCTGTTGCAAGGTGGCAAAGGCACGGAAGACAGTAGTGAGCTCCATTCCCAGAGGAAATGGGCATGTTTGTTGCCCATTAATCATTGGGAACTGGTTAAAAGACCTTGGCCTAAATCCTTGGAGCTCCTAATGATTTCAATGGGTGCTATGTAACTAAATACTTCTGAGGCTCTGGGCCTTCATGTATAGAGAGAACTGTTGGTAGAGTGCTATGGATGGGAGCTGTTAGAAAGAACTGGCCAGAATAGGGAACTGTGCTGAGTAGAAAGCTTGTGCAGAAGCACTTAGGTAAAGGGGAAGAACCAGCTCAGGAAGGGCAGGCTGAGCCCAGGAACAAGAAGGTTGGTTTTGGAGGGAGGCTCCTATGAGCAGAGGTAGGATTGGCAAGTAAAGGGACCTGAGGAGTGGGGTGCTATGGGGAATATTCTTGCAAAAGACCTGAGTTGAGGGTTGTGGGAGAAAAGCTGCAAGAAGCATGGAGAATTTCTGGAGGTGTGAAGGCCCTGGGGTAGGGGCATAGGAATTGGACAAGAGGGAGGGTTGACTCTTGGGTGGGGAGCCTGGAGATAGTGATCCTGCAGTTGGCATAAAGAACTGCTGCATTTTAACCTATCTTACTCTGAGGGGTCTGCTGATGGTGGCACTTACACTGATAGATTATGCCTGGAAGCAGGGCTTGAACTGGACTCAGAGGGACAACATCCCTTTCCCAGTTGAGGGGAAATGACCACTGGTCTGCTCTGTGGTAGAGAAGATGGGCAACTTGGTTGGCCCTGGGGACAATAGAGGAAACTGAGGCAGGAGTTACCTGTAGCACCATGGGTTGGCTGCTGGAGAGTTCTCTATTGGGTAGAGGGGCATGACCCCTGATTCAAGCATACATTACATTTCCAACAACATGCATTGATGAACACACAAAACAACATTCCAGAGCTGACAGAGGAGGGTACAATAAAAGGAATATTGTGTATGCAGCACTGTTGGACATATTGTTGATGGTACACACACATCTGAACCAGCTGAGCATATCTTATCAAACGTGCTTGATTCACCTTTGGAGATGAGTTATTAATTCTGATCCTTTCCTGTTCTACATTCAAACTGTCTAACTGCTTCAGCTATGCCAGTGGATTCCATTACATATGTGCTGTGAATACTGGAGATCTTTTCCTGGACCCAACTGCTCACAGGGACATCTGTAAATGCAGTCATGGTCCTTTCTGAGGGAGAGAATGCATGGTTGTACCTGTCAGAGAGAGACATGGTCTCACCACACTTGGAATGTCCCTTGAACACTAGGCTGCTTCCTGTGCATCCTGAAAAGAAAAAGGGTCACAAAAATGACAACTGTTGAAGCAGCATCAGTCAACAGAGTTAGTGCAGGCCAAAGCCCAACTCAGAGGAAGCAGGAGCTAGCACTTCAAGGAAGTAGGTGCTAAGAACTAGGGGCTAGATTTTCATAGGTATTTACATACATGAAGATTCAGATAGGAGCCTAGTGGGATTTCCAAAAACACCTAGTCGCCAAATTCTAATTTAAACCAATGGGAGTTAGGCACCTAGGCATTTTTTAAAATCCCACTAGGTACCTATCTGCAACTTTAGGCACCTAAATCCCTTTGGAAATCTGGCCCAAGATGCCCCAATGCATCAATGAATATAGCTGGTGTCTAGAACAGAAACAGTTGGCACAAAATGCTCTGAAGAAATGAGAGCAAGGGAGTCAAAGCCCCAAGGCACTGCAGAATATTTGGCCCAGTTTGTCATAGCTACCCATTGGAGCACCTTCACTCACCAAAGTCCAAAAGGAACTAGTGGGGAACACTTGTGGATGCTTTCATGCACTCCAGGGCATATAAGATGCCTTGTGCTAAAACCAGTGGTTCTAGAACTTCAAGCTTGAGGCATTCCTGACTTTGTGCCCAAGGACACAGAGGGGGGAGCCAGCACAACTGTATCCTGAGAGAAATGATTTTTTCTTTCTTTTTCAATTATAGTTTTTTGTTCATTTTATTGTATTTATTAACTATAATTCTGTGTAAGTGTTTTATTTTTCTGACAGAGCAGCTCCAGTAACTTCTCCAACTTATTTACTACACAGGATCTAGAAATAAAACATTTATCCGCCTACTAAGCTGACTGGGTGGGCTGAAACGTTATGGGGAGACTAGAGGGAATTACTATACATTTATTATTTATTACTTATAAATAGATGAAATATTAAAACATTTTGCTTTTACCCTGATATTATCCTTGTCTCTCTCTGTACTGACTTGGGCATCCAAATAATTTTGTTTTGTACCAGTTATATTTAGGTGGCAACTAATAATTCTCTTAACTAACTAATCAATATTAGCTTTCTCAGTGTCAACTACTTCCACCAATAATAGCTGAGAGGTATTTAATGCACCTGGTGACTATCATTCTTGCCTACAGTGAAATATTTTACTTGATCACTGTGGTCCATTTACTCTTGGGATATTTTCTAATGACATTCAGTTGGGGATATTTTAAATAACATTTTATCCTGTGATGAGAAATGATACAAAAGGCAAGTATCCCATAATGTGAGTTAACATATTTTAGCCTAAACCCCATTTGTATCAAGGAGCTTTCTTTAAAAGCCTTGATTTGTTTTCCTGAGTGCAATTTGTTTTCAGTGTTGGAGAAAAATGTTTGCAGCTGAAACTGATTGGGGTTCAGCTACCTGGTGACAGATGCAGCTCATTTGGAGAGACAGAGAGAGCATAAAAGAGGCTCTGGGGGAAAAAACAACAATAGCTTAGCTCCTCTTTTTTTAGGAGACTCTCAGCCTTTCTTTGTTTGTTATTGTTAATGCAGCCCCTGTTCTTATTCCCAACTCACTATGCCATCCCCTATCCCTCTTAATCGTCTCCTGCCCCTGGAGTTTTCCCCCTCTGTGGATCTGCGGCCCTGCAGTAGCCCCTTAGTACTCCCTGGAAAAGGTGGAAAACTCTTCTTGGGGGGAACTCCTTCACCGAGGGCTCGTCGGCTGCCTCCACGCCTGGCCTGGTGCTCTATAGACTGGGAACAATTGTGCCTACTACAGCCCCTGGGCTCTGGGGGCTTTGGGTCTGTCTACAAGGCCACCTACCATGGGGAGACAGTGGCTGTGAAACAGGTGAAGAAGTGCAGCAAGAACCGGCTGGCATCACGGCAAAGTTTCTGGGCTGAGCTGAATGTGGCCCGCCTACACCATGACAATGTGGTACGTGTTGTAGCTGCCAGCACATGTGCCCCTGCCAGCCAAGACAGCCTGGGCACCATAATAATGGAATATGCGGGCTGCACTACCCTGCACCATGTCATCTATGGCACTGGCTGCCTCCAGGGAAAGGGAGAGGATGATGGGGGTGGATGTGGCCGAGAACCTCTAAGCATAGCGGAGTCCCTGGGTTATTGCTCTGACATTGTGACTGGCTTAGCCTTCCTCCATTCACAGTGCATTGTGCACCTGGACCTGAAGCCTGCTAATGTGTTCATCACTGATCACCGTGTGTGTAAGATTGGAGACTTCGGGTGCTCCCAAAAGCTGGAGGATAGTGTCTCTCCAGGTCCCCAGCTTTACCAGCAGGGGGGCACATATACCCACCGTGCCCCTGAGCTCCTGAAAGGGGAGCAGGTCACCCCCAAAGCAGACATCTACTCTTTTGCTATCACCTTATGGCAAATGGTTACCCGAGAGCAGCCTTATTTGGGTGAGCGCCAATATGTGCTCTATGCCGTGGTGGCCTATAACTTACGTCCATCTCTGGCTGCTGCAGTCTTCTCCGAGTCAGCCTCGGGCCAAAGACTTGAGACTGTCATTTGCAGCTGCTGGAGATCTGATGCAGAGGAGCGTCCCAGCGCACAACTGCTTCTTCAAAGCCTCCACTCCCTGCAGGATAGACTGTAGCAATGCAGCAGGTTCTGCAGTGTCTTTCTTTTTTTCCCTTTTATTGCTGACTTTTCTCCTTCTTTCTTTGTGTGTGGCTGCATTAGAGTGTTCTGGATCTGACCCTTGTTTCTTCCAAAGGGTTTAAAAAAAAACCTATGTTGTGAGATTTCTATAAATAAAGTGATTAAACCCAGCTTGGTCAGTGTTGAAGAAAAGAATGGAGGTAAGACTATCCGAAATAAGTCTGCTGTCCTGGGACTGGGCTCTGTCCTGCCTTGCTCAGGAGAAACTAGAGAATGAATCTGGGCTTCTAGTCTGTTTCAAACCCAATTCTTTCAGCCTTCCTTCATAGGTCATGTTCTCTAGACCTTTAATCATTCTTGTTGCTCTTCTCTGGACTTTCTCCAATTGTCCACATCTTTCCTGAAATGTGGCACCCACAACTGGACACAATACTCCAGTTGAGGCCTAACCAGCGCAGAGTAGAGCGGAAGAATGACTTCTCGTGTCTTGCTCACAACACACCTGTTAATACATCCCAGAATCTTGTTTGCTTTTTTTTTTTTTTTTTTTTTTTGCAACAGCATCACACTGTTGACTCATAGTTAGCTTGTGGTCAACTATGACCCCTAGTTCCCTTTCTGCTGTACTCCTTCCTAGACAGTCTCTTCCCATTCTGTATGTGTGAAACTGATTGTTCCTTCCTAAGTGGAGCACTTTGCATTTGTCTTTGTTAAACTTCATCCTGTTTACCTCAGACCATTTCTCCAATTTGTCCAGATCACTTTGAATTATGACCCTGTCCTCCAAAGCAGTTGCAATCCCTCCCAGTTTGGGATCATCCGCAAACTTAATAAGGGTACTTTCTATGCCAATATCTAAGTCATTAATGAAGATATTGAACAGAGCCGGTCCCAAAACAGACCCCTGCGGAACCCCACTCGTTATGCCTTTCCAGCAGGATTGGGAACCATTAATAACAAGTCTCTGAGTACGGTTATCCAGCCAGTTATGCACCCACCTTATAGTAGCCCCATCTAAATTGTATTTGCCTAGTTTATCGATAAGAATATCATGTGAGACCGTATCAAATGCCTTACTAAAGTCTAGGTATACCACATCCACAGCTTCTCCCTTATCCACAAGGCTCATTATCCTATCAAAGAAAGCTATCAGATTGGTTTGACACAATTTGTTCTTTACAAATCCATGCTGGCTGTTCCCTATCACCTTACCACCTTCCTAGTGTTTGCAGATGATTTCCTTAATTACTTGCTCCATTATCTTTCCTGTCACAGAAGTTAACAGGGCCGGCTCCAGGGTTTTGGCCGCCCCAAGCAGCCAAAAACCATCTCTTCCTCCCCTCCCCCCTCAAAAAAGCTGCGATCGCGATCTAAAAAAAGCGGCAATCGCGATCTGCTGTGGCAATTCGGCGGGAGGTCCTTCACTCACAGGCGGAGTGAGAGACCGACTGCCGACCCTCTCTGGAGCGGCCGCCCCAAGCACCTGCTTGAGAAGCTGGTGCCTGGACCCGGCCCTGGAAGTTAAACTAACTGGTCTGTAGTTTCCTGGGTTGTTGTTATTTCCCTTTTTATAGATGGGCACTATATTTGCCCTTTTCCAGTCTTCTGAATCTCTCCTGTCTCCCATGATTTTCCAAAGATAATAGCTAGAGGCTCAGATACCTCCTCTATTAGCTCCTTGAGTATTCTAGGATGCATTTCATCAGGCCCTGGTGACTTGCAGGCATCTAACTTTTCTAAGTGATTTTTAACTTGTTCTTTTTTTATTTTATCTGCTAAACCTACCCCCTTCCCATTAGCATTCACTAGGTTAGGCATTCCTTCAGACTTCTCGGTGAAGATTGAAACAAAGAAGTCATTAAGCATCTCTGCCATTTCCAAGTTTCCTGTTACTGTTTCTCCCTCTTCACTGAGCAATGGGCCTACCCTGTCTTTGGTCTTCCTCTTGCTTCTAATGTATTGATAAAAAGTCATCTTGTTTCCCTTTATTCCTGTAGCTAATTTGAGCTCATTTTGTGCCTTTGCCTTTCTAATCTTGCCCCTGCATTCCTGTGTTGTTTGTCTATATTCATCCTTTGTAATCTGTCCTAGTTTTCATTTTTTATATGACTCCTTTTTATTTTTGAGATCATGCAAGATCTCGTGGTTAAGCCAAGGTGCTCTTTTGCCACATTTTCTATCTTTCCTAACCAGCGGAATAGCTTGCTTTTAGGCCCTTAATAGTGTCCCTTTGAAAAACTGCCAACTCTCCTCAGTCGTTTTTCCCCTCAGTCTTGATTCCCATGGGACCTTACCTATCAGCTCTCTGAGCTTACCCAAATCCGCCTTCCTGAAATCCATTGTCTCTATTTTGCTGTACTCCCTTCTACCCTTCCTTAGAATTTCAAACTCTATCATTTCAGATCACTTTCACCCAAGCTGCCTTCTACTTTCAAATTCTCAATGAGTTCGTCCCTCCCTATTTGTTAAAATCAAGTCTAAAACAACTTCCCCCCAGTAGCTTTTTCAACCTTCTGAAATAAAAAGTTGTCTGCAATGCAGTCCAAGAATTTGTTGGATTGTCTGTGCCCCGCTGTGTTATTTTCCCAACATATATTTGGATAGTTGAAGTCCCCCATCACCACCAAATCTTGGGCTTCGGATGATTTTGTTAGTTGTTTAAAAAAAGCCTCATCCAGCTCTTCCACCTGGTTAGGTGGCCTGTAGTAGACTCCTAGCATGACATCTCCCTTGTTTTTTACCCCTTTTAGCCTAACCCAGAGACTCTCAACACTTCCGTCTCCTATGTCCATCTCCACCTCAGTCCAAGTGTGTACATTTTTAATATATAAGGCAACACCTCCTCCCTTTTTCCCCTGTCTATCCTTCCTGAGCAAGCTGTACCCATCCACACCAACATTCCAATCATGTGTATTATCCCACCAAGTTTCAGTGATGCCAACAATGTCATAGTTGTATTTATTTATTAGCACTTCCAGTTCTTCCTGCTTATTACCCATACTTCTCGCATTTGTATGTAGGCATCTAAGATACTGGTTCTACCTTGCCTCCCAGTTTTGCCCTGACCCTCCTTTCTCTCTGCCATTATAGCTCACGCTCCCTCTGGTTTCCAACCCATCTCCCAGGTCTCCATGTTCCCCACTTACCTGTGGGCTTTGCTCGCGTGTCCCTGACAACACCATCTTCGCAGCCAGGCATTCACCTCCATGATGCATCTGTCTCTGCCCAGGCCCCTACCTTTGACAGGAAGAATCAAAGAGAATACCTCCTGCGCTCCAAACTCCTTCACCCGTACTCCCAGACCCCTGTAGTCACTCTTGATCTGCTCAGTGTCACACCTCGCAGTATCATTTGTGCCCACATGGATGAGTAGCATGGGGTAGTAGTCGAGGATTATCCAGCCCTCTGACAATGTCTCCCTAACACTTCGGATACGGGCCCCCAGCAGGCAGCATACCTCCAGAGATGAAATGTCAGGGCGACAGATGGGCGCCTCCGTCCCCCTCAGCAGAGAGTCTCCGACCACCACTACCCTACGTTTCCTCTTTGCAGTGGTGGCAGCAGACCTCCCAGCCTTAGGGGTACGAGGCTTCTCCTTCTTTACTGTAGGGGGTGATTCCTTCTCTTCTGTATCAAGAAGAGCATAACAGTTACCTATTACCACAGCGGGAGGGTTCAGAGCAGGGGTGGAGCACTGGCTACTGCCAGAAGTAACCAGCTGCCAGTGTCCACCCTGAGCCATCTCCTCCTCCACCAGTGGTGTATCAGCAGTCCTGTGTACTGGAACAGCTACCTCCGCTGTCTCCACATGGACACTGTCCAGGAATTGCTCGTGGATTCGGATGCTCCTCAACCTAGCCACCTTCTCCTGTAGCTCTCCCACCTGCTGCCTGAGAGATTCCACCAGCAGGCACCTTTCACATTGGATGGTCCCCCCAGCCTGGATATCAGTATGTGGAAATTGCAAGTTACAGTCTCTGCAAAAAAACACACCAGGATCTGGGTAGAAGCATCCATGCTCAGGCGCTCTGTCTGGCTACAGGCGCAGGTGGAGGAGACAGAAGCAGTGCTGGCACAGGTGTTGCAGGTCTTCCTAACCATCGTCAGCCTCCCTCTGTCAAACTCCCTCTCAAACTCCCCTGTCTGCATCCCCCTGTCCACTGAAAGGGTTGTTTAAGCAAGAAGTTTTGAATGTAGTTGGTTTATAGGTTTTAAGGGGAATAAAGGGATAACAGAACCAGCAAGGGACCCTCGCCCCCTTCCCGCTCCCTTCCCAAACTCCTTTGTGAAACTCCCTGTTAGCAGCCCCTGTTCGCAAAAGCCACAGTGATCATGTTATCTATCTGTTGTCTTTTCATAACCTATGCTGTAAGCTCTCTGGGGCAGAGACTGTCTTTAACTATGTCTGTGGAGTGCCTAGCATAATGGAGCCTTGATTGGTGTCACTGTAACTGATGATTACAGCACTAATTGTCCAGAATGTAACTCTTATTTAGAACTATGAAGACTAGACTGCTATAGTTTGAGCTTTTTCAGCTCTTCCCTTTGTCTCATTTTTGGAAGATGGAAGGGGGAAAGTGGTGGTTCAGTCCAATTTTGTTTTTTCTCCATTCCTTAAAGGATTAATGTATCACAAGCAGGGCCAGCTCCGGGCACCAGCGTACCAAGCTGGTGCTTGGGGCAGCCACTTCAGAGAGGGGCAGCACGTCCAGTTGTTCAGTGGCAATTCGGTGGATGGTCCCTCACTCCTGCTCGGAACGAAGGCCCTCCCGCCGAATTGCCGCTGCAGATCGCGATCGCGGCTTTTGTTTGTTTGTTTGTTTGGCTGCTTGGTGCGGCCCAAACCCTGGAACCGGCCCTGATCACAAGTCAGAAAATGACTGATCATGTCTCATGAAGTCTTGGAAAGGGGTAATTCTGAATTTTGAGGTGGAAATTCTATTCTTCAATATGAAAACATCTATAGTTTGTTGGTCACAGAATGAACATATTTAAAAGGTACTCCTAAAGCTTTTAAATGATTTTTTTTTTATTAAGGAGGGCTTTGAAAAGCATACTGAAGTCTAGAAAATCCTAAAGGTAAATATTAGATTGTAAATTGCCACACACAACCTCCATAAAGCACTTTTTGAAGGAAACAAGAAGCATGAAGAAAAAACAATGTACCATGATCACTGTAGCTTGCCCTATAATACTGTACAACTTATGTCTTATAAATTGGGATTGTCTTATGAATTTTAACATGGGTTTACCATATTGAGTCAATTGGCTGTCTTGGAAACATGCTGACCAGAGTGCATTTAATGTAAAACCTAATTTAGAATATAATCCCCACCAAACTATCCACATATGGGACTAATGGTCTGCAGACATCAAATTTTAAGACCATGACACCCAGTGTTCTGTATTAGAGGGGTAGCCGTGTTAGTCTGGATCTGTAAAAAGCAACAGAGTCCTGTTGCTCCAATACATCTGTTAGTCTTAAAGGTGCTACGGGACTCTGTTACCTAGTGTTCTGAATGCAGAAGAACACCATAAGACTAATGGATCTCAACTTGTATTACAGTAGCTTCTGATAGTTTGTATCAGGAGTGGGCTCCCTTGCAGTAGGCACTGTACAAATGTTTACTAGTTTTTTTTTTAAAAAAGACTTGTCTAAACAGACTGAAGTGTCCAGGGTATATAGGTATCAAGTTTGAAAAACAAAAACCTTTCAAACTGTAAGCAGCTTTTTTCTCTCAAAAAAATCTTATTCCAAGTCAGTGTGGCAAGATGATGAGGGGGCTGGACAAACGCTGTGGCTGCCTGAACAGAAAGAAAGATGGATCTGATAGATATTAGAAATCTTATGAATGGAGTGACAAGATTCAGACACAGTATGGGGAAAGGAGTCTGAGATGACCCTGGAATTATGAGCTTGGTCAACAGGGAGAATGGTGGTATTCTCAATTTGAGAGTGGTGAGGCCATATGGTGACTCAATCCAACTTCTCATTTCCTGAGGGGGCTGCCAGTGGTCACTTAAAAGGCCTTTACTAACTTTTGTAGAAACTTCAGGGGTGGTTTATAGCAGTTTGACTTGTGATTATTTAAGGGGATTTCCCACTATTGCCATCTCTATGTTGGTGTGAACAACTGTACCATGACCACAAAGTGATGCAACTGCAACTTTGTCTCTGATATCCTCTGGCAGGATACATGTTTCAGTGGGCTGTGTTTGAGACTTGCATTGTTTGAACATAAACAGCTAAAAGTTTTGTTAGATTCTTTTCATTTTTGGAAACTGTCCACTCCCTCCCTACTTTACCAAATACCCTTTGTCTCTGTGGGGCTCTATCTCCTTTGTCCACATCTTGCTATATCCATACAAGTGGATAGCAGATCCTTTAAAACACTTTTGTTCTGATAATCTACTTCCCAAGCCATGCCCCCAAATTATCAATACATAATTAACCATAAATTGGGGATATAACAATAGCCTTTCACTTAATTCTGGCATGCTAACAGCAATTAAATTTAGTCAGATGTCTTAATTACAACAGACGTTATACACTTGTTTGGTCACCCTGGATTCCACAGGGGCCAAAATCTTAATACCACTTCATAGACTCTCTATGGAACTGGTTTCCAATTTTGTCCTGTAATTGGACAATCTCGTGTATCTTTAGCTGTAATATATCCCTAATGTTGATGAATATCTCCATATCTGTAGAAAATGGTCAATATGAGTGTGTGTTGTAGAAATTTTCTGATCCAGTAACTAACAATTTAGTGTAAAGATCTGCAAAGCAGAGCTGCTCTAGCATAGAAAGACTAAGCAGAACGCTGGATTAATAGAAAATTTTCCATTGAAACTTTTTAGAAAGAAAGTCATGATGTAATTAAGAAACAGATTTTATTTTATCCTGGTGCTGTCAAGTTGAAGCCTCAACAACCATTGTACGTGGAAGATGAGATCCAAGTGTATGTGACCAAACCAATCAGGAGTGCTCTGGAAGTGTTTTGGATCAAAATGAAAACTCTTCTCAGTCAAAAAAACAACTCTAATTTTCCTTTTTGAATCAGCCCTTTAGAGCTTGTAAATATTCCAGATTTCAGCAGTTAACTTGGTCAGCCAAGTGACCAGAAGGAAAAGATGGCTACTCCATGGGTTATCTTGAACTGCAGTGACAAAGGGGAATGAGAGTGAATGGAAGAAGAGATCAAATTGGAAATAGAGTGTCTAGAGTGAATTTGAGAGACAAGGTGAGTAAGGTAATATTTTTTTTTTATTGGACCAACTTCTATTGGTGAGAGATGCTCTCCTTTCAATTGGGGATTGGACTGAGATCACTGACTTGCTTTTGGTAAGTCACCTAACTGCCATCACAGAGTAATAGCTTGTCTCTCTTACCAACAGAAATTGGTCCAATAAAAGATATTACCTCACCCACCTTGTCTCTCTAATATCCTGAGGCTGACAGGGCTACAACAATACTGAATACAGTGAATTTTGTCACTTTGTATTACTTTGACTTGTTCTTCTGTAACTATTGCTACTCTTTTATGTTTACAAACAAAGTTTAGGCATCAATTCTTTGGGATAGGCACCATGTTTTTATTCTGTAGAGTTCCATATCATTTGAGAGTTCAGTTGGACTACTTGCATGCTTAAAGTTAAGCTTGTACAAAAATGTATGCAGGATCATGGTTCTGGTTTTTAATTTTAACTCTTCCATTATATCTAGAAGTATAATGGGACTAGGGTGGGGGAACAATGACTATTTTATTTATAATATGTTAAAAGGCAAATTATTTCAGCCATTTCTGCCACAAATATCCTATGTAATCTTGGACACATCTCAATACCTCTGTGCTTCTGTTATCCCACCTCATGGTGAAATAGGGGTTGGTTAGTTTGTCAGTTCAGGCAAGAAATGGGAATAAAAAGTCTACTGGCTCCTAACCCAGTGCTCCATCTAAGACATGGAGTATTTTGATTGGGAAAGCAACTTCAGATCCTAAATTTCCCAAAATACATTCCTGAGTTGTTAAGCAGCCCAGCCTGACAAGGAGCAAAATGGACCAAATGTTCTGCTAAGGAGTTAAATGGCTGCACATGTTTGTGCAATGGTTCTCAACCAGAGATACCTGTACCCCTCGGGGTACGTAGAGGTCTTCCGGGGGTACATCAACTCATCTAGATATTTGCCTAATTTTACAACAGGCTACGTAAAAAGCACTAGCGAAGTCGGTACACCTTTACCCCGATATAACGCAACCCGATATAACACGAATTCGGATATAACGCGGCAAAGCAGTGCTCCGGGGGGGAGCGGGGCTGCGCCAGTGGATCAAAGCAAGTTCAATATAATGCGGTTTCACCTATAACGCGGTAAGGTTTTTTGGCTCCTGAGGACAGCGTTATATCGGGGTAGAGGCGTACAAACTAAAATTTCATACAGACAATGATTTGTTTATACTGCTCTGTATACGGTACACTGAAATGTAAGTACAATATTTATATTCCAGTTGATTTATTTTATAATTGTATGGTAAAAATGAGAGAGTAAGCAATTTTTCAGTAATAGTGTGCTGTGACACTTTTGTATTTTTGTCTGATTTTTATAAGCAAGTAGTTTTTAAGTGAGGTGAAGTTTGGGGGTACGCAAGACAAATCAGACTCTTGAAAGGGGTACAATAGTATGGAAAGGCTGAGAGCCACTGGTGCAGTACATGTGGTGCTAACAGCATATTTCATAACTTAACAGACTGTTCTATTGCACAAGTGCTAGGGCCATGAAGAATGAAGTACATAAGTTGGAAATTTATATGTTCAGCTGTTTATTAAGAAGCTATTTTCCTGAGTAGGGGACTAAGGGATGTGAGAAATATTATATAATCTTACATATTTACTTTAGAGTTGTTTTTTCCCTCCTGCTTAATTCAAAAACTTATGCAACAAACACCTTCAGAGACAAACATGGAAAACTTCAATTGAAAAGATGAGTTTAAAAATGGAGGGGATAAAGTGAGAACTGCTTTCTTACAGTAGCTGATTTTGGTAGCAAAACATGTAATAAAATATAGTTTAATTTCTTGTCCTTGCATGTTTCCTCCAGTGGTTCAGTTTAAACCACAGTGAAAATGAATGGTTTAAAAAAAAAAAAAAAAAAGTTTGTGGTGTTGAATGTGTCACTGCAGAGAGATTCAGCTGACAGCTGTCTGCTGGCATTTCACCTACCGGTAAGTATGTAACCAATATAAGGTAATACAACTAATAGATTCCAAGGCCAGATCTAGTCTGATCTGCTGTATAACACAGGCCATAGAACTTTCCCAAAATTACTCCTAAAGCATATCTTTAAAAAAAAAATATATATATCTCTAATCTTGGATTTTCCATCACTGGCAATTTTTAAACCACCGCAACCCTTAGTAAATTCTTCCAATGGTTAATTATCTTCATTGTTAAAAAATTTACACCTTATTGCCAGTCTGAATTTGTCTAGCTTCAACTTTCAGCCATTGGGTTGTGTTAAACCTTTCTCTGCTAGATTGAAGAGTCCATTATCAAATCTTTGTTTCCCGTGCAGATATTTATAAGACTGTAATTGTTACCCCAAAACCTTCTCTTTGTTAGACTCAAGGAGCATGTCTTCTAATCCTTTAGTCATTTTTGTGGCTCTTCTCTGAACCCTCTCCAATTTATCAACATCCTTGAGAATTGTAGACATCAGAGCTGAACAAAGGCTTCCAGCAGTGGTCACACCAGTGCCAAATACAGAGGTAAAATTATCTTTCTACTGTTACTTGAGATTCTCCTGTTTATGGATCCAAGATTGTGTTAGCCTTTTTGGCCCCAGCGTTGCACTGGGAGGTCATGTTCAGCCTGATTATCCACCACAACCCCCAAATCCTTTTCAAAGTCACTTCTTCCAAGGATAAAGTTTCCCATCCTGTGAGTATGGCCTACAGTCTTTGTTCCTAGATGTATATATTTACATTTAACCCTATTGAAATGTATATTGTGCGCGTCCAATGTACCAAGTGATCTGGATCGGTCTATATCAGTGGCCTCTCTTCTTCATTATTTATCACTTCCTTAATTTTTGTGTCCTCAACAAACTTTCAGTGATGAATTTTATTGTCTTCCAGGTCATTGATAACAATGTTAAATAGTATACATCCAAGAACCAGTCCCTGAGAGAACACACCTGGTTATGTCATTTCTGCAAATAAAGTGAATGAAGTGAGAAATTAAAGGGTTTTCTTAATTTACTAAATAAAACCAGTCCTATTAACAAGGATTAAAACTTTTAGACAGGCCAAAACTTTTGTTGTAAAACATATTATTTAGGTTTGAATATGTAATGCTTGTACTGAACTTTGAAAAAGTAAAATGTTTAACTGCTGCAAGTACAAGCAGCATTTAAAAAAAATTGTCCAGGTCATATAGGGTGGTACAAGCCAGCAACACTCTCCTACTGGAAGTATATTTCCAGAATGGTTCTTAAACACAATTTTCAAATTGGAATTTCTGTTATGTGGGTGGGGTAGGTACATTTCCATAGGAAAGAGTCGGGTCCTTATGCAAACCTTCCAACTAGCCGGGTTCCTTGGACTCCTTTCTACTGGGGATTGGACTGAGATCACAGACTTGCTTCAGGCAGGTCATCTAACTGCCAGCAGATAGTAATAGCCTTTAGTCACTACTAATCTGGGCAGAATGGTGGAAGGCTCTGTATTCCATTATGAATCCCTAATTCTAGATCTAATACTGCATATTTTTCTCTTCCATTCCCCAGTCACTGCTGTGAATGCTCTTCTGTGCTAATGGATCTTGTCATCTGAAGCTTAGACAAACACTTTAAACCTAAATTTCTCTCTTCCTCTAAGAGAAACACAATCTTTTAAAATCGTTTAAAACATTTTATTGGTAAAGTGCTATGATTTACATGATGACTTCTATAGATAATACCTTTCATGCCCCAAAAAGCTTGCAGTCTAAGATAAAACCAACAAACTGGCTTTGTTAGTACATGGTGACAAAGGAAAAATCATCATGTGCTATAGTTCCATTGGGGGCATCCAATCATTAAGTTACAGTTGCATGTGTTACAGACTAACTGCACCACATGTGGTTTTCACTTTGATACTGTGCAGCTCACTACTGTAGGGGATGCACCTGCCTGTGTTCCTTCTGTGAGGCAGAAGTGCAGCGGGTACAACTGGAGCTAACAGTTGCTGTGAATGTATCAATCAACTTTGTCTTGGGGAAAATGTACCAAGTGGTGTATTTACATGGAAGTGTGAAAATTGGCATCTGCATTGGTGGTGTAACCAAGATCAGCTGGAATTAATGGACTAAGCTTCTGCTTTTTCATGTCATGTTAAAGCAATATACAATTTTCAGGGGGTTCCCCTGGATATAAATACCATAACTAGAAACTTTACCTTGTAAAGAATCTACTGTTGCTTAAGAACAATAAATTATTTTTCCTTGATCTTGTGTGCTCGTGAGGCAGTATGCATGAAGTCCTGCTCCTGCCAAGATGTGCAAACATCCTTAAATTTACCACCACCGACTTCAACTAGACTACTTACAGTAGTAAAATTAGACTCTTGTGAGTCTTGGCAGGATCAGGGCCTACATATGGGATCTAGGTTTTTTTACCATAATCGGCACTGGGAGAAGTTAGGTCAAAACTGAGCACTTCTGCAAATCTCACACTTTAACTCTTTCATGTGGTCAATTACAAATTTCCAATTAATGTAAAGAATGCACCTTATTAATCGTGAGACCTACAAGCAATATAATGATGCATGTAGTAGAAACAAAATATTAATGGATAATCACTGGTCTACAATTTTTGAGACCTCGTCTGCTTCAGAGATAAAATGTGCTATTTATTATGTATTTTGATGTGCTGAATTCAAATATGACAATTAAAACAACTGATTGGCTACTGTTTCTAAGATATTTAAGTTTTTACATTTTATGTCTATGTATATTGTGTAGATAGTAGAGGTTTAATCATAAATTGTAAACCTAGGTCTTTTCATGTGTTTATGGTTGCTTTACATGATAATATTTCACCTGTCCTGTTTATGTAACACTTTAAAAATCAGCAAAAGTGTTATATAAATAAAATTGATTATGAAAGAAAAGGCAAAAAACTATTATGTACATAGTTTGGTCCTATTCCGTGTCTACTCAGCGCTTCTTGGCTTGTCTCTTGTATTCATTAAATGGAGCATCTCTTGTCACTGTCCAGCAATAGTCTGCAAGCATTGATGGGCTCCATTTGCCCTGATAGCGTTTCTCCATTGTTGCAATGTCCTGGTGAAATCGCTTGCCGTGCTCGTCACTCACTGCTCCGCAGCTCGGTGGAAAAAAAATCTAGATGAGAGTGCAAAAACTGTATCTTTAGTGACATGTTGCAACCAAGGCTTTTGTATGCCTTGAGGAGGTTTTCCACCAACAACCTGTAGTTGTCTGCCTTGTTGTTTCCGAGAAAATGTATTGCCACTAACTGGAAGGCTTTCCATGCCGTCTTTTCCTTGCCACGCAGTGCATGGTCAAATGCATCGTCTCGAAGTTCACGAATCTGAGGACCAACAAAGACACTTTCCTTTATCTTAGCTTCACTTAACCTTGGAAATTTTCCACGGAGGTACTTGAAAGCTGCTTGTGTTTTGTCAATGGCCTTGACAAAGTTCTTCATCAGACCCAGCTTGATGTGTAAGGGTGGTAACAAAATCTTCCTTGATTCAACAAGTGGTGGATGCTGAATACTTTTCCTCCCAGGCTCCAATGACTGTCGGAGTGGCCAATCTTTCTTGATGTAGTGGGAATCTCTTGCACGACTATCCCATTCGCACAGAAAACAGCAGTACTTTATGTATCCAGTCTGCAGACCAAGCAAGAGAGCAACAACCTTCAAATCGCCACAAAGCTGCCACTGATGTTGGTCATAGTTTATGCACCTCAAATGTTGTTTCATGTTGTCATAGGTTTCCTTCATATGGACTGCATGACCAACTGGAATTGATGGCAAAACATTGCCATTATGCAGTAAAACAGCTTTAAGACTCGTCTTCGATGAATCAATGAACAGTCTCCACTCATCTGGATCGTGAACGATGTTGAGGGCTGCCATCACACCATCGATGTTGTTGCAGGCTACAAGATCACCTTCCATGAAGAAGAATGGGACAAGATCCTTTTGACGGTCATGGAATATGGAAATCCTAACATCACCTGCCAGGAGATTCCACTGCTGTAGTCTGGAGCCCAACAGCTCTACCTTACTCTTGGGTAGTTCCAAATCCCTGACAAGGTCATTCAGTTCACCTTGTGTTATGAGGTGTGGTTCAGAGGAGGATGATGGGAGAAAATGTGGGTCCTGTGACATTGATGGTTCAGGACCAGAAGTTTCATCCTCTTCCTCTTCCTCGTCTGACTCAAGTGAGAATGATTCTGGTGCATCAGGAACCGGCAGTCCTTCTCCGTGGGGTACTGGGTGTATAGCTGATGGAATGTTTGGATAATGCACAGTCCACTTTTTCTTCTTTGACACACCTTTCCCAACTGGAGGCACCATGCAGAAGTAACAATTGCTGGTATGATCTGTTGGCTCTCTCCAAATCATTGGCACTGCAAAAGGCATAGATTTCCTTTTCCTGTTCAACCACTGGCCAAGAATTGTTGCACAAGTGTTGCAGCATATGTGTGGGGCCCACCTCTTGTCCTGATCTCCAATTTTGCAGCCAAAATAAAGGTGATAGGCTTTCTTAACCATAGTGGTTATACTGCGCTTTTGTGATGCAAAAGTCACTTCACCACAAACATAGCAGAAGTTATCTGCACTCTTCACACAAGTACGAGGCATCTCTGCTCACTTTGGCTAAACAGAAATGTGTCCCTTTGCAAAATCAAACACTGACAAATAAGAGAGCACGACACTGTATGATTTCTAGAGCTGATATAGGGCCATTTGTTCAGCAGAGTGATGTAAGCTTCATTATGATTGCATCATCCATGACTTCTAGGAATAACATGATGTAATTCATATCATGTATGAAGCAATACCAGCTTCAGATTGCATCATTCATTGTTTTGCCTAAAAAGCAAGTACTGTCCAAACCCAGTCATAGATTTAGTCATAGATCCAGTCAAAGACGTATTTTAGTCATTTCTGGTTTAAATTGAGATCCCTCCCCTTTATAACTCACTTATCCTCTGCCATTCCCAAGTCAAGGGTTGTATATACTGACCCAACAGCATATCTTGAAAACTAGAGCCAATCAACAATTTTAAGCATCATTTTCATTCTCAGTGACCCAGAATTAGTAAAGTTTGACTACATTTATTTCAGAAGCATTTTGGCTGTAGAGCAGTGTAATCAGAACAACCAGAAATAATTAGAAAGCTATACTTATGTGGATCGCAAGAGTGTGGTGTCCCATACCTGAATTTCAGATACCGCTCGAAGTAGCCCATCCAATTAATAGAAGACATTAGTGTGACAGATATGGCAATTTCCTGCAATATCCTTGAAAAACCTTATTGAATTAAGTATCTTTGGAGTCCATTGTAGTAAATGCAAAGTTTACGTATTAGTGTGAGCCCTGGGAAGTGTTATGAACTTTGGAGGACTGTATTGATCAGGAAGGGCCAGACAAGAATGGACTTTGGGGATAAACAGGGTCAAGAGATGCTTGACTTGTGGCATCTCTAGTAGAGGTGAATGCAGATTCCCACTTCCAGTTATGCAAAAAACCCCAGACTTTTGCAGCTATGCCCTGAAGAGGGGATGATTGTCTGCTGATTCCTCGTTCCCAGAATCTGAAAATCAAAGCCCTAAGCCATATAAAGGAAAAACTAACCTATTCAGGGCGTGTTTTTTCTGAGATAAAGCTGTTATGAATTCGTAACTGCAGAAAAACCCTTGGTGGGGGTTGAAGAACTGACGCCTACCAGAGCCCCTTCTGGACCTCTGGGTTGGGGAGGGTGATCTCTAGTAAGCTTATTAGTATGTGTGTAGGTTTTTATTGCTTTAAATGTTTTCTCTCTAAAGCTTTCACCTTTAGAATAGATGTGCTTGCTTAGAAAGAATTGTGTGGCAGCTTATAACTGGGCAATTATGTCATTTATAGCCTCTGGGAGGACAGTAAAATGCAGAGGCTGGCCAGTTAAGGAAGACTGGCTGGATGGGAGTAGCAGTGTAGGCAGGGTACTGTGCAGCCCCGTAAATCCTGATCAGGATAGGGAGAGATGGGGTGGGGGATCTCTCACCAAGAGAGGTGACAGCTGAGGGTCTGAAAACCTGAGGGATGGAGGGGTGGAGGGATGCAGTTGCCCTGACCAGTGACAGTTGGTGAAACTGTAACTCTTAAAGTCCTTCTCTTATTTATTTATAGTAACTCAAAGTTCTACTTCTATCTGAAAAGGTGACTCAAGCTTTGTATCCTTACATGGTCTAGTATGCATATTTGCCTTTAAAAACAAAACTAGAGAATTCTTCTCATAGTCGGAATCTTTTAACGGGAATATATTTAAAGCAGTTCTTCATGTGAGCACACAAGGGACTCCTCTTTTGAACAGGAAATATGCCTGCTGGAAGTTTTCAGAAAGGAGGTCAATGAAGAAATGAAGTACACTCTGGGTGGTCTCTGAGGAGAGCCTTAGAACAGTCACAACTAGTGAAAGGTTATAGTGGAACATGAGTATTCCTTACCTCCCTTTTTAATTTTTTTTATAAAAGAAAACATGTGGGTTTACTAGGAAAAAGTGGACAGACTAAAATAAGGAGTAATGGGATTTTTGTAAGACTAGATTTGTGTATTTTTTTTCTTTTGCTTTTGTCTGGGAAGAGGGGAGACTCATTTTTAAATGAGTCAGAACTGAAGACTCCAGAAAAAAAGTCCTGTTTGAAAGCTCTAGGAATACCATAAAATACATAAATATTGAGTATTGGTATCCCTAAAATTGCTGATCAGAAAAAATGTTTGTGGCATGTTTATTAGGGTTATAATATGAAAATAAGAAACGTGATACAAAATCCTCTGATAATTGTCTCAGCAACATGGTGATGAGACAAACATCCAGACTGAAAAATGCAGTATCCAGGTATTGCTGGTGGCATACTAATCTATTATTCATCTCTCATATACTAAAGCCTTATTTTTAAAATACTGCTTACTTACATGTACTGAGCAGATAGGTATATGGCAAAAAGAAATTACTGGAGAACTGCAAACTGTCCTGGTTATTCTATCTTGTACCCTGTTAAATAGAAACTTGGGTAACTTTAAGAATGGGCATTCCATAGAACTCTTAAGCATTTTACTTGTCTTAATGATCTGGAGGATGGCGTGGACTGCACTCTCAGCAAGTTTGCAGATGACACTAAACTGGGAGGAGTGGTAGATACGCTGGAGGGTAGGGACAGGATACAGAGGGACCTAGATAAATTAGAGGATTGGGCCAAAAGAAACCTGATGAGGTTCAACGAGGACAAGTGCAGAGTCCGGCACTTAGGATGGAAGAATCCCATGCACTGGGACAGACTCAGACTAGGGACCAAATGGCTAGGAAGCTTTTCTGCAGAAAAGGACCTAGGGGTTACAGTGGACGAGAAGCTGGATATGAGTCAACAGTGTACCCTTGTTGCCAAGAAGGCTAACGGCATTCTGGGCTGTATAAGTAGGGGCATTGCCAGCAGATCGAGGAATGTGATTGTTCCCCTCTATTCGACATTGATGAGGCCTCATCTGGAGTACAGTGTCCAGTTTTGGGCCCCACACTACAAGAAGGATGTGGAAAAATTGGAAAGAGTCCAGCGGAGGGCAACAAAAATGGTTAGGGGGCTGGAGCACATAACTTATGAAGAGAGGCTGAGGGAACTGGAATTGTTTAGTCTGCAGAAGAGAAGAATGAGGGGGGATTTGATAGCTGCTTTCAGCTACCTGAAAGGGGATTCCAAAGAGGATGGATCTAGACTGTTCTCAATGGTACCAGATGACAGAACAAGGAGTAATGGGGAGGTTTAGGTTGGATATTAGGAAAAACTTTTTCACTAGAAGGGTGGTGAAGCACTGGAATGGGTTACCTAGGGAGGTGGTGGAATCTCCTTCCTTAGAGGTTTTTAAGGTCAGGATTGACAAAGCCCTGGCTGGGATGATTTAGTTGGGAATTGGTCCTGCTTTGAGCAGGGGGTTGGACTAGATGACCTCCTGAGGTCCCTTCCAACCCTGATATTCTGTGATTCTATGAGACCAGCAGCCAACTTCTATTTACTCAAAAAATAAGCTTACCTAAAGTTTTGCTGCTGGTGGCATAAGGGTATGGCTTCTTGCTCCTAATGCAGGAGGTCATGGGCTCAAATCCTGATGTGGCCATGGCAGGTGGAGGGAAAATGTTGTATCTTTATGAACCCAGATAATGCACTGTGAACCTGGATAGCTAGGTTCTTTCTTTTTCTTTCTCTGGCTCACATGCCTATTCACTACAATTCATAGTCATTTAGAATGTCAAGGACTAGTCATGTGGACCATGGAAAGAGTAAGAATGTCTGGCCCTGTCGATGTGGGAGACCCTAGTTCTAATCCTTAGAGCCATGACTGTGTACACAAAGTGAAACAAGTGCACGGGGGAGATTGGAAAAAGACCCCCATCAGATTAGCTCAGTGGCTAGGCCACTCCTAGTTTTGGGACACCCAAGTTCAAATCTCTCTTCCACATCAGGTAGAGGGGGGGGGGGAATTCGTAGAATCATACAAATGGAGGGATAGAAGGGACATCAAGAAGTCATCAAGTCCAGCTGCCTGTGCTGAGGTGGGATGGGATAAACCTAGATGGCTCTGACAAGCGTTTCTCCAACCTGTTCTTAAAAACCTCCACTGATGGGGATTCCACAACCTCCTGTGGAAACCTATTCCAGTGCTTCTCTATCCTTAGAAAGTTTTTTTTCTCATATCTAACCTAAATCTCCCTTGCTGCAGATCAAGCCCATTACTTCTTGTCCTACCTACAGTGGACAAGGAGAACAGTTGATCAAATTCTTCTTTATAAGGTCCCTTAATATAGTTGAAGATTGTTACCAGTTTCCCCCCTCAGTTATCTTTTCTCAAGACTAAACATGCCCAGTTTTTTTAACCTTTCCTCATAGGTCAAGTTTCTAAACCTTTTATCATTTTTGTTAGTCTCCTCTGGACTCCAGTTTTTCCACATCTTTTCTAAAGGGGGGTGCCCACAAATGGCTGCAGTATTCCAGCTGAGGCCTCCCCAGTGCTGAGTAGAGAAGGACAATTACCTCTTGTATTATATGTAAGACACTTCTGTTAATACACCCGGGAATATTAGCTTTTTTTTTTTTTTTTTCAACTGCATCATATTGTTGACTTGTATTCAATTTATGATCCACTATAACCCCCAGATCCTTTTCAGCAATACTACCACCTCTCCAGTTATTCCCTATGCTGTAGTTAAGCATTTGATTTTTTTTCTCTTCCTAAGCGAAGTTCTTTGGACTTGTTTTATTGAATTTCATCTTGTTGATTTCAGACTATTTCTCCAATTTAAGGTCCTTTTGAATTCTAGTCCTGTCCTCCAAAGTGCTTGCAAACCCTCCCATCTTGGTGTCATTTGCAAATTTTATAAGCATACCCTCTACTCCATTATCAAAGTCATTAATGAAGCTACTGAATGATACCAGACCCAATACTGACCCCTGCAGGACCCCATTAAATATGCTCTCCTAGTTTGACAACAAACCATTGATGACTACTCTTTGACTGTGGTCTTCCAACCACTTGTGCACTCACCGTATAGTAAATTCATCTAGACCGCATTTCCCTTGTTTGCTTATGAGAACGTCATGTGGGATTGTGTCAAACCCTCACTAAAATCAAGATATCGGATCTACTGCTTCTCCCCTATCCACTAACCCAGTAATCCTGACAAAGAAATTGAACCTAGGCCTTCCCCATAGATGCCCTAACCACTGGTCTAAGTTATGTGACCTCATTTTAAAAAAATTGTTCCTTTTTTGATTTTCTAAAAATTTTATTTTTGGTTTGATCCAAAACAAAACTTTTTTTTTTCCCATGGAAGTGCCAGGGAACAAAAAAGTCCATAACCTGTCCCGCTCTACTGATTCAAGTAGGGGAAACCTACCCAAAGAATCACATAGGCCCAGACAAAGGATGGTGGGAACCCTGATTCAAGGGGAATAAAGGCTGGACTTGAGGCACTATGGGCTAACTTGAAATACCATAAGAGACTTAATAAATGGACCCCACAAAGAGAGTGGATGGGGCAAGGAGGGAGTGGGATTTTTTAGTGTTCTGGCCTGACAGTAAATTCTTATAAGAACCAACAGGGATCCGAGAGCACTGCAGCTGCAGAGCCACATAGAGTGACAATGAGGTGCCCAGAGATGGTTGCCTGTCATAGTTTCATTTGTTTTATTTTTCTTTTAACGGTTGTTTTGTTTTCTGCACAGCAAATCTTCTAAAACTTCAGAAATATAAGGAGGCTTAAGTAAGGTTCAGCTTCCTCCAAACCCAGCTAGATAGATGCGGGAACTAAGGGTGCTGCTGCACCCCCTGGCTTGAAGTGGTTTCCATTGTATACAGGGTTTATAGTTTGGTTCAATGGCTCTCAGCAACCCTACTATCACTCCTGACAGCCAGTGACTGAGAGTAGGGTGTTGAGGGACCACAGCTGGGAGGCAGTGCGTCCTAAATTCGAGGAGGAGGAGAGGTGGGGGGGGGGGGAGAGTGTATGGGAGATTCCCCCCCTTCCCTTGACAGTGAAACTGAATGGTTCACACAGTGTATAAAGCGATCTCTGAGCTGTTTCAAAATGGGAATGGCAGTGAGAACAGGGGTTGCATCAACCCAAAGATCAATATATGCTCCACCCTATAAATGGAGGACAAACCCTCACAGCAATTTCTCTCAAGAGAACATTAAAGAACTGAGCCTCAACTAGTGCAGTGTAGAGCAGCATAGCAGCTGCAGTACTGCCTGAAGATCCAGATGGAAAAGTAGCCAGAGCAGAGCCTCAATTCTGCAAAGACATACATGTGCTTAACTTTATGCACTGTGAATAGGCTCTGTTTCATTGGGACTGCTTGTATATAAAGTTAAGTGTTTGCAAGTCTTTGCAGGAATTGATCCTAGGCTATGTATCGGGCTGCTATAGATTGGGGAGTAAGTTTTATAACCTCTGCAGTTTCCTCACCTTGCATGTGGAAATTGACTGTCCTGGTTCACAGTTAATGTAGCATTGCCATATGCAAGCATACTTTTCAATTCTTATTTTCTTACTAGCTTTTGAGTTGTCCAGTTCCAAAGCTTTTCTCTGCAGCCATGGGGGTTAGAATTTTTTTTTAAATTAAAGCTTTTAAAAAATTATGTAGTTGCATCACTCCAAGAGCTAGCTCATCAAGACAAATATTAGGCTTGCAAAAAATAAAAAAGAGCAAAAGTGAGCAACAGTTTTTTTTATATATGTCAGTAAGTGCTTATCATGCCCCAAATGACCTTCTACACATACTTCAGAATTTAGCTGTATTTGATTAAATAGTTGAATAAGTTGACCAGTCTTGTAAGCCCTTAAGACAACGATAACTTCTCTTTCAGTGATCAACGTGCAAACCCAACATTTCATCCTGTTTTGTGGATGGAACTCCTGTTGTCATCAGTTTAATTCTATATAGGTGGGGGGCAAGCATGTGGAATTGGAAGGCATAAGTGTTTCTTGTAGTTCCTTGTTTGCAGGACAACTAAAATGGTAGTTTAAATGGTAAAATAAAAGGGGGAAATACATTGATGCACGTCGTGAGATGCTAAATAATCCATGTTCTCTCATGTTGTAGAAACAGAATTGTCTGTATATTGTGTGCATGAGAATGTAGAAAATATGCTTTTATTAAGTATGCATTTTCTGAATTACTGTGGTAGGATTCAGTGTAAGTCAAAGAAAGGCTTAGGAAGTGTGCTATACAGATCCAGATGCTCTTAACTGCACTGCTGTGTGAGACCACAGTACAGACTCTACAGTTGCTTTTTCTTCTAACCACAATCTCTTAATTTAAATGGTAGACTACAGCTGCTTCTTTGCTATATTAACTTTTCAGAGAGAAGTGGGTAAGCCCTTTGAAACTCAAACTTCTTAATATTTGATGCCTTTTGGATCATTTTCATGCTACATTGATCCAGACAGCTGTTCCGGGTAATGATTTCTTCAATTTAGTTCCTGTTTCTAATCAGAGCTTGAACACCAACACATCTCATTTTCTTTTGAGTCCTAAGCTTTACCTGACCTTTTATTATTCCTGCTTGCTTCTGTCAATCCATAGTGTGAGTAATATAGGTCACAAAAGGTGGAGCATCATTGACCTGGCTTCAATCTCTCCTCTCAACCAGATTCCAAAGAGTTAGGAAAAGTACCCACTGTTCTTCCTCAAGGGGATAATATGTTAAATCTCAGAGTACAAACCTTTCCCCTTTCTTTTTATTAACATCTACATGTTAGGTAAGTGTGAGATGCCACCAATATGCTGCTCTAATGTTCCAGTAGCACCAATGTGCTCGTGACACCTTATCTTAAATCTCCCTCTCATCAGCCACAGACAACACTTTCACACAGGTCCCAGTGCCTGAAAAAATGCTCAGGACCTGAAAAACAACTGGTTCAAGTAAGTGCAGCAAATAGGGAAGTTATGTTGATAAGTTGAGGAAAATAATTGAGAGAAGCTAGATGAGACGCTCTATTGAGGCTCTCTATTGAGAGCATTAGCCCTCTAGTCATTAAGATAGTGTGATGCCTTGGGCTACTTCTTGATAGGTAGGCACTTTAAATATCAAGAAATACCTTCTTCCACATCTGATGTGCCAGGCAATTATATTACTTAGTATTAAAGACCAAACTACTGTGACTGGTCACCTCAACATGGGACTATAACTCTTTACCCAAAGCTTGTGATCGAGGTCACAAAAACTCCAGATGGTGAAAAAGGCAGCAGGCTGTCTCCTAAGGTCTCTTACTAAAACTTCGTGGGTTTGTTTGGCCCTCATCCAATACCAAAAGAAAAGGGAAGGATGAATTGGAATCAGGATCCTGATACTTGCAGTCCCCAGAGCCAATGGAGAGATGCCAAGGCTCAGGCAGAGCCGGCTCCAGGCACCAGGCAACCAAGCACATGCTTGGGGCGGCACCTGGTAAGGGGCGGCCAATCTTGGGGTGGCGGGGGGACAGCGTGGAGCGGCGTGGCATTCCGCGGGGGGGAGGGGCACTCCGGTGCTTGGCGGGGGGGCGCTCCGGCGTGCGGCGCTTGGTGGGGGGGCGGCACGGCGCTCGGGGGGGGGTTCTGGCAGCACGGCGCTCGGCGTGATGGGGGGGGCTTGGCAGGGCGGCGCTTTTTTTGCTGCTTGGGGCAGCAAAAAAGTTAGAGCCAGCCCTGGGCTCAGGTCAGCCTGATTGGCTCGGTAGGCAGGCCAATGAGGGAGTGAGGAGCCCGGGGGCCTGTCCTCCATGGAGCTGGAGCCACAGTAGGGCATAGCTAAGGAGAGAGCAGCAGCCTGAGCTGAGCTGGAGGCCCCAAACCATCTTGCCAGTGAGTATCTAAACCAAAAGGGGCACTTTTCCATTTATGCAAGTGCTAGTGGCTCAGTGTGGGCTGGTCAAGGAAGATGCATGATGCTTGCATCTGTAAGAACATAGGATTTTTCCAAAGGCTGCTAGCGGGGATATTTTTCCCTGACTCCCACATGCCCATAGTGATTTTGGGGGACTCCGTCTACTCCTTGCTCCTTTGTCTCTTGAAATTCTACACTGGCCACCTCGACAGACCCAGGGAAATATTTAAATACCAGCTCAGCAGGTGCAGGATGACTGTTGAATGTGCTTTTGGTAGATTTAAAGCTCAGTGGTGATATTTAATGGCTAGATTTGATCTCAGTGAGGCAAACATTCCTATCATTATTGCTTTATGTTCTGTATTACATAATATTTCTGAGGCAAAGGGGAAAAGGCTTCCATCAGGGGAGAGGTGGACTGGCTCTCTGCTGAATTTGAACAGGCAGACAGGGCTATTAAGAGCCAATGATGGAGTTATATGGTTGAGGAGGCTATAAAATAATATTTTAACAGTCAGCCATAGCAGTGTTGTGTGATACTTTTCTGAACTTGTGTGCCTTTGTGCACACAGAGCTTGAATATGGTCATTGCATGGTCAAGGGTTATTGACTCCCCTTATAATGTTGTAATGTGGCATTTATGCTTGGTACAAACAAGTATACGTTGAATTTCAAAAACAATTTTATTTGGTGAATATAAACAGGAAACAAAGCTCAAGTGCAAATACAGAAGCACTGTAAGAGGCTGACCCAAACTTATAAAAAATAAGTAAACAATTAACATGTTTGCATATGAATGAAACATTGTAATATGGTTTTTAATGTTAAAAACAAGTAGTACACTGTAGTGTAAAGTCATGGTTGTCCTTATTTTCCCTTAGCACAGAGTGATTAGAGGAAAGGGTTCATGTCCTGCTGCAACCTGTGATGTTGGGGGTACAGGAAGCAGCAAATGGAGTTTTCCATGAGTCGGAAAGGCAGTGCTATGTATGGAGTCTTGGGGTAGTTGGCACAATAATTTTCTGCAACATCTGTGTTTATTGCTTGAGCAAAGCTATTATGTCCTGGTGAAATTACTGAAGTACCTCTTTGTCCCTTTGTCATTCTGTCAGTAACCACTTTGTCCATTCCTGGTTCTTCCCCCTACTCTCAGCCATTTGGCCCCTCCAATCCCTGTGCTCACGATCAGCAGCTGTACAGGACTGGAGGATCACACAGAACATATCCTTCCTGATCCGCTTCTTCTTCATCTGATCAAGGTCAAATGTTCAGCAGACGTAGAAGGGGCATCTCTTAAGGCCACCATGCCAGAGACTGCTGATTAAAACAAACAGATACAGAATTAGATTAAGATTTACCGTCACAACAAAGTAAAAGATGTCTAAAAACTCCCTTACATGATTCCTAAAAAAGACCTCTCATAAGAAATGCTATTTTTCACTTTAGCTTCAGAGCCCCTTGTTACATAAATGTGCAGCTCAAGCAATGGTGAGAATGGACTAGTGGGAGTGGTGGAGGGCTGTTGCATGGAAGGTTTAGACATTGGGTGCCCCTCTGTGTCAGTAATAGGAAAATGGAGTGAATATTGAATATTTTCATAGGCAGTGATGATTTTGTCTGATATCTCACTCCCAGAGGACCCAGCTGCCACTGACATCACGAAGCCGCCTGGGCCCATATGCTGCTAGCCTGTTGAAATGGTGTCTGCAAAATTCATTGCAGAATGGTGTGGGAATGTCTCTGCCTTGTTTCTTCCCCTGTGATAGTCATCCTTCACAATATTCAGGAGAGGGCTACAAAGTATCTCCATGAAAGTTTCATCGAGTTTGTTCAAGAGGATACAAGGAGCACCCGGTTGAGATAAGCAAAATACTTTGCATGGCCCCCTGGCTAGCTTAACAAGGAGAAGCGGATGCCACCTCTACCCAACCACGGGACAGTGATCTGATGCTGCAGGCTGTGTAACTTGGACTGCCATATTATTATTATTCTTTTAATTTCTAACATTTTACAAGTTATCTAAATCATGAATGGGATGGGTACCATTTTAACAAAGAGAAGGGTGGATGGGTGGGATGGAGGGAGGGGAGGTTTTGGGCACAAAAAAGTTAAAAAAATTGCTTATAAAGAAAAATACATCTCTCCACTTAGCTGAGTTCCCTTCCCTGTCATCATCAAGCTCATCAGTGCTCACCCAGCAAGACTGTCTTGATGCCAGCTGAGTTTCGAACAACACCTGGCTCGCTGAATGGTTTGTGTCCCTTTCTTTGTCCTCCCCTACTCCCTCCTCATTGTGCACTTCAGAGGTTTCTGCACCTGGATCTCGCAAAGTGTCAAAATCACATTCTGGGTGCTGGTAGGTCCTCACCAAGTATGGCATCTCGGAACAAAGAATGTAGGTTGCATTTACGGGGGGGGGGAGGAGGGGGGAACTATCCTGGCAAGCAGACACTCTGAAAAAGATGTGTGGGTCATAGTGGATAATCAGTGCACATAAGTGCCCACGGCAACACTGTGGCTAAAGGACCAGTGCAAGCCTGGGATGTATAAGCAGTGGAATTTCAAATAAGAAGGCTATATTACCTCTGTGTTTGACAGGGTTGTGACTGCTAGTGGCATGCCGTGTTCAGTTCTGGTGTTAATGCAAGAAGACTGTTGATATCTCAGAGAGATTTTGGGGAAGAGCCAGGAGAATGGTTAAGGATTGGAAAGCAGGACTTATAGTGATTTAAGAAGCTCAATTTATTTAGCTTATTAAAGAGAAGGCAAAGGGGTGATTTGATTAGTCTATAGTATCTACAGGGGGAACAGAAATTTTACACTAGAGGGATCTGCAATCCAGTATAAAAGGTGTAACAAGATCCAACTGAGTTGAAGCTAGACAAATTCATACCAAAATAAGGTGCAATTTTTTTAAGGGAGTGTAATTAACCAGTAGAATAAAATAGCAAATGTTGTTGATACTCCATCACTGGAAACTTTAAAATCAAGACTCGATGTTTCTTTAAAAGATGTGCTCTAGTTCAGTGGTGCCCAACCTCATTACATAGGAGGGCCACATAAACCTAAGCACAACCTTGTGTGAGTCAAACAGATTCCACAAACTTTAGTAAGATTTAGTCACCTATATTGATTTATAGTTTAAGTTCAGCTTGTTTTGTATTTATTTAGATAGTTTCTATGTACAGTATTGTCTGTCTTTTTACACACCTGTGTAAACTAAAACGATGTAAACGTGATGACAAAACCCTATTGAATCAGTTGTTAGTATACGGTGTTGAAGCAGGCTGCGGCCCTTAGGAAATGCTTTGGTGGGCTGTGTACAGGCTGTAGGTTGCGCAGCCCTGCTCTAGTTCAACTACAGCTATTGATCTTGAAGCAGGAATTAATTCAAGGAAGTGTGCTCTTATGGAGTTCTATGGTATGTGTTATGCAGGTCAGACTAGATGATCACAATGGTCTCTGCAGGGCCTTAAAAATCCAAGAATTCATGACGTGGGATGATTATACTTAATAAGGAAGATAAAATCACCAAGGTCCCTAGTGAGGTTTTCAGAAGCTGGAATACTCTCAGTAATAAGTATTTGTACATGAGTAAGAGCCTGCGGAGCCTCAGCCTGACCAACTTCGTCTTACCACAGAACTCTTGTTTTAGTAGAAATCTTCTTACAATATCAGAAGCAAAAGGATACTAAAAGGGAAAGGTGACTTAAAAAATCAAGTATAAGTAGATAAATCCAAGACTAAATGGAACAGGGTCCTGCCGGGCTTTAACTTGATGCTAACTGATATTTCTTTTTGCCCCTAGATAGTATAGTAGTGGCTATAATATAAATACTTTGCATGAATAGACAGGAACAGGTTCATCACCCTTTAAAGCAAGTTAGCATGTATAGCAAGCCGTTATTGTTCCTACAACAGCCAACTCTATTCAGCAAGAATGGAATTTAAAATGATTATAAGCTATTGGGGGCAAGGTCTGCCTCTGCTCTGTTTGAACAGCACTTAGTACAAGGGCCTTGATCCACAACTGGGGCATTAGGCATTACTGTCACACAAACAAATAACACTTGCCTAGTGTTCTTTCATTTAAAGAATGTGTTACTTTACATGAGGGAGACTTTTTAATGAATTATTTTTTGCTATAATTACTACTTTTAAAGTCCAGATCTTAACAATTTAAGACTGCCATCTTGCAAAGGCCTACACATTTAAAGCTCAAGGAACCATGCTGTATCTACCCTGTGAGGATTGGTACAAAGGCTGAGAGTGGGGTACTTGCTGCTTTTGTACTGGGTGTGGAGGTAGAGGAGGTGTCCTCCTGCCGCTGTAGCCACCCACAGCACCAAACTGAAATACTGTGGCTGGGCAAAGGGGGCAGGATTTGGCCTTTTAAAAGTGGGAAAAGTTGACCACTTGTATTTAAAAGCTGTCAGTTTGACAGCGGCTCCTGCCACCGACTTTTCGCTAGCAAACAAAGGCACTGTGACTGGCTGAGGTGGTGGTCAATTTTTTTTATCTTTCCATCCTTGCTTTATGTTAGGCGAAATCAACTGTTTGAAGCTATGATGTAATAACAATCCTTTAAGAATCCCCTTAGTGCCAACTCTAATCACAAATCACCCCAAACATTCACGTGTTTAGTTAATTTAGGTTATTTTCTTTTTAAAATCCGGCAGTGAGGCTCTGGGCATTTCTCTCTTTGAGCCCTCACTAACCCCAGCCTTGACAGATTTTTGTCACGAACTGAGCCCTGCCTGCAACGGCTCGAGCCTGGCTGCGGCCACCACTATCAACCCCAGTGCTGGGGCTGCCAACTACGAGTCGCCTCCATCCCCGCAGCCCCGGGCGGAGAGGGGCTCAGGGAGGACGCCGAGCTCAGGGACGGGCAAGTGCGCTGGGCTGCGCTATGACACAGGCAGTACAACTGCCCCCCGGGCTCGGACTTCATTATGCCCTGGCAGTCTTGCTGCTCCGCTCAGCGTGCGGCCCCCACAGCGCGGAGGGAGCCCGGCGGCCCTACCCAGCCCGAGGGCGCAGCGCCCCCCCCGACCCGCTGCCCCCGCGGACTAGTCTGTCTCTCAGGCGGACAGCCTCGCCGGCCTGACCCCAGCGCAAGGCAGGGGCGGCGCGGCCCTGCTGACGTCAGAGGTCGCGCGATGCCCGTATGGAGCGCTGCTATATAAGCGCCGCGCGCGCGCCCTCTCTCTCTGCTGCGAGTGACTCCGTCGCAGCCGCTGCCCCTCGCGCCGCTCCTGACTCACCGCTGTTCGCTGGGCTGCCGCGCCCCGCCCGGGAATAAGTCGGTCAGGAGGAGTCTGTGCAGCCATGGTGAGCGGTGCCAGCAGGGCCGGGGTGGGAGCGGGCCGGGGAAGGGCGCGTAGCGCTGCCGCGCGGCTGCTAACGCTCTGTTAGGCCTCTACTCGCCGCGTGCTCCCAACCTGTCGCCCGAACCCCCGGGGCGGCGGCGGCGGCTCCCGGCCTCGCTGTCGTTTGTTACATCGGGGCCTTCCTCCTCTACCTGGCGCGGATCTCGACAGAGGTGCCGGGCTGGCAAGACCCTAGCGACCGCCGGCGCTAACGGGGAAGTGGGGGGAGACACTGGCCGGCGGCGACGGAGCGGCCGGGGCACTTTACACCTGGGGGCTTCGGGGACGTTTCTGGGCCACGACCCTCACGTGTCTCGCTCCTGCCAGCTTTGGCCAATAGTAGGGTGACCAGACAGCAAATGTGAAAAATCGGGACAGGGGGTGGGGGGTAATATAAGAAAAAGACAAAAATCAGGACTGTCCCTATAAAATCCGGACATCTGGTCACACTAGCCAATAGACACCCCCGCGCTGGGGAAATGGCCTCCCTGTGCTGCACGCTGAGCTTCGCCAGCTCTGCCCCTCCCTACAAACCGCTACCAGTTCCAAGTGTGTGTGTGAGGGGTTGGATTCTTGGAAAATCATGGAAACATCTTTTTGTGGTTGCATCTTGTGTTTTCACTGTAGTTTTACCTGCTTTAGGAAGTCAACCTGAAATAGCCCTTAAAAATTAAATTGGTGGGTCCTATGTGGTGTACCTCTGCTGCCCCTAGAAACCTTTCATTAGCTGTTAAACTTTATATCATCAATGGGATTACAACACCGTGCCATTTGCAAAATAAATACAAGTACTTTATTTATAAAAAAACCTAGTATATATTACCATCAAAAGAAAGGGTGCCTGCCAGTAATATAAAAATATAGCTGCAATAAAATACTTGTATATTGTGCCCTAAATCAGTTAATACAGGGATTGTCTTTCTGATCCCTCTGATAAGTAGCACATTGCAGAAGTTATACATTAGATGGTTCTTTTTAAATTATTGTTACTTAATTATTCACTTTTTCCACCACAAGAAGTCAGAGCAAGTATACTAGTGTGGCTATCACTTCCCAAATGAATTTGATGTTCAGCCTCCTGATAGATGTACATCTATAATTTGTTGACCACACACCTTTGTTCTCTATCGCCTGGCTGGATTACGCCCATGATACAGGCATTTTTCTTTTTCAATTTTTTATGCGAAACAAACACTGGTTAAACTGTAATACAGATTTGTATGTTGCTATATGCTTAAAGAGATAAGGTGGGTGAAGTAATATTTTTATTGGACCAACTTCTATTGGTGAAAGAGACAAGCCCTCATGCTACACACAACTCTAATATCCTGGGACTGACACCACTATAACACTACATACTAAGGCAGGGGTGACCAGCCTGAGAAGGAGCCAGAACTTACCAATGTGCATTGCCACACTAATACATCAGTAGCCCCACATCAACTCCCCTGTCCCCATTGTCTCCCAGCAGCACAGCCGATCAGAACCTAACCTTCCATCCCTGCGCCTCCTGCCAGCTGCGATCAGCTGTTTTGTGGTGTGCAGGAGGCACAACGGAAGGAGGAGGAGTAGGGTATGCCAGACTTGGGAAGGGGCGGGGGTAGACCCAGGGGTTGAGCAGTGAGCATGCTGTAGCACATTGGAAAGTTGGTGCCTGTAGCTCCAGCCCCGGAGTTGACACCTATGCAAGGAGCCCCATATTAATCTCTGAAGAGCCGCATGTGGCTCTGGAGCTACAGGTTGCTCACCCCTGTACTAAGGCTCGGTCTACACTACAGCGTTAGGTTGATGTAAAGTAGCTTGCTCTGTGTCTACACTAAAATATATCTCCCATCCACATGACTCTCCCACTATGTCCACTTAATAACTCCACCTCCGTGAGAGGCATAGCCCTTAAGTTGATGTAGTTAGGTTGATGATGTATCAGTGTAGACACTGTTGCTTACAGAGACCTACCTTTCAGAAACCATCCCACAATGCCCCACACTGGCAGTTAAAGCGGTGCAAGTGCTCCTGGTGAGGATACGCATAGCTGACACAAGGAGCATAGTGTATTCGTGTAAAACTGATTCAATTACTGCAGTGGCTGCATGTCCACATAACTTGCATCAACTTAATTTTGTAGTATGGACTTGCCCTATATGATTAAAGTATTTATTTTGGAGGAGTATCAGTGGCTAGATGGCCTGTTCAATATAGACATAAGCCAGTGTGGGGCGCTTCTGTTGTTTTCCAAGGTGGATAATTGTTAGAGTAACTGTACAAAATGCCATCTCTGAAACTGGATTCTTGCCCTTTCCTGTTCTTCCTCCTTTTCTCCCCCCCCCCCATTCAGAATCATACCTACATCCTTTTGATATGAACTCTAATAAAAGTTTTATAAAAACTAGCTATGTCTTAACTACGTTTTCAATTTTAGTGACGGTAGAATGCTTTAAGGAGCATACATGCAATACTGACTAGTTTGGCTGTAACTTCTAATATTCATAATGTTAATGTTTCAGGCATTTAAAGATAGTGGCAAAGCACCTGTGGAACAGGAAGTAGCAATTCACCGAATTAGAATTACCTTGACGAGTCGCAATGTAAAGTCCCTTGAGAAGGGTAAGTGGTTTTTTTTTCTGGGGGGGGAAAGGGGGTTGCTTATGATTTGAAGTCTCAAATATTGCAAAACATAACCTGTCAATTAGGGAAGTTGCCAACTGAAGTTATTAGCCCAGAAGTTGTCAATTGTGTTTAAAATTCTTTACCACAGCCATTGACCTACTCTGCCAATGACTTAAAACAAACTAAGGAATAAACTTATGTTAACCTGCATTAAACACTTACTTTATCCATGCTAGCCAAACTGTTTAACTGTGAACTCTCTTGAACAATGTTTTAGCCATGTGTTGTGAACACTATTCTAAAATAGCTATGCTCTCAAAGCAAAATGTGTTTAAACCATGTTAGTTTAAATTCTTAAGTCTTTAACTAGTTAATCTAACACTATATAAATGCCATTGTGACAGGCCTAAAAAGTAAAATTACAAGTGACCTTGCTAATTCTGGGGTAAGCAGTTTATTCCATATGTAGTTGGCTATGAGGATAAATTGTAAACTGAATTACTATGATTGTTATTTACGCTATTCTGAGCCAACATTTTATGTGAAGTGGAATATCTAATTCAATTAAAAAAAACTTTTCTAAACAGTTGTTTTCTTTTACAGTCTGTGCTGATTTGATCAGAGGTGCTAAGGAAAAGAATCTAAAAGTGAAGGGACCTGTTCGCATGCCTACGAAGGTACTTACAGTTTAGGAGGCAGGAAAACCATGATTAATTCTACAAGATTTTATTTGTAAATCTCAAATAGTAAAATTGAGAAGGAGTGCAATCTGATTAAATATATTAAATCCAATTTAAACTCTAACCAGTTAATGGATTAGTAGCTGGCATAAACATGACTAAATGGTTAAATACAAAACATGCTAAAGAGAAATACGGAAGAGGATTTTGACCTGCTTCCTACCTGCATTCCCCTTTTTGACTTAAGACTCCTTGGGCAGCTATGAAAAGGGGGTGATGGTGGCCATCAAGATATAAGTAGAGTTAATTTTTGACAACTATGTAAAAAATACTGCAAGCAATATTTTAATTACATTAGAGCTATAGAAAGTTTTGATTTTAGTCAAAACCTCTGCCAAGCTGTCTTCATCTATTGGTTACTATTCCACTTTCTGTTACAGACACTGCGAATCACTACTAGGAAAACACCTTGCGGTGAAGGTTCTAAGACCTGGGATCGTTTCCAAATGCGTATCCACAAGCGTCTCATTGATTTACACAGTCCCTCTGAGATTGTTAAGCAGATCACTTCTATCAGTATTGAACCAGGTGTAGAAGTGGAAGTTACTATTGCTGATGCCTAAACACCTGTCATCTACTTCAATAAAATTTGATTTGAAATTTTGTTTACTGTTGCTTTGTGTTTTCTGAAATAGAATCTCTACTAGAAACTTTCAAGAATAAAGAACTGAAACAAAGTGGCATAACAATCAAGAATCTAGGCATTGTGAGGGGAATGGTTGGCCAAGTCTTGAGTAGAGGTGAACGTTACATTACTTTCTTTCTTTTTTTACCATTGATATATAACTGCTTTAATGTATTTTGAAGAAGGGAGTGCGGTGTGATGTAATGTTTCAAATTAAAATAAGGAAGAAAATTTTTCATAGTGAATTTTATTTGCCTGAAACAACTTATAGGCTGTACTCGGTCACTTTTCTCAGATAAAGTCTGGTTTAACAGTGAACTGCAAAGGCTCAAATCCCCTTTAGCCTTTCTTTATACATCATAAACTTTTTTTAAAAATCATGCTTGTTAAGGAAGACCAAGGGATCCTGGGAATATTTATTGTGAGACTTTATTTGAAGCAGTGAGCATATTAAATATCTAACAAACACCTCTAATCTCACATGTGAATTCAGCATTGAAGTTAATTAGCTGTTAAAAGCTTTTAAACACGCTGACTTAAACTCTTCCCCTCCGAAGCGTAACTTTTTCTCTTGTGATATTTCACCAGTCTTGGGGCTTGTCTTCACGTACAGCGGTGCAACTGGAACGGTGCAGCTGCGCCGCTGTAGCGCTCTAGTGAAGATGCTAATATGCTGACAGGAGCGCTCCCATTCGCATAGTTAATCCACCTACCCAAGAGGCAGCAGCTATGTCAATGAGAGAAGCTCTCCCATGGACATAGCACTGTCTGTGTAGGGGGGTTAAGTTGGGGATGTGTGGATTTTTCATACCCCTGAGCGACTTAGTTACAGTGATAGAGGTCTGTAGCATAGACCTGGCCTAAGTCTTCCGAGTTAGATAGAACCTGAATTCCTAGTGTAGTTAGGGGGAAAAAATTCAGGACTCCCTCCCCTTTGTGTATCAAGTAATGAAAGAGCACAGTTCCAATTTTTGGTTTGTATAGCCTTTAAAGATCTTGTAGTAATCTTCAAGAGAAGGAAGGACCTGATATTTCAAATGTTAGGTTTATGGTTATTACAACAAAGAGCAGTAAAAGGGTAAAAACAAAGCTTTAATTGCAAAACTAAAGTCAAGCTTTACAAATCCGTAATACTTGATTCAATCCCCTGTATAATTCAGTTAAGGGCTGAAAGAAATGCTTGACAATTTCATTCCTTGTAGATATGTTCATGTCACCACTCTAGTGTACTTTTGAGGGCCTGTTGCTCTGTGAAGTAGAATTCAAAAATGCTTGTTCCTACAGGATGCTTGGAGAATAGACCGGGCTTCACCTAATGTCTTCAAACTTCAATTCCTTTCTGATGTACAGTATTTCTAACTGAAATGTGCTGTATACCCAATCAGCCTACTGTTAGAAAACATTTCTAAATATTTTCCCCTTCCCGTAACTAATAATGACCACAGAGTGAAGTGCCTTACAGAGAGATAGGGGACAACAATGTGCTTTGAGCACCATAAACCAACTAAGTAGCAGAGGGGGAGCCGTGTTAGTCTGAATCTGTAAAAAGCAACAGAGGGTCTTGTGGCACCTTTAAGACTAACAGAAGTATTGGAGCATAAGCTTTTGTGGGTGAATGCCCACTTCATCAGACACAAGTAATGGAAATCTCCAGAAGCAGGTATAAATCAGTATGGAGATAACTAGGTTAGTTCAATCAGGGAGGGTGAGGTGCTCTGCTAGCAGTTGAGGTGTGAACACCAAGTGAGGAGAAACTGCTTTTGTAGTTGGCTAGCCATTCACCGTCTTTGTTTAATCCTGAGCTGATGGTGTCAAATTTGCAAATGAACTGGAGCTCAGCAGTTTCTCTTTGGAGTCTGGTCCTGAAGTTTTTTTGCTGTAAGATGGCTACCTTTACATCTGCTATTGTGTGCATCGATATATTGCCATCCTGGGTTGTACAACCCATCCTGGACAATGATACCTCACTTTCACAGACCTTGGGAGGCAGGCCAGTCCTCACCCACAGACAACCCGCCAACCTTAAGCATATTCTCACCAGCAACCACACACTGCACCATAATAACTCTAACTCAGGAACCAATCCATGCAACAAACCTTGATGCCAACTCTGCCCACATATCTACACCAGCAACACCATCACAGGACCTAACCAGATCAGCTACATCATCACCAGCTCATTCACCTGCACGTCCACCAATGTTATATATGCCATCATGTGCCAGCAATGCCCCTCTGCTATGTACATTGGCCAAACTGGACAGTCACTACGCAAGAGGATAAATGGACACAAGTCAGATAACAGGAATGGCAATATACAAAAACCTGTAGGAGAACACTTTAACCTCCCTGGCCACACAATAGCAGATGTAAAGGTAGCCATCTTACAGCAAAAAAACTTCAGGACCAGACTCCAAAGAGAAACTGCTGAGCTCCAGTTCATTTGCAAATTTGACACCATCAGCTCAGGATTAAACAAAGACTGTGAATGGCTAGCCAACTACAAAAGCAGTTTCTCCTCACTTGGTGTTCACACCTCAACTGCTAGCAGAGCACCTCACCCTCCCTGATTGAACTAACCTTGTTATCTCCATACTGATTTATACCTGCCTCTGGAAATTTCCATTACTTGTGTCTGATGAAGTGGGCATTCACCAATGAAAGCTTATGCTCCAAAACTTGTTAGTCTTAAAGGTGCCACAGGACCCTCTGTTGCTATAAACCAACTAAATGAGCTGTTCCTGTAGTTCATTATATGTTGTCCTCTAAGCAAAAATTTAAAATTCTGCAGAATCCAATTATGCCAATCAGTATATATTAAGAAGTACTTCATCTCTTACAGCTTACTCAGTCATCTACAATGATTCTCCTAAATAACACCAATTTACAGGTTTCTGTGTCTACCCCGTATTCTCATCTATTCCTAAACCAACTGGTTGTGGAAACAGCTACTCATTACATATACTCCAGTATTTTATAAAAGCCCAAATCCAGCTACAAGATGTTAGACCATCCAATTTATGTTGTTAAAACATTTCTAGATGGGCTGGTGAATGACTTTCTAATGATTCTTTGCACTTTTATAAAAGTACCTTTTATCGGAGGTTTTCAAAACATTTTACCAAAAAACAATAGTTTTGCTATGAGAATCTCCTCTGAAATACAAGTCTTAATAAACAAATTTTACAGAAGGATAAACTGAACCATAGATAAGTTCATAGAATATCAGGGTTGGAAGGGACATCAGGAGGTCATCTAGTCCAACCCCCTGCTCAAAGCAGGACCAATTCCCAACTAAATCATCCTAGCCAGGGCTTTGTCAAGCCGGGCCTTGACAGAGTTTAAGGCCACAGAGGACTGCTAGATGATTCAGTTGTACTCCTATATCGTAAGTCATTAAATTTCACCTAGTTACAGAATTGTGGAACTGGAAGGGACCTTGAGAGGTCATCTAGTCCAGTCCCCTGCACTTGAGGCAGGACTAAGTATTATCTAGACCATCCCTGGCACATGTTTGTCCAACCTGCTCTTAAAAATCCCCAATACAGGAGATTCCACAACCTCCCCTGGCAATTTATTCCAGTGCTTAACCACTCTGACAGGAAGTTTTTCCTAATGTCCTCCCTTGCTGCAATTTAAGCCCATTGCTTCTTGTCCTATCCTCAGAGGTTGAGAACAAAATGTTTTCTCCCTCTACCTTGTAACAATCTTTTATATACTTGAAATCTTCTGTCCCCTCTGTTTTCCCTTCTCCAGACTAAACAAACCCAGTTTTTTCAATCTTCCCTCATAGGTCATGTTTTCTAGACCTTTAATCATTTTTGTTGCTCTTCTCTGGATTTTCTCCAATTGTCCACATCTTTCCTGAAATGTGGCACCCACAACTGGACACAATACTCCAGTTGAGGCCTAATCAGCACAGAGTAGAGAAGAAGAATTACTTCTCATGTCTTGCTTACAATACTCCTGCTAATACATCCCAGAATGTTTGCTTTTTTTGCAACAGCGTTACACTGTTGGCTCAGTGATCAGGAACAGTCAGCATGGATTCATGAAGGGGAAGTCGTGCCTGACTAACCTAATTGCCTTCTATGATGAGATAACTGGCTCTGTGGATGAGGGGAAAGCAGTGGATGTGTTATTCCTTGACTTTAGCAAAGCTTTTGATACGGTCTCCCACAGTATTCTTGCCGCCAAGTTAAAGAAGTATGGGCTGGATGAATGGACTGTAAGGTGGATAGAAAGCTGGCTAGATCGTCGGGCTCAACGGGTAGTGATCAATGGCTCCATGTCTAGTTGGCAGCCGGTTTCAAGCGGAGTGCCCCAAGGGTCGGTCCTGGGGCCGGTTTTGTTTAATATCTTTATTAATGATCTGGAGGATGGTGTGGACTGCACTCTCAGCAAGTTTGCGGATGACACTAAACTAGGAGGCGTGGTAGATACACTAGAGGGTAGGGATCGGATACAGAGGGACTTAGACAAATTAGAGGATTGGGCCGAAAAAAACCTGATGAGGTTCAACAAGGACAAGTGCAGAGTCCTGCACTTAGGATGGAAGAATCCCATGCACTGCTACAGACTAGGGACCGAATGGCTAGGTAGCAGTTCTGCAGAAAAGGACCTAGGGGTCACAGTGGATGAGAAGCTGGATATGAGTCAACAGTGTGCTCTTGTTGCCAAGAAGGCTAACGGCATTTTGGGCTGTATAAGTAGGGGCATTGCCAGCAGATCGAGGAACGTGATCGTTCCCCTTTATTCGACATTGGTGAGGCCTCATCTGGAATACTGTGTCCAGTTTTGGGCCCCACACTAGAAGAAGGATGTGGAGAAATTGGAAAGAGTGCAGCGGAGGGCAACAAAAATGATTAGGGGTCTGGAGCACATGACTTATGAGGAGAGGCTGAGGGAACTGGGATTGTTTAGTCTCCAGAAGAGAAGAATGAGGGGGGATTTGATAGCAGCCTTCAACTACCTGAAGGGGGGTTCCAAAGAGGATGGAGCTCGGCTGTTCTCAGTGGTGGCAGATGATAGAACAAGGAGCAATGGTCTCAAGTTGCAGTGGGGGAGGTCCAGGTTGGATATCAGGAAAAACTATTTCACTAGGAGGGTGGTGAAACACTGGAATGCGTTACCTAGGGAGGTGGTGGAATCTCCTTCCTTGGTTGTTTTTAAGGCCCGGCTTGACAAAGCCCTGGCTGGGATGATTTAGCTGGGAATTGGTCCTGCTTTGAGCAGGGGGTTGGACTAGATGACCTCTTGAGGTCCCTTCCAACTCTGATATTCTATGATTCTATGGCTCATATTCAGCATGTGATCCATTATGACCCCCAGACCCCTTTCCGCAGCCTTGTATTGAGCCCACTAACTATTGTTTGGTTAGATCTTCCATAAAGGTATCCAAGCTTGATAGGAAGCCATCAAGAGATGGAGAAATACACCACTTACCTTAATTGTTCAAATATTTTCTTTACTGTTAAAATTTTGTGCTTAATTTCTAATTTGAATTTGTCTGGTTTCAGCTTCCTGCCATTGGTTCTTGTTACACTTTTCTCTGTGAGATTAAAGAGTCCTTTATCGCCTGGTATTTTCTCCCCCTGAAAGTACTTACATGGTACACTCAAGTCCTCTCTCAGGTTTTTTTAATAAGCTAAACAGGTTGAGCTTTTTAAATCTCACAGTAAGGTACTCTGTCCTCAAATACTTTTTGTGCCTTTTATGCAGCTTCAGTTTTTCTTTTTTTAAATGGACACTAGAATTATATCACCTCTGGTGCTCCTCCTCACTTGTTTATACAGCCAAGCATTGCATTAGTCCTTTTTGTGCCACAGCATCACAGGGAGAGCTCATGTTGAGGTGCTTTTCCACTGTGATTTTTTAAATCCTTTTCAGAGTCACTGATTTCCAGGATACAATCCCCCATTCTGTAGGTATGGCCTACATTCCTTGCAGATATATAACTGCATATGGCTGTGTTAAAACACATTTTGTTTGAATGGGCCTAGCTTACCAAGCAATCCAGAATGACCTGTATGGCTACCCTGTCATCATTTACCACTCTACCAATCTGTCATTTGCAAATTCTATCAGCCATATTATATTTACTGCCAGATCACTGATGAAAATGTCAAACAGTATTGAAATTAAAGTTACCTGCTTGCTCTGGGGCTCTGCTTCCTACATAACAGTGCTTTCAGTGTGGGTCAGGGCACGTCTACATTAAAAAATTAAATCAACTAAAGTTAGGTTGATCTACAGCCACTGCAGTAATTAAAGCAGCACTTTATGTCCATACTATGCTCCTGTCAGCAGTGCACAGCCTCATCAGGAGCGCTTACACCAGCTTAAGTGGGGCATTATGGGGTACTGACAGTCAGAGCCTCAGCACCAGGGACTGACAGCTGGAGCCCTGTCACACTTGGCTTGACAAACCAAGCTGTCAGCCCCGGGTGGTGGGGCTCAGGCTGTCAAAGGCAGCAACAGGCAACGTAAGCAACGCAATGTCTACACGGACACTGCATTGACCTAACTACACTTACCTAAGCCTCTCGGAGCAGTGGGTTGGCATAGCGGGGGAGTTAAGTTGGCAGGAAGAACACTGTAGTGTAGATGCTTAGGTCAAGGTAAGCTGCCTAACATCAACCTGTAGACCAGGCCTCAGAGTCAATAACAGACCCAGGAACAAAGAGTGGTAATCTCAATCTATAGTCCTGCATTTTAACAATTACTTCCCCTATCCTTCCTGCAACCACAATATTGCTTCCACTAGCTTTAGACGATCTCATAAAAATGCAGGCTTAACCAGACTGTTTGAAAACAATGGCTGGGAAGCTCCAGTGTTAGGGCTTCTCAACCTCACGTTTCCTTTACGAAGGGTTGGCTTGTGCGCCAGTGCCCTCAGCTAGACATCTAGCCTGGTCGCCACGTGGTCGGGGAGCGACTGAACTCCAGCCCGCTTTGGCATTGCCTGGCTGTCGCTTCGCAGGAGCGTTTGATGATATCTCATGTGTGAGCTGCGTGACGGTCTCACTTCAAGTCACTGGTCCCTTGTTGGTAGCCCCACGAGCGAGCCTGCCGCGGCGGGGTGGAGACTAATGATATTCCAGGCCAGAAGCGGTGCCCTGGGAGGACGGGGGGGGGGACTCCATGGCTGGGGAAACGGCCGGGTGCTGCCGCCGCCCACGCTGTACCCATGTGAACGGGGGGCTCAGCCCCCAGGCCTGTCCGAACAGCGGATCCATCGGTACCAGGCAGGCCCTGGAGGGACCTTAGCGGCGGGTACCTAAAGCCCCCCCCCGTTACAGACATTCCCCCCGAGCTCGGGACGGTACAATTGTTCCCTCCCCCTGTCAGCCCTGGAAAGAGGAACCGGTAACTGGAAGCCCAGTCCGCGAGCGTCCAGGTGCTTAGAGCCACCCCAGTCCCCAACCGTCACAACGGGCTCATCGCTGGCAGGTGTAAGACGAGCCACCCCTCGGGCGGCACTCGGCAGCATTGGCGGGACTCCCCCCGCACGCACCGCCGGGCCGGGCCCGCGGCCAATCAGGGGAGGTGCCAGCGCCTTGCCGGCCCGCGCGCGCTAAAAAAGGCGGCGGGTGGGGGCAGGCCCAGGCAGCGGTGATTAGAGCGCGTGAGGAGGCGGAGGGGCTGGAAAGCCTGCGAGCTGCACGCGACGCTCGGCCGGCGTCATCGGCCTCTCCCCAGGTGGTGTGCGGGAGGGGCTGGAAACCCCTCCCACCCTGAGAGCGGGCGCGCCTCTCCCTCCCTCGCGCAGGGAGCCGGGCTCCGGAGCGGCCACGGGCCGGGGCTACTGGGGTTTGCGGCTTTCCCGCGTGTCTGAGCCCGCAGCCCGGCCGCTCTCCCGGGGCGGCTGAGGGAGAAGCTAGTAGCTCCTCGCGCGCCTCCAGCCTATGCCTGTGATGAGGCAAACCCTGGCCATGGGCCGCTCCCTCCTCTCACCTGGACTCGGTGGCCAGCTGCTCTCCCTCTGCCACAGGCAGCTCTGGGTGCAGTTCCTGGCTCTGCCGCTGATTCACTGGGCCCTTGGGGAAGGCATTGCCTCTAGAGCCCGCTCTGCCCCCACTGACAGAGGCGAACCAAAGAGATTTATGCCTCTGTTCATTAGGGCTAAACGCTGCCCACGGCATCCTAGTGTCACGTGTGCTTCAGCTGCAGTCAGCGGGAGCCCTGCATAGGGGTAGGAGGGGGGCAGAGTTGAGCTCACTGTGAGTTTGATCTTGTTAGGGTGCTGAGCACCCTCGCCTTGTGAATCACAACATTTTGGGAACTCCTTTTGACAGCTGCGAAGGAAAGGGAATGATAGAAGCGCTATCACCTTCAGATGTACCTATTTACAGGACTGCCCATGTCGCTGGTCTGGTATTGTAGATAGTAAATGTTTTGGATTCCCTGCAGACTCTTTTCATGCTATCTGCAGTTTTAAAAATGTGGTTCTTGCATTGCAGAGCATTTTTAAAGGGTAAATAACTACAAGTTTTCTGGGGGTCATGTCTTTAGATCTCCTTCCTTCCTCCCCTTCTCCTCGCCCCCCCTCCTTCAGGAGGGGTGTGTGTATATTAAAAGCCTTACTTGTTTCTTGCATACTCTCCACTATTTGCATGTGAGAACATGTGTGTTTATTTCTTATTCCTCTCAGTGTGAACAGGATAAGAGAATGGACTATGAGGTGGGAAGCTATGCATCCTCACCAGTATGTGATGTGTTGGACTTCACCTGTTATGAGGACTTAATGGGTAAAACCTCACCCCTGGAGTTGCCAGTGATACCTAATGCTGATGAACAGCAGCAGGAGGAGGGGGTGTGTTTGTAATCATTTTTTCTAATGATGCCTTTGCATTTAAGTAGCAACAATTCAATAACAAGTTTATCTCTGTATTTGAACTCCCTCCCTTTTTCCAAGTCTGTTTCCTTTTCCCTTTACTTAGAAACAGATCATGTCCTGCAGCAAATTAACATTTTAAACGGTACTTACAACATTTGTCTTAAGCATTTGAGGAGCTAAAGGATTGCAGTGTAGTGCAGAAATACACGTGGAAGTTTGCACATCACCCATCTGGAGTATGCCTAGTTCAAACCAGTGTTCTTATTACTATCTCACTCTTACCATGAGCCCCAAACTGTTATACACTCTTGCATTTGACCTGCAAGCCTTTTAACATTGTTATATAACTATTGCATTATGCCAAGATCTGGCCTTGGAGTCTGTTTCTACTGGTCATGCTATCTTACAGCAGCAGGTCTACTGATTCGGTACCTTTTGGTCAGCACTCCTTCCATTCTACCTTTTTGGCAGAGTGATGATGAAAGGAGTAGTTGGAAGAGTTGTGGTAATGAAAGGTGCTAAATGGACAGGTCAGCAGTTGGGAAAACTAGTGTACCTCTTCTGTTCACATAGCTGGGTGGGAACGGAAGGCTCATAGGGATCCCTCTGTCTAATACAGAACAGTGGGGAGACCCACTTGAGTTATTTTTTTCCTTTTAGTAGCTAAGAGGGGAGATAGGAGCAGCTAGGGAACATCCCCGATTTCCCAGCAGCCAAGAAGGCTTCCTCCATGACCGTTTCTGAAGGGATGGTAAAGGGTTTGTGGCTTGGCGATAGGGGCAAGATGTTTTTTGTTTATTGAGCCCCAGTAGTGTGCCTTGCACTATATAAAACTAGAGTACAAACTTTGCATTTATTATACGAGCAACACAACTTAAATACAATGTGCAGAGTGACCAGAAGGTGGAAGCAGTGCAGTTTTTTGTGTAAAATAAATAAATATATAATGTGCTATTGATGGATTAACATTGGGCTGGCTGTGTGAAATAAACATTTTAAAGAATTTGAATGAAAAGGGGTGGATAGTTTTAGCACAGTAGGTGTTCTAGGTGTAAGGGACAGCTTGGAGAAGACATGAAGATGAATGGAAGGATATTAGTACAAAAGTCACAGTAATGTGGGTGGCATGAGATGGAATGGTGGGGGATGGGAAAAACATCAGAGATGTAAGCAGGTACAAACAAAAACTCTGGAATCCCGAGTCTTTGGCCTATAGATGTAACTATATATCTTTTTTTTTTTTCAAATGAGCAGATATATCAACCTTTGAAAGTCTACTTGAGAGTCAGACCCTTCTCTAAAGCAGAGCTTGAAAGCAATGAATCTCAGGTTAGTTGTTCATTAATGACTTATTTTTTTGTCCTCCATGGAAAACACTTGCATTTCATCTCAAGAATTCTAAAATAGAAAAAGCTTCTGTAAGTTTTCAGTTTCTAAATTCTGTAACCAATAGATGTCACTTCTGAGGCATTCTTAACTTTAATGGTGAGGAAAAGTGCTAATTCCATCTCCTACTTATATTAGTAGTCTTTACAGTCTCACTGATTCCTACATTACAGTTTTGGTAAATGTGGAAAGCCAAACCAGAACAAGATCAGCATATTAATTTTGTCCAATAAACTGTTCTGAATGTGGCTGCTGTATGAAGTCTGACCCTTAATCCCTGAGTTTTTTTCAGTTACAGTAAAATATGTGACAGGTAACTTAAAGGCTGAACACAGAGAAAATAAATATCTGCTATGCACCGGTAAAACTTGTCCAGGTAATAGGAAAACAATAGATCAGGGGTCGGCAACCTCTGGCACGTGGCTCGCCAGGGTAAGCACCCCGGTGGGCCGGGCCAGTTTGTTTACCTGCTGCGTCGGCAGGTTCGGCTGATCACGACTCCCAGTGGCCGCGGTTTGCCGTCCCAGGCCAATGGGGGCGGCGGGAAGCTGCGGCCAGCACATCCCTCGCCTGCGCCGCTTCCCGCAGCCTGGAACAGCGAACCGCGGCCAGTGGGAGCCGCGATCGGCCGAACCTGCTGACGCGGCAGGTAAACAAACTGGCCCGGCCTGTCAGGGTGCTTACCCTGGCAAGCCGCGTGTCAGAGGTTGCCGACCCCTGCAATAGATGGTAATATTCCATGGGTTGTGTGTCGTGCAAGGTAATTACTTCTGCTACATCAGTCACAAAGTCATGTTCTCTTGCCACTTGAACTGGGTGAAATTCTCCATATAAATATTTTGTTCGCCAAAAAATGCAGTTTTGGGTTGATTGAAACTATTTTGACAAACTTGTCAAATAGTTTTGGACCCCCCAAAAGATGTTCTGGTCTAGATGCATATGGTTACTTAGTGCCCCTTTTTGTACCAGTGGTTAGGGCACTTCCCTGGGAGGTGGGAGATCCATGTTCAAGTTCCTGCTCCAATGAATATTGAATTATTTATACAAAGTGGAACAGCTTCAACAGGAGAGATTAAGAGCCGAGCCAAACCAAAATAGCCCCGTAGCCTTCTGGTTAGGGCCCTCAGCGGGGAGATTGACTTCAAGTCCCTGCTCCAGATTAGGGATTTGAATTTGGGACTCCCACATCCTAGCTGCGTGCTGTAACCACTAGGCTACTGGGTATATGAGCTCTACCCATTACCTCCTGTGAATCCGGTCCTTCATTTAATCTTTTAAAGTAAGTTAGGTTAGGTTGAACAAAACATTCATTCAACCTGAAATGAAATTTTTATTGACTTCAGTTTACCAAGAATTAAAATTGGTTTCAATTTGGGTTGAACCTAATCTTTCAGAACTGCCAGTTAATTGAAAAATAAATAATTTTGCCCAGCTCTAACTACCACTGTTATCAAATGGATTATGTTATGGTCTTATAATACTTAAGAGGCAGAAGTTAAATCATATAAACTCTGCAAGTTTCCTTTCCTAGGTTATAAATAACACCAAACATCATTCAAACTGAAACTCTTCAAATCCAGTTTGCGCTCTATTTAGGCAGTTCATAGTTTACATTTTGTCCAGAAACAAAATATGGAGAAAACTAGTCAGTTTCTAATCCATCTTGTTTGCAGGCTCTCTTGCATGAGTACAATACTGCAGAGCCTGGGTTGCAAACTCTACAGGTGTTTGGAGTGTGTGTTGCAAATAGGAGTGGGTGGAGGGGATCCTGGCAACATTTTTAATGGTCTTGGATATTGTAAAAGCTTACCTTTTACAAAGCCCATGTTTTGGTTCAAATCTTATATTAGTGTCCCTTTAAAGTTGTAATTCACCTCTTAAATATTTTAAAACCTATTTTTTTACAATGTTAAAGCTTTGGTAGACAAAGGTGTGCACTTCTGGAAAGCTATTTTAGAAAGAAGAACTTCTATGTCTGTGCTTTAGGACTGTGTAATTATTGAAAATCCAGAAACAGTAACTCTACAGGCACCCAAAGAATCCTTTACAATGAAAAACAGTGAAAAGGGGATTGGACAGTCTGTACACCAGTTCACCTTCACTAAGGTAGGCTAACTTTCATGCCATGATCTTTACTAGGAAAGCAATTTTACCCTATAGGAAACTAAAGTTGTGGCTTGTTTTTCCATTTTTAGTTATAGTGCAAGTGTTTCTGTTTGTATCATTTGTTAACTATGACCTTTCAAATTTGAATTACTTGTGGTATCTTCTCAACTGCCTTTGAAACAAAACACAATGTATAGGACTCGTATTCACTGTTAATTCATCAGGAAGGCTATATTTTCATGCAAATACTAATTAGACGAGAGAAGGAAATTTATGCAGTAATCCTATTGCTTTCTTTGATTAAATGGTGTTTACAAAAAGCTTCTTGCAGGCAATTTTATATGAAACAACATAGCACAAGGAAATAGTGTGACCACATAAATTTTTGTGGTTTCACTATCCTCCTAGATCACAATTGGATGTATAGGTATTGTAAGAATGTGTTACTTAAAACTGGCATCTAGAAAGGTATATATTCAATTTGAGAGTATGGAAGCTTTATGGCTTATCCATTTCAAACCTGAAGCCTAGCTTTTCTTTACTTGACACATGCATGCAAAATCCAGTAAGGACTACAGGAGCTTCTGCTCTCCCAGTATCAAGAGCAAGTGGCTTGCATAACTTGTTAAATAGCTTCATATTTAAGACTTGGTCTTTCTCTGAGTAACTTTTGAATTGCAGATTCATATTTCCATATGGCTCCCTCCTATTCTGCAATACAAGTATAGGTCTTCTTCCAGGATGAGGAGCTCAGGCTATTCTTGGTTCTTGCCAGTTGAATGGTGGTCAGAAATAAATGCAAGCCTGCATTTATCTCAGTAGCTGGAATTAAACATGCATGACCTGGAGCCGAACAGAAACTTGTGATCAGTTATAGGGGATCCAGACAATGAAGCTTGTATTGTTTGTTCAACTTTCTCTGTACAGCTAACTTACCTTATTACTCAACAGTGAATGGTAAAAACAAAAGTTCTTTGGACCATTTAGTAATCCATTTTTCAGCTGCTCCAGATGTCATTTGAAAACTCTTGTTCTTTTTTTTTGGTTAGGTCTTTGGTCCAGAAACTACTCAAAGTGACTTTTTTGAAGGCACAATGAAAGAGATAGTAAAAGCTTACATTGATGGAGCAAATGGACTGGTGTTTACCTATGGGGTTACTAATGCAGGCAAAACATTCACTATTCAAGGTAACAAAAGCAAATGTTACAACTTTCATAAAATCCAATTAACACTTCTAGTGAGACTAACTATGTATAATACACTTACTTTTCTTCACAGGTTCTCCAAAAGATGGTGGTATTTTGCCTCGTTCTCTTGATATGATCTTTCACCACATAAGAGGAAGACAATATCTGAAGATGAACGTGAAACCATACTTAAGCAATGATGTAAAGAAGCTAGATGTGACACAGGTTAAACAAGAGGAAATTATAAAAGCTGCTGTTCTTGCTTCTCTGAAAGAGGTCGGTAACAAAATATTTCCTTGTTACCTAAGCTAACATCTAGATCTTCCCCTTAATTATAAAAAAAAAAAAAGGGCTGTTTAGTACTTTCTTACAAGGCTCTGCTGCTGTAGTGAATTCCATTTCCAGGTTTGTGCAGTCTCTGTAGTGTCAATTAAGATATGAAGACTTTAAAGAATAAGAGCAGCAGGTCATACATGCAGCATAGGTTAAGCTTTTTAATGAGAACTTTGTGGAAACTAAGTTTGCTACAGACGGGAAACAGAAGTGAAAAATATTCAAACATAAATTTGAAACTTGCTGTTATGCTGTTGAGGGTCATTTCCAGTTTATTATGTAATTGTTCCAAAGAGAACATCAATAGAACCCTGATCTCCTTCATCTTAGATGTGTGTCTGGCTGTAACATCCCTTGAATAAAAAAAATAGTGTACAGATTTGGTCCCTGCTCCCAAAATGTATGTGAAGTTGAAATCAGGCTACCAAAATGATTCAGTTCCAGCATGATTAAGGTTTTATATAAAGAATAGAAATGTATTCTGGGTTAAAAAAAAAATCAAAAGTATCCTAGTCCCAATGAAATTTCATTGGGAAGTCAAAGCTCACAAGTTGGTGCATTTCAGAACTTTCACCCTAAGCTCATCTTTGATATATGTTGAGAATACTATCAGTCTGATAAACCCAAAATGTGCACTCTCTCTTCCATTTTAAAAATCTATTATGTTCAGCCCAATGTGTCTTGTGCCAAAATATACCTGGATGGTTATGAGATTAGTGAGGTGGTTTAGTGGGTTATCTTCCCTCCCAACTGTCCTTTCCCTTGTCTCCAATAGCCATGACTGCTTTTGAAGCAGTCCAGTTAACTATCAGAGACCTATTCCTCAACAAATGAGAACAGAAATTATTCTAGCAGCTCATTCAAACCCTGCAGATCTAAGCTTGATGGATCAGAATCTTGTTTAATAAAATGTTAGATATGGATCAGAGAACCTCAAATGAAAAAAATGTGAAAGACAGAGGAGAAAAGGTCAGTGACAGACTGGTGTCAAAGGAGTACTAAATCGTTAGAGGAAATTTTGTACTACTGAAAATTGAGGTAATCAGAACTTTTTCCAGGTAGGATTAGTAGACAAATTTTTATTCCTGAGGGCATTCTGCATCAAAAATAAAAAAAATTTTGCACACATTTTAAAATTCTGCAATTTTTATTTGTCAAATAAATGTGGAGGCTCCAGTATGGCATTGGGGAGCACATGCCACTGGCTGAACAGAGGTGGGAGATCACTGTGCAGCTTTTTCCCCCTTTCCCCCTGGGACACAGACTCAGCAGTGAGGCTGCACCCAATTCTGTCACAGTGCAAGGACCGGGCCTGCCTTAGATACACCCCAGGGCCCTCCCCATCCATGCCAGGTGCACCACGTGTGGGCAGGCAGGCTCAGCAAGGCAGGATCCAAGTACGGAGGGGCTTAGTGTGATGGGATCCAGGTGTGGGTTGAGATAGTTCTGGCAGGGCAATCTGGGTGTGGGCAGCTCAGTGGGGGATCCGGGTGCGGCGGGGATCTGGATGCACCAGGGGCGTGTTGTGGGGTTTTGGGTACAGTGGTAATGGGACTCTGCAGGGGAGTCCAGGTGAAGGCAGTTGGGGCTCGGGGGGGGGGGGGGGGGGGTTGGCCAGATTCTGGGGGAGTGGGACTCAGTTGGGTGAGGACCCAGGTGCTTGGGGCTCAGTGGGGTGTCTGTCCTACCTGTCCTGGCACTGTAGACCGCACTGTGCCCCGGAAGCAGCCAGTAGCAGGTCTGGCTCCTAGACAGAGGTGCGCAAGTGACTCCGTGCGGCTCTCGCCCGCAGGCACCGTCCCATTGGCCAGTTCCCTGCCAATGGGAGTGTGGAGCCGGTGCTCAGGGCGGGGGCAGTGTGTGGAGCCCCGTGGGCCCCTGCGCTGCTCCCCACTCCTCCCTCCCCCTCTTCCCCTCCCCCCCCCCGCCTAGGAGCTGGACCTGCTGCTGGCCACTTTCGGGGCACAGTGTTGTCGGAACAGGTAGAGACTAATCTGCCTTAGCACTGCTGACCAGACTTTTAACGGCCCAGTCGGTGGTGCTGACCAGAGCCGCCGCAACCCAGTGCCTTACATTCTGCGACCCAGTACTGGGTCGTGACCCGCAGTTTGAAAACCACTGATATTGATCAAGTTCTGGTAACATCTCAAATCTGTAATATTGCTATGTTCAAAGCAGGTATATTCAAGGCACTTGTCCTGTTCATTGAGTTAAAGGCCAGAAGGGACCACTAAATTATCTAGTCTGTTATTGGTGAAGCTTTTTTCTGAACTCTTTGAGAACTCCTTGTAGTTCAGTCATAGGTTGACATGTATATCTGAATGGCCCGATACCATCCCATCTCTAACTACTTTATTATGAAGAGTATTGCTTCTATGTGTCTACAGTCTTGTACTTAAAAAACCTACCTGAATGGAATTTATGTAACTTAACCTTTTTTTTTTTAAACAAGTGGACATCTTTACTTTTTTTTCAAGTAAATTTTCACTTTGCTTACTGGTTTACTATTGAAAGAGTTCACTGTTTACATTTTGTTAGATGAAACACCTCGGACCTTCCCAATAGTGACAAATTATACTCTTCATGTGAGAAATCAGAATCTGAAGTTCTGTTCTGTTACTTACTCTTGAACATGTAGAGGAAGCTTTCATATTTTAACAGCAATTAGTCTACATATACTTACCTGTCTGCTCCCATCTATGTGAAATATTAACTGAAGAATGATGACTGAAGCTGGGTCAAAATAGGGGGAGGATGAAATCTAATTGTGGGAGGAGAAGGAGATGCCTGGAGCTCCATTCAGGATGCTGAAGATCAAATTATTGGCATGGGGGAGCAGGTGGGGACAATATTTAAGAAAAGAGGCTGTGGCAATCTGATGCTGATTGCTGCTGTTGCAAATGGAAAACTTCTAGTAATAATAGTGGCTGCCAGCAGGGGGCCAAGAAATGACTACTTTGAATATAAATTTTAGCTTAACTCAAGAGTTCTATTCTGATTTTGCTTCATGGCTACAGTTTTCTTCTTAGTTGCAAAAACGGCAATTATGATCTTTCTGAATTGTTTTTGTAGCTTGTAATTAAATAACCTCTTTCAAAAACTAGTATTGGAGGTGAAGATAAGCCCAGAGTAACATCGTCACTGTTGCACTATTCCTTCAACTATAATATGTTGTTAATTGGCTATAACAACTTTTTATTTTCTCAAGGACATGGAAGATACTTCGAAATCTACAATTCAGAGTGAATCATTATGTATCTTGGAATCTGTGTCTTCTAGCAGCTGTACTTCAACAAGTCTGCCTTCTGACCTGCTAGGTAAAATACACTTGAATTCATGTGGTGAAAATGAAGGTGTCTGCTGGAATCGTTTTAAGAATGGAGGGGAGTGGAAGCAGAAAATCTTGTAATTGGCAGCCAGTAGAAAATTTTCTTCGGAAAGTCTAAGCTTTGGAGATTTAACTCACTTTCAAAGTGTGAAATGTAGAAGAGATACAAGAAATTTAAAATCCTCTTTGATATCTTTGCCACATTTAAGTAGTGGCTTAGTTTATTAGGTAAAAAGAAAGGTTTGGTCAGAACTTGTGGCTAGAAACATCAAATTGGTGGTTGGCGTAAGAGGAGAAAATAGGAAAACCAGGAAGTATTTGTGAGTCTGTTTTTGAGTTGCAGATGATTTGATGGGCAATGTTAAATATTTGGGACTAATCTGACATGTTTTCTCGTGCATTTGTGTTAATTAGGTATATGCAAAAAAATTGGGAGAAGTAACAAAGCTAAATTTTGTGTACAAAATTATGTATAATAGGGACTTTCTGTCCTTTGAATTTCAGAGGCTACTAAACAATTTCAGACTTGCTGATAAAGTGCTTGAGTAATCAATCTTTTTTTTTTTTTTTTTATGGTTAACAGTGGAGGACTCTGTTTTACTTGACGCCGATGGGACTAAGCATCAGAGAACGCAGTCTTCAGTGTGGGTTTCCTTCTGTGAAATTTATAATGAGTATGTGTATGATCTTATGGATGTATTGGCTATATCAAAAAATCAAAAACGCAAAGTTCTAAAAATCTGTGAGGATCAAGGAGGAAACTCTTATATAAAAGGTAACAACATTACTTTTGTGACGTTGGTTGTCCTGTACAAATATTAATGACTTGATGTATTTGTAAACAAGTCTCTTTCTGCAGACTTAAAGTGGATCAACGTTCAGAGCACTGAAGAGGCTTGCAAAATACTAAAAATAGGAAACAAGAACCGAAGCTTGGCTTGCACTAGAATGAACCAGCACTCAAGTAGAAGGTTTGCTGCCTGTAACTATAGATATGTCCTTGTACTTTACAGATTTGTTGAAAAAATTTAAATTATACCACTTTGAAAGCACTTCTGAAAAGAGCAATTATTAGTTGATTGCTGAAGACTCTGCTTGATTGTATTCTTGCCAGTGTATCAACCTGTCACTAATATCCCTTTTTGGGAGGGAAAACTGAGAAGGTTATGGCAAAAAAGATCTACCAATACTTGGAGTCCTTCTTTAATTACCTCTTCAGTCTCTTAAGTCTGGGTATGGTGCAGAAATTGCACTGGTCTCACTAGTTTACTGCAAAATAGATCAAATCATGCATCCATGTTAATTTAATTAGATCAATACAGTTGATTGAGATAAATCAGCAGATCTTGGTAAAGGATAAATGGAACAGGATTGGAATGGATGTTTACTCTTGGGTTTCAAAGATAGTACTGGGCAACTGCTTGTCTTCAGCTGGGGGTTCTCAGGATTTCCTTGTCATTCCACTTGTTCAATGTGTGTGCAGGGCCAGAAACAATATTTTTTTAACCTGCAGTACAACCTTTATGCTGATACTCCTCTGTCTACATTTTGCCAGACTAAGATATTGCAATTCAGCTTTCCATTTAGTCTGTATGGATAACAGCTAGCTGGTTATAATTCAGTCCAGAAAAGACTGAGATAATATTGGGTTAAGGGGAAAAAGGCAGAGGATCTTGTATTGAAAAGGTATGCCCACTTGATACTCAGTTTTATAACTTGGGAGGGTTCTTTTTACCCTCTGCTGCATTATGTCCATTTGTCTGTTGGCCAAGGATGCTTTTTCAGTGTGTCTTCAACAGGAGATTGTGATCTTTTCTGTTGAACAGTGGCAGTCTGTATCCACCTACAGAGGAAGGCTACACTTGAACACCCCTTAAACTAATGCAGAACAAAGTTACAGTAACTCACTTAACGTCCTCCCACTTAACGTTGCTTCGAAGTTACATCGCTGCTCCATTAGGGAACATACTCGTTTAAAGTTGTGCAATGCTCCCTTAGAATGTCGTTTGGCTGACTTTACAAGGGAGCATTGCACAAGTTCCTCTTCTCCACCTCCACCTCCTCCCCCTCCCTCCCTCCCTCCCTCCCAGCGCTTCCCCCGCCAAGCAGCACCGCCAAACAGCTTAGGACTTTCTGGGAGGGAGCGAGCGAGAGGGGAAGCTGCCTCCCCTTCCCCCTCCCAGAATCGCAGCCATGGGGGCGGTGCCATGCTGCGCAGAGCCACCTGCACACCCCTTGCACCAAACAGGAGCTGCCCCAGGTAAGTGCTCTGCACCTCCTGCCTGCCCCAGCCCTGAGCCTCTTCACGCATCCCCACCCTGAATGCCCTCCCGCACCCTAACTCCCTTCCAGACCCTGAGCCCCAGGGGTAAGCCAGGGGCACATCCCCACCACAGTACAGTACAGTGTATATAATGCCTTTTGTCTCCCCCCCCCCCCCCCCCCCCCCCCCCCCCCAAATTTTCTTGGAACCTAACCCCCCGCATTTACATTAAATCTTATGGGAAAATTGGATTCATTTAACATCGTTTCACTTAAAGTTGCATTTTTCAGGAACATAACTACAACGTTAAGTGAGGTGTATCTGCTTTCTTAGCAGAACTTCATGCATGGGACAGTTACACTGGTGTTCCAGAGAATACACTGACTTCAATTAATTTCTGAGTGTAATTCATGACCTGTACACACCAAAATGAATTCCTTCAGGAATTGTGATTTGACTGTTGGAGTGCCTTTCTGCCAAACTACTTAGTAGAGATTAACTGTGATGCTCAGACTGTGCAGGAGGAATTGGGAGTAGAACATTCTTAACTCTGAAATTTTGCTTCCCTCTTTGGTCTGACAGCCAGAGTATAACTGTCAGAGCACTAATGGCTGGTTCTTTCAGAGGGATTTAGTTGATTTAGGATTTTCTTGTGATATTAAAATGTTGTTAATGCACCAGGAAAACTTTACAGAATATTGGGTAAACTGAACAAAAATTAAATGATGCATATGCTAGAAACCAGGGTGAATGATCAGACTGACCGATTCCTCCTCTCCTCCTACTCCCTTCCAAATCTACTCCCTCTATCTTCAGGGAGTTGGTATTCCAAACACAGGGGAAGGTCTAGTTCCTGTCTGAAGTTCTTGCGTTCAGGGATCCAAAAATGAATCATGGATCAGTAGATTTCTTTATGCTGCTTAAGCCAAACAGCCTGTATGAATCATGAAAACCATTTTTTTCCCATCTGAAGCAGCTAATTAAAATTCCACCCTTAACTCCCAAACTTCAAGTAACCTCTATTTGTTTCTCTTTACCTTTTGTTTTTTTTAATGATATTATCAGATACTGTATCAACTTTTATTGGCTGTTCAAATTAATGCATTACAGATATTCTCCTTAAGTGTCAGACAAAATAAAAATTAATTTTCTTTTGTACATATTAATCCCACTCAACTTGTGTTTTAAAAAAAAAATACTAGGTAAAGTTGAACATAATTCTAGCTGGAAGTCAGATTGTTGATAATGAAAACTTGTTTGTTTCCCTTCTAGTCACAGCATATTTTCTATCAGACTACTGAGGCTAAGTGATGAGGCTGAGCCGTGTATTCTTGGAGTTTCAGAGTAAGTGTCTGTCTTCTCAGTTCTACAATAAAATTAATTATTAGGGGGGAGCTAGTAGTGAAACCTATGTCTAAGTTGCCTAACACTCAGAATTGTAAGTTGTTCTCTGACCTTTGAGTATTTCAGAGCCATGTTTGCAGCAGACCTTTAAAACTTGGTAAGGGGAGAGCCTTGAGGCCTGAAATCTGCCTTTATTGGTCTCATTGAATTCCATTAAGATATGGTTGAGAGAAACTTATGAAAATTGCCACTTTCCATCTGTAGCTTGCGTTCCTCAAGAAAACGTTTGGTAGCCTATTGAAATAACGGAACATGAATATTCTAATCTAAGAGTGTGCCCAAGCCATCCCCAATGCAAAATAAAATGTACTGCTCAGGGAACCCCAGGTAGCAATAGCCTCTCTGGGGGTGGGAGAGCAAGACAGTCTTCCCCTGACATCCCCTTCCTTGGGGGCACCATGTGGGGAAGGCGCCCCCTATATTCTGTGGAGGGAGCTAGGCTTGGCTGTATTTTCCCCCCAACTCAGTACATGACCCCATCAAGCCTCCCCTAATGGTAACTGCCTTTTGCTGCTGTCATAATATAGTGAGTCTCACACCTCAAGTGTTATACACTGCAGAAGGTTCAGAGTCCAGACTCTACCAATGATGCATGATCTCGGGCAGATGGGTGTTATTTTGTTTTTACTGCTTTATGTATTTCCTTTTAAACAGCCTAGGAAACTACATTGTTAAAAGAATGCTTAGCTGGCAGAGTCAAGCTCTTGGAAGTTGGGGAATGTCAGGTTGCCTGTGCAACCTTAATTTAGCCTGCTTGTGATCATTATGTATTATACACATACTAACTCCCCCCCCCCCCCCCCCCAGGACTCCTCCTTCCTGCAGTGCACAGAATGGACAGTGCTCAGGGACTGAATCAGGGTTGTGTAGTGAAAGAAGATGTCTATAGGATCCCTTTCCCCCTTTGGTAGGAGTGAAAAGAACAAAATAGAGGACTTCAGGAAGATGAAAGGATGGTGATTTAAGGCAGGTGAATGCCAAACAGGAGAGCCCTGTTATCCCTGCTTCTGCCATAGCTCACGTGTGTTATTGAGGAAGTCTTTTAAGACACAATTTTGGGCAAGTGCCACTAATCATGTTCCTTTTTTTCTGGGCGCCTCTTTTGAGCCACTTGGGGCCTGAATAGGCAAAAGTGCTGAGCACTCAGACCTTCAGCTGAAGGTAACAGGAGCTGTGGGTGCCTAGGCAGTAAGGCAGCGTGATCTGGAGGCATGAATATAGAATTGAATCACGATGTTATGATTTCAAATCATGGCTCTGCCAGTGAGTCAGTTTTTTATTTTCCTAAGTGGGGAAGATAAATTCATCTCCACTGAGATAAGAGCACTAACATTTGTGAGGCACTCTGATATTATGCCTGCCCTATGAGGTGTTCTGTATTTGCCTGCACACTTTGGTTAGTCTACAGTAAATAAGGTAAGATCATCAACTGAATGATATTGAACTGCCTCATTCCCTGAGCAGCACCAATCTTGTGTATTGAATGATGTAGGATCTTGTGGAAATGGTATGTGATCATGTAATTAAACATACATGCAAAGGGCTAAAATCTGCATAGGCTTAGGTTGCATGGGCAATCTACATTTAAGCACATCACAACTTTTGAGTACTTGACTTTGCAACCTAAATGTCCTCCTAAGGCTGCTTTATTTTTTTTTTATTAAATGTAGTTATTTTTCCTGGCACAAATATTTCTCTAAGTATTCTGGTGGGCCATGTGGGGGCAATCCAGTGGCCTAATTCAAACTTTGATGACAAAAGTTGCAGTATGTGCTAAGTGTTGACACTTGGCTGTATGAGTCAACCTGTGGGGAACTCCTGTCCTCTGCACAGATGTTGGAAGCTGCAGAAAGAAACAAAGTACTCTGCATCCAAAAGTATCAATCTGTATTGTATTACTAATGCTCTGCATTAGTATTTCCTTGCAGTTCTCACAGCACTGAAGTTGACTAGGATAAAAGTACTTTCCATAGTGTATTTCTCCTCTAGGGGAAAGTGCTTCAGCAATTCAATTGGTATCATTCATTTGAGTTCAGGTGGATGTGGAATAGTCCCACACCAAGATTTGGGTTCCTATGAATGCTGGTTCTAAAGAATTAGAGTGTTGTGTTGTATTCTCTGAATGCACTAGTTCCCATTAGTGTTTGATTGATTTATTTATTTTAAAATAAGGGCTGTGACGTTGGCTTAACTAACTCTCCATGGAATATGGAAATACTAGTGGCAATATTTAAGCTATCGCAGTGTATTTAACTATAGCTGTATTATGAGTAAGGCTGTGTTTTAGTCATGGGTATTTTTAGTAAAAGTCATGGGCAGTAAACAAAAATTCACGGCCTGTGACCTGTCCGTGAGTTGTACTATATACCCCTGACTAAAGCTTGGGTGCAAGGGCAGCCTGGGGGAGCTGCAGCATGCCCTGGGTGGGGTGTAGTCTGGGACCCCTGCTGGTGGGGGGTGAGGGTTGGTAGGGCTGGCAGACTCCCTATGTGGCTCTCTGGAAGCAGCGACATTTTTCCCCCCCCCCCCCACCGGCTCCCTCCGCTCCTAGCTCCCCGCCCCAACTATGGCCAATGGGAGCTGCAGGGACGGTGCCTGCAGGCGGGGGCAGCGTGCAGAGTTAGGAGCTGAGGTAGGGACATGTCGCCACTTCCAGGGAGCCTCCCAAGGTAAGCGTTTCCCAGAGTCCTCACCCCCCTCCCTCGCCCTAACCCCCAGCCCTGAGCTCCCTCCCACATGCACCCAAACTCCTGCTGCTGCTGGGGAGGGGGTCAGTGGCCCGAGACTGCCCGAGCAATGGCTGGTGCGGCTGGCCCAGGGGTTGCCCGAGCTCCTCAGGCGGCTCCCAGGTGAGCTGCACTGGCTGCTGCAGAAGTGTCAGAGATCCCGGGAAAGTCACGGAATCTATGACCTCCATGACAAACTCACAGCCTTAATTATGAGTATCTGATGCCCTACTCTGGACTTTGTATTGAAGGAAAGGCTTTGTACAAAACCATGTTCCTTACCTTCTGTTTGCAAAAGCCACTGAAGAATCAAACATTAGAAAGAAGGTACTCTGTAGTCTACATCTTAGATGTGTGTCCAGAAATGTTAAGAGTTAGTGATTTTTATCGCACCAACATATCTGAAAGTAAACAATATTAAAAATTGTGTTTAACTTGTACAATATTTTTATTATTGATTCTTTCATTTAGAATGTCTCTCTGTGACTTGGCTGGGTCTGAACGGTGCAATAAGACACAAACTTTTGGAGACAGACTAAAAGAAGCAGGGAATATTAATAATTCTCTTTTTATTCTTGGGAAATGCATTGCAGCACTGAAGCAGAAGCAGAATCCTAAGTAAGTGAGAAGACTTAAAACAACTTGAGTTTTAGTTCAGCTAAAAGACTAATCATGCAGTGCACAGCTTTGGGTAGTGGTTCTGCAAACTTGCACAGTGGTTCACTTAACATGTACATTTAGCAATATGTTTATTGCAAACATCACTATAATAACAATAATTTTTCCACAGGAAAAGTAGAAGACTTAAATTTGTATGTGCGAGTATGGTAGAAGAGACTTGAAACTGCAAAACCAGTGACTTTTATACTGCGAGCAACCAGTATCTCTCATAAATGCAGATTTTTCTCAATCTGTGCAAGTAGACTCACTTGAGAGTTCAGAAATAGACTGTACTCAGCATGAAATTATTCAAGTATCTCCTTTTTGTGAGTGGTAGGAACTTGTCCAAAAATACAGATTTGTTGTCCATATTTTTTCTTCTTGACTTTTTAAAATACCTTCTATAGATCATTTCTTGGAGAGTATTTGGGAATATGTTCAGCTTTGTTGGATAGGGACGTTACATTCAAAGTTGAGTGTTCTTATGGAAAAGCACATATGTTTCCTCAAAGATTGGATCTAGAAAAGCTATGCGTATGATATTACAACTTGGAAATTGTACAATTTTCTCTTTAAGTGTGAAACACAGCTATATTCCATTCAGAGAGAGTAAACTCACCCGCCTGTTTCAACCGTTCTTCTGTGGTAAAGGCAAAGCTTGTATGATTGTCAACGTTAATCAGTGTGCCTCCACCCACAGTGAGACGTTGCACGTAATGAAATTTTCTGCTACAGCCAAACAGGTAAGTAGAAGTCTACTTCTCCTTGAAGCATTCTTACACTTAACTTATGAATTGCCTAGATTGACTATATATTGAAACTCCTGATCATATGGTCTCAATGTACTTAGGACTTCTTGATTTGAAGTGCAACTGGCTTGTCTCTTATGGGCTTATAATATACCATACTACTTCCTATATATAAAATGCTGTTGCTTGTTTGCAAAAAGTTTTTAATAGTCTTACTTTCTTGAAATTGAAAAATGACAATCAGGTATGCAGAATTGCATTCCTATATTAGTATGCACTAAACTAAGTACAGTTACCTAGTGTGACCAGACAGTGTTGGCCATGTTATGCCAGCTGTGCACATGCACACGATGTGTGATTACAACTTAATTATTTGCATGCACAAGTTATGAATGTATAAATGAGTTGCACAAGCTGACCATTTGTCCCAAAGCTTTTTAACAGCAGATTCAAGAGATGCAGTAAGAGGAGGCAATCTCTAGTATCTTACAACCAATATCCTAAACAAGATCTCTAGTGCTCAAATTCCTCTTGTTTAATGTTCATGACCTGGGTTTAATTTTTTTCTTACTGGTCTTGCCTTCTGGTCAGTAGGGGCATGGAGTGGTTTGGAGGCAGTGTGCACAACCCCGGAGGAGAATCCTGTTCAAACAATCTTTACTTTCTTTGGGAATGGCTGGCGTGCACGCTCTCTCTTCTCTGCGCCCCCTGTCCTCCCCTCCTAGGTGGTTGCTAGTTCCTACCCTCCCTGCCTCATCACTTAATGCAGGATTTTGGGTGGTATTTTATCTTACCCTGCTCTACTCCCTTTCCTATTTCTTCCTGACAGCTGCCCCACAGAATCAGTTGCTGGGCTGCCTCTTGCTGTCCACCTCCTGCTGCTCTCATGAGGGAGCCTTTACTTCATGGAAGGAGAATCTTATTTCTAGTTTGGGGCTGTAAACCCACTTTTAAATGTAAAACTCTATTACACTCTTAAACTGTTAGAGCTCCTAAGTCAGGGCTTCTGATAGTGCTCTCAATGTAGAGCTTTCCCTGTTTGAGTTCTCTCGTAGTACATGCTTCTTCCATCTCTGGATGGATAGAGCTTGTCTGTCATAATCCCTGAGCTACTCTGATCAAAGTCCCATGACTCAATCTTAATCTTGCCCATCAGGGTGTACACCTGAACCTCTCAGTTACATCCCACATGAGGCAATAGCCACCTTAGGTAATTGCTCTTGGTCATTCAGGGCAAATGTGCCAAAAGTTAAAATTCTTGGACATTTTTTCCAAATCTCTGCTTCGATAACTAACCACAGCAACTCTGAAAATAAGGAAAACAATCTTGTTTTATTAAATAAAAACTGAGGGACAACATCATTGTTTCTGTCTTAAAAGTATATGTATTTTAACAGATTCTTCGCAAGATGGAAGGCTTGTTAACATAACTCTTTTATATTTATACCAGAAAGAAATGCTATTTCCCCCACAGTACATATAATTTTGACAATTTTTCAGGTTATTCAGACAATCCACCCCCAAACCTTTGGATATTTTGCTCCAAAACTGGTTGGGAAGAATGGCAAGCCTATAGTACATTTTGATGCCAACATATCTGCTGAAGAGGTTCCTGATGAAGATATAGATACCTCCTCTGAAGAGGAAGTGGACATCACCATCATGACCCATGAGGTATAGTAACTCCTCACTTAAAGTCGTCCCAGTTAAAGTTGTTTCATTGCTGGTCAATTAGAGAACATGCTTGTTTAAAATTACACAATGCTCCCTTATAATGTTGTTTGGCAGTCGCCTGCTTTGTCCACTGCTTGCAGAAAGAGGAGCCCGTTGGAGCGAGCTAGTGGGGGGGCTTGGAACCAGGGTGGACCGGCAGCCCCCCATCAGCTTCCCGCTCCCCTAAGTTCCCTGTGCGGCAGCTGTCCAGCAGGCTATCAGTTGCTACCAGTTCAGCTGTCCCTCCCCCCCCACTGCCATGTGCTGCTCCTGCCCTCTGCCTTAGAACTGCTCCCGGGAGCCTCCTGCTTGCTGTGCGGCGGGGGGGTGGAGGGGTGGGTGGAAGAGGGGGGTTAATGTCAGGGTATCCTCCTCCCCCTTCTCCTGTCCCCCCCCCCCCCACTTGCCCCATCTCCATGGAGCAGGAGGGAACTCGAAAGGGCTCATGACTGCGGGAGCTTGCTGGCAGCAGCTGCTGTCTCAACGTGCTGATCTAATTAAAAAGGTAATGTACTTAGAGTGCAGTCAGCATACTTAAAGGGGCAATGCGCATCTCTGTCTCTCTCCTGCACAGGGTGTGTCTCTGTCTGCCATGCTGTCTCCCCTCCGTCCATTTGTGCTGCCTTGTAGACTGTGAGGCTACATTAAAAACAATGTATTAACTCTTGAGGGCTCAGCTGTTATAGTTCATTGTTTTAGCAGTAAGGCATTCCCTGGGAAATATCCCACCCTCTGACTTCACCACCTCAACCAAGCTTCACAATCATCATTGCTGTGTACGGTATTAGTTTATTTGTTAAAACTTACACACACTCTCTTCCCCCCCGCCCCCGTGGGAGCAAGATACAACTATTGAAGTAAATATCAGTTTTTCCCATTGACTTCAGTGGGAGTGGGCTCAGAATCATTTTTCTTGGGCACATGCCTCAGTTCTGATGAAACCTCAGTATTTCAATAGGAAAACCAACATAGAAAGGCCCATGAGATGGGGTTTCATGTTCCATAGTGGACAGGTAGAGAGCTTTTATGAACTCCATTGCTTGGTAAATAACACTTTTTTTTTTTTTTTTAATTTTAATTGCATGTTATTCTTGCTTTTAGCTTGGTTTCTGAAGTGAAGTATTTTAAATGCAGGAGCTCTTGAAAACTACTGAGAACCTGAAGAAGATGCTAGTTGCAGAAAGGCAGAGTAAACTTCTTCTTGAGGTGCAGATACGTAAAGAGATGGCAGAAGCCATGTTTCAACAACTGTTGGAAACCGAGGAAACTTGGAGGTAAGCGATGAGACCATCAAAAATATATAACATGATGGGATGGAATAGAATAGGAACATCTCATGCATACACCATTTAGAGAGGAAGCTAATAATGGCTGGCCAACTCTAAAGCTCTTCTATTGTTCCCAAGAGCAAAAGACTAGAAAATGTCTCAGTGATCAGACTACTGTTGCATGCTTCCAAAAAACAAACAAAAAAACCAAAGTGGTGGTGTCCTCTGTATGCAACACTGAATTTATTCTATGGTTAACCTGAAATTACTGGAGGATATCTCATTCTGACTTTCCCGTACATGAGAATCTACCAGACCAGGTAAGACAGACTGGATCTAATCACATACACTCAGTACCTCTGAGGATGCTCTCCTAGATTGCTGTAGAATACAAACTGCTACATTAGTGGTAGAACACCTTTGTAAGCACACAGTTTTGTGTGGCTTTTTGCCAGCTCCACAAACCATTACTGACTTCTTGGTGGCTAAAATACTGTGACTGCACACAGAATATAGAGCTGGTTCTGAGCAATGGTCGTGGTAACTCCAGGGATTGGTTCAATAATTTGGGAATCTGCAAAGTTGATGGGTATTTCAAATGTTGTTGCATGTGACATAGGGTGTGAGCGCTCTCATGTACAATGAGTGACTGCTTTCAAATAGTTATGAAAAATAGTCTCTCCCTGTCCTGCTCTTCTCAGACCTCCTCTTTCCTGCCAACTGTTCACCAGTCTTCTCTTTTTGCCATCCCCATGTGTATGGTGTTGTGTTAGGTAGTAGAAGCAGTTGGATGGCAAGAAAAATCATCTGCTTAGTTCTCTCATCTTCTCTCTGCTATTCATTTTCATTCAGCTTCCGCTTCTGTTCCACCAAAGTACAGTTGTCTGACATTTTAAGAGGCTAGCCATGATAGACCATGGCCTCTCTTGCAGGTGACTAAACACAGAGAAATCAAGCATGCACTGAGGTTGTAGGCATCTGCATGCTACTAAAGAAACCTGAAATTACCTGTAGCGTTTTTGCATCTTTTCTTGGGATGGTGTCCCATGTTTTTCTAGGGGAATTCTAAAAAAAAATTGCAAAAATCACAATGGGATTGTGTACCTCACCCCTGTATTTATGATTGGTGCCGAGATGAGCCTAATAGGAATGCCACAGAAATGTATTGTACTGTAGTGTAGTAAAATAGGAGACAATTGGTTAGACAGGTCTTACAGTAGTGTTAATATGTCAGGTCTGTCACTGCCTATTGATGGAAACTTGCTGGGTTTTTCTGCCCCCCCCCACCCCCTCCCCCCCAAAAAATTAAGGCTGGAATAGCCCATCTAAGGCTTGGTTTAAACTTAAATTTATCAATGTAGTTCTGTTTGGAGTGTGAGGGTGGTAGGCTAATCTACACAGTTAAACCAACAAAACCTTCCTGATGTAGATGCAGTTTATACTGGCATAGAAGTGCTTATACCCAGTGATGAGCTGCCAAAATCTTAAAAAGTGGTTCCTTCCTCCTCACCCCACGAGGGGGTCGTGGTCCGCCCCCCGGGACTCCTGCCCCATCCAACCCCCTGCGTTCCTTGATGCCACCCCCCCGACACCTGCCCCATTTAAAAGCCTTTTTAGAACCAGTTGTCTCACACTGGACAACCGGTTCTAAAACGGCTTCTAAATTTAACAACCGGTTCCCATGAACCGGTGCGAACCGGCTCCAGCTCACCACTGCTTGTACCAGTATAGCTTATGCTGGGTCCTCAAACTGCACTTATATGCCAAAATAAGACCTAAATTGTAGGTTGGCTCAAGTTTAAAAGTGGATCAAATTCATAGGAGTTCAATCTCAAATGGGTTTGAGCTTAGATATTAAGGATTGGAGGGATGGTCCAGTATTTAGAGTGCTAGCCACAGGTTCGATTGCCTTCTCCACCACTGGCTTTCTGTGTGACTTTAGGCTTGTTGTGTTTCAGTTCTGCAACTGTACAATGGGGGATAATAGCCCTTCCCAACCTCTGTGGTGGTGTGAGTATAAATCCACTGAAGATTGCAGTATTTGAGTGCCTCACCAAAATGGGGACCATATAAATACCTCTGAGCCTTTTTCAGTGTTGCCAGTTGGTGTACTGTGACTGCATCAGCTGAATGATAGATCAAAGCAGTGACATATAACATGTTTTTAGCTTTCCTGGGCTGGCAAATATCTGTTACCAAACCAAAGTAGTATAGAAAACTAGACCAACCAAACTTGACTGACTTGCAGCATTAAATATGCACATAACACTTCCTGTTGCATATATAGTTGTCCCATAGACTTGCATTATAGCACCATTGTAAGTAGCTCAGAAAAAGTCCTTGCTAGCATTAATATCTAGACAGTAAAGGAGCCAGAAACAACAATTTTTGGCTTCTCTTGATTTCTCGGTTACTTCACTTACAATGTTCTAGTACTATAGATAACTAGAATTATTTTTCTGATAGTGAAAAATAGAATTTGACAAGACTGACTAAAGGACTAAGTGAAATTACTACAGGCTTAAAAAGTAGAACTTAGAGTACTGGACATTTCTTCTGCTAGTCTCCCACTTAACCTCTTAATTTACTTACTTAATTTATTTACTTTGAATCTTTGTCCAACTCTTTCTAGGTTTCACGTGTAGTTTTGAAATATTAACACTTTGACTCCTGTAAAATTGTGTAAATGTAGCACTCAAGCAAGCTAACTTGATTTATTTATCATTCTCAGTAAACGCTTGGAAGATATGAGAGAAAGTTATGAGGAAAAATTGGAGAATAAATTTGAAATGTATAAGGAAGCTATAAAGAAACATGCATATATGTGTGCAATGAAACAAATTGAAGACCACTATGTTCCAATAGAAGAGTTCGTAGTTGAACAAGAGAAAGTTGAGGTAGACTTCATTTTGTGTTTTTTTTTTTTTTTTTTTTTTTTTTTTTTTTTAAATTGCAGTGTCCTTAAATTGTCAGCCTATGTAACATTGCCTTTCCTTAAAGGTATCCTCCAGGAATTCTCCCTCTAACTGTAACATTGTAAACTAAGCCACCAAAATAACTTTTTTGAGGTTATTCAACTCATTTATGCTGTGAATACATGGTCCTATTGTGCTAGTAGGGTGACAGTCTCCTTCTGACACTGTTTCTATGCTAATAGCTTCTCTGGGAACTCTGGCTGTGGGTATTTCTAAACTGCAATAAAACACCTGCGGCTTGCCCATGTTGGCAGACTTGGACTGTGGGGCTATAAAATTGTAGTGTAGACATTCCGGCTGGAGCTTGGGCTTTGGGACCCTCCAGCCTGAGCCTGAATGTCTGCACTACAGTTTTCTAGCTCTGCAGCCCAGGCCCCACAAGCCTGAGTTAGTTGACACAGGCCAGCTGTGGGTGTACTATTGCCGTGTAGACACATTCTGCGTGGCTAACACCAATGAGCTCTTGTGTGTGGAAACACTACCTGCACACTCCACCTAGACATCAGTTTTGTGTGTGTGTTAATTGGAGGGAATGTGGATTTGATCAAAGCTGTGTCAGGAGGAAAGACCTAGAATGACTGGAGGAGGAAGGTAGCAACGCAAAGGATTGCCGGTATGAGAATGATGGCATAGAAGCCAGGAGCTAAGATGGGATCCCACCATTGTCTAGAGGGTGGGAGCAAGACTTCAATCTTTGAGGGGAAGTTTCTGTGGAGGAAAAGCAGAGTGGAGACATGGTGAGTGAGAGGGATAGCCCTCGTAGAAGTTCTTAATTCTGAAGGTTCATAGGGAAGCAGTTGATGGTCAGGAGATTGGTAGTTTTGTGGTGAGAAATCAAAATTTTTAATAAAACCCAAAAGGCTCTTGAGTCTATACTCAATACTTGAATCTTTTAGTAGCTGTATCCTAAACTAAATTACATAATCTTAAAGTAGATGCAGATGTGTATTCCACTTAGGTGTGTACACATCCAGCATGCCTGAGCTTTTGCCTAGCATTACCTGTAGAAAGGTAGCGCTTATGCTCTGGCACCTTCCCTGGCTATCTGAGATGGCACCTTCCCTACCCCAACACAGTTCCTTCTCACCACCTGTGGTTGAAGTCTCACGATCTCGCACCTATTTTATTGTAATAAGTATTCGTTAATAACTTTAGTGTTCCCCAGTGATGCCCTCACTGGAGTTTAAACACTATCCTTAGTGTGGAGGGGTGATCCTCAATAGCAATCCCCACACACGTTGCTTGCTTTGTTTTGGTGAGGCACACCTTAAGAGCGCTATTCAATTTGTATATTGTTTCAGAAGTGGACTCAAGTGGTGTGGGACCTTTGCCTCAAGCAGCACCTGCTTGAATAGGCCATGTGGCGTTATCTGGTACCAAGGCCCCCCTCGGGCTCATCGCACTGCCGCCGCTCATTCTGGGGCAGGCGTCTTGCCAAAGAGACAGAGGAGCTGTTCTGTCGTTGGTGCTGAGGAAGAGGTCTTGGGACCACTCCAAGTTGTGGGGCGACTCCTTTGCCTCCCCTTGAAAATGTGCAGACCAGCACAGGGTAAGTTCTGGCAGGCCGGATGGCATGGATACATCTGACCCTTCCCTGGTACCAGGTGGAAAATGCAGAAACCCGATATAATTGATTCTGGCTCCTGTCTTAAGGCATCTGTTGAACCTGGTACTAACAAGGGAGATGTCGGTACCAATTTCATCCACGTTGTTGGTGTACCAGGCCGCCACATACCACCTCTGCCTTTTCATCCTGATCTCACTGTTGGTCCAGGACTTTCCCAGGGTTGCGCCACCTCCAATGTAACGAGCCACTGCACCTCTATGTCCGTGGCCACTGCATCTAGATGCTCTCCTTCCTGTGGTGGGGATGGAGCTGGTACTGGAATTGGTGCGGGGAACCTCAGCACTAGCGCTCTCTTCAGCCCTGCCATATTCAGTGCTGCAAGTGCTCTCATGGCAGCTCTCACCACCTTTGTCGTTGGTGCATTTGGATGCTCCGGTACCGCTGTTTCCATCAGAACCAATGCTTCTTGTGGCACCAGCATGCTCTGTACTGCCTTCATCAGGGGCCCAGATTCCCACCTTGTTCTGGGCGACGGATGACTTGGACCAATGTTTGGGTGTAACTGCCCACGTTGCTGAGATCCCGGTGCTCCGATTCAGAGTCAGTTGTCGTCCTCCTGCTCCGCATCAACAAGTGAACTCCGGAGGATGCCAATGGACCAGTATGGCTCCCAGGTTGGCAGGTGCCTCATGGCCGGGACAGAGGTCCCTGGCCACCAATACCCTATCCCTATCAGTGGCCGGATGATGCTGTGCTTCCTCATTTGTCCTCTCCTTCTGTTCCAGAGAACTTTAAGGCGTAACAAGACCTTTACCCCATGTAACTACGCCCCTGGGCATCCAAGCGGCATTCCTCCAAGAGAACACACGCAAACTGGTGAACATTTTATAGCCCACCATCCCAAGGAGAGTGTTCCTCCTAATCAGTGATGTGCTCCTTGAGCACACGAGAGCCCTGTGGAGTACACTGGCCTCAGTACTGCTGGTGGCAAAACGTGTGGAAAAGTGCTACTTTGTTCCCATGCAGGGATTTGAGGGGTTCTTTTTCCATCTGGCCCCGAATTCCCGTTTTGTAACAGTGGTAAATGACAGGGCCTGGCCAGGAAAGTTCAAGTCTACTCTCAAGGACAGACTCGTAGATTTTCATGCCTAGAAGATCCAGCCACTCTACCTCATCGCCCTTGCAGATGAGGATTGCAAATCAATGAGCTTTGTTGGCCCAATATGACTTCCTCATTTGATCAGTCATGGCTAAAGTTGAGGACCAGTTGCCAGAGGCTTTGCATGAGGAGTTCCGGATGTTTGTTGTGGAAGGCTGCTTAGTGGCCAAAACATTCCTGCAGCCCGCCCTTGATGTTATAGGCACCTTGGCCAGGGTTATGGCCTTGGCGGTAACTGAGGAAGGTTTTCTGGCTGCAGAACTTTGGAATCACTCTGGATATCCATCAAGGACTTGCCCTGTGACTGCAAAGTCTTGTTCTTGGACAAGACTGACACTTTGCACTCCTTCAGGAATTTCAGGGCTACCTTGAGGTCCTTGGAAGTGAACAGGTCATCCATGCAAAGATACCATTATGAAGCTCAGCAGCAGCAGCAACAATGTCACCTGCAGCATTCCTTTGCACAATCTTTTCTCCTGAAATAGGACTACCCTAGAAAGGGGGATAGATCCCACAGGAGGAAGCAGTTGGGCTTGAGCTTCAGGCAGTTCACATGCCCTCCCTCAGCGCAGACCAAGCACCCATTTTGACTCCTTTGACCAGAGCACTGGTCCACTTTAATAATGCTTGGGACTATATTACCTCTGACAGCTGTGTCCTAGATACTGTTGGATTGAGCTATGCAATCCTGTTCCTCTCCATGTCCCCCTCCAACCCTCCTTTCCTGTCCCTGTTCAGGAACCTCTCTCACGAGACACTGCTCATCAAGCAGGTCAGCTCTTTGAAGTTGGGAGCAATGGAGGTTCCATAGGAACACTGGAGCTGCGTGTTTTTACTCCTGGTACTTCCTTATACCGAAATCCAAAGGCGTGATGTGACCCATTCTTGACCTTCGTGCCCACAACAAATTAAGTACTTGAGATTCTGCATGGTCACTCTATCGGCTATCCTCCCACACTGTCTCAAAACGACTGGTTTGCTGCCCTGGACTTTGAGGACACTGTACATTCTGCTGAGCCTCAGGAAGTTTCTACATTGTGGTAGGAGACCGCCACTTTCAGTATATGGTCCTCCCATTCGGCCTCATAGACTCATAGACTTTAAGGTCAGAAGGGACCATTATGATCATCTGGTCTGACCCCCTGCATGCTGCAGGCCATAAAACCGTCCCTACCCCTTCCCTGGACTCTGCTGTTGAAGTCCCCAATCCTGTTTTTAGTGACTTCAATCGGCAGAGACCCTCCTGCTAGAGATCCCTCCCCCATGCTGCGGAGGAAGGCGAAAAACCTCCAGAGGCTCAGCCAATCTGCCCTGGAGGAAAATTCCTTCCCGACCCCAAATATGGCGATCAGTAAGACCCCGAGCATATAGGCAAGAGTCTCCAGCCCGACCCCTGTTAGCCATTATACTATTTACCTACCATTGCTTGGCTTTCCTTGACTACTATGTTTTACCATTAAACCATTCCCTCCATAAACTTATCTAACTTAATCTTAAAACCAGACAGGTCCGTCGCCCCCACCGTTTCCCTCGGTAGGCTGTTCCAATATTTCACCCCTCTCTTCTGCCCCCTGAGTTTTCACCAAATGCATGGCAATATCATGGAATATTTTAGGAGGAAGGGAATCCACATCTTCTGATAGCTTGATGATTGGTTGCTGAAGGCTGGCTCCAGAGAGGAGGTTCTTACCCACATTGACGTCACATTTAGTTTGCAGTGTTTAAAATGAGTCCCAGACGGTCGAGCAAAGTCAACCTTGACTTCTGCTCAACAAATAGAGTTAATTGGGACCTCTGAGATTACACAAGGTCAAAGGTATTTCTGCAGGCCTGCCTCAGTTTGCCGTCTCAGCCATTTATGATAGTCCGCCTGTGTCCAAGCCTGTTGGGCCACATGGCCCCTTGAACACAGTGTGCCAAGTTGAATTGTCGCCCTCTTCAGATGTGGCTCAGGATGGTTTACTGACCTTCCCTGCATTCTCTGGACATGGTTTGTCTTCCTCCACTAGTCCTGGATTCCTTGCACTCATGGGAGTCCCCACACAATGTGTGCCCAGAAGTCCCCTTCACTCAGCCCTCTTCGACCAAGTCAGTGGTTACTGATGCTTTCCTTCTGTGCTGGGGGGTGCATCTAGATTCACTGAGGGTGCAGCCTCACTCCATATCTGCATGTTGAACTTTGGGCCATCCACAATGCATGTCATGCCTTCTGGGACCACATCAGACACTTGATGGTTCACACACTCATGACAAAACTATTGCAATGTGCTGTGTGAACAAGCAAGACTAAGTGCTTTTCCAGGTTACTCTGTCTGAAAGTGATCAACCTGTGCCAATTTTGCATCAAAGAAGTCATCGCTCCAGTAGCAATCCATTTGCTAGGGGTGCAAAATTGTCTCATGAACCGTCTCAGAGTGTTTTTCTGTTGTTGTTGGTTTTTCTCCCCCCACCACCCAGGCCATGAGTGGTTCCTGAGGGAGAGTGTTCTCTGGGTCATTCCCATGATTGACCAGCTCGCGGTGAAGGAAAACAAAGGTGTCACCAGTTGTTCTGCTCCCGGGGGGGGGCTTAGTCCAGGCTCCGTCTTCAGTGTCTTTCACGGCAGCTGGCATTCAGCTCTTCTGGATACCTTCTGATAATTCTGAAGGTGGATCAGGTCAAGTTCATCCTCATTGCTCCAGTGTGGCAGGTACAATGCCGGGTTTCAGATCTTCTTGCTCTGCTGGCTCAGCCTCCCATACTGTTTCTCTCCATCCTGACCTGCTCACTCAGGACCATGGCTGCACCCTCAATCCTTCAATCAGCTTCCTGCACCTTGTGAGCTGGAGGATGAAGAGGAGGAGCGGTGCTCAGCAGCTGTCCAGCAAGTCCTACTCAACAGTTGGAAGTCCTCCACTAGGACAGCCTACTTAGCCAAGTGGAAAAGATTCTCAGTATGGTCCTTGATCTTCAGGACCCAACCGATGGGCTTCCATCCAGAATATCTTGGAGTAACTGCTACATCTTCAGAAATCAGGCCTTGTGCTCAGTTTGCTGAGAGTGCATTTGGCAGTGATATCAGGATTCCATTCTCCTGATTTCAAGGGAAATCACAAGTCTCGTCATTGTGGCATTGGAAAAAACTGAAGAGGCTTCTCTGCTTACATCCTCTGGTCTGAGAACTGGTTCCCTTTTTGGACCTAAACATTGTTCTAGCAGCTCTGTATGGCCCTCTATTTGAGCCTCTTAGACCCCTCTTACCAAAATAATGGCTGACAGGAGGGGCAGCAGACAGGGTACATGAGTTGCAGGCCCTCATGGCTGAGCCAGCTTGCACTGTTTTCCAAGGACAAGGTAATGTTGCGACCTCACCCAAAGTTCTTATCCAAGGTGCTTTCTGTGTCATCTAAATCAGGCAGTGTATTGACCTGTGGGTTTTTCCCCCTAATCCATGCTCTTCCAGAAGAATAGCACCTCCATACTCTGGATGTCAGGTGATGCCTACATAAAAGGCTAGATAGGACTAAAGAGGTGGTGTGTGTTTTTTTTTTTTTTTTTTTTTTTTTTTTTGTATTTATCTCACCAGTTCATGTCATATGTGAACCACAAAGAGGCAAGCGGTCTCTTCATAGACTATCTCTAGATTAATAACATCCTATATCAAGGCTGCATATGAGAGAGCTTCAGCTACACCTCAGCAGATATAGGCTCACTCCACAAGAGTGCAAGCCACATAGATAGCATTTCTCAGTGGCATTTCCATACTGGACATTTGCAGGGCGGTCACCTGGTTGTCCATACATATATTTACAGACCATTATGCTATGACCACATCTTCCAAAGTGGATACAGGCCTCGGAAGGGCGGTCCTGCGATCCCAATTGTAGTAGACTCTGAGCCCGGCCTCTAGATAGGTGACTCATAAGCAGTACCCCACATCTGCACCTACTCAGAAGAAATTGTTACTTACTGTAATTGTGGTTCTTCGAGATGTGATGCAAACATGTATTCCATGACCCACGCTCTGGCCCCTCTGCATCAGAGTCTCCTGTCAGTGGCTTTTGGTGCAAAGGAAATGAGGGGGGTCAGGGTGGCACCACCTCATAGTGAGGGGAGGGGTTACAGCCAAGAAGCGGGAGCATGAGCCCTCTACAGCAGCGGTTCTTAACCAGGGTATAGGTCCCCTGGGGGGCCATGAGCAGGTTTCAGGGGTCTGCCAAAATAAACCAGAGAGCAGGGCCAGTGCTAAACTCACTGGGACCCACAGCAGAAAGCAGAAGCCAGAGCCCTGCCGCCTGGGGCTGAAGCCAAAGCCCAAGCAATTTAACTTCATGGGGCCCTCTGTGGCGTGGGGCCCTGGGCAGTTGCCCTGCTTGCTACCCCATAATGATGGCCCTGGTTCTTAATCTACTGGATTTGCAGAAAAGTAGTTGTTGTGGCACAGGTGGGCTGTGGCGTTTCTATAGCAGGTGGGGGTGAGGGAGGGGTGCTCAGAGAAAAAGGCTGAGAACCCCTGCTCTACAGGTATCATCATCCATCATCATCAAATATCAGGGCTAGAAGGGACCTCAGGAGGTCATCTAGTCCAACCTCCTGCCCAAAGCAGGACCAATCCCAGACAGATTTTTGCCCCAGATCCCTAAATGGCCCCCTCAAGGATTGAACTCTCAACCCTAGGTTTAGCAAGCCAATGCTCAAACCACTGAGCTTTGCTAGGCAAAAGTCTCGAGCTCTGGCGTGCTGAGCATGCACATTCCTAAGTGGAATACACATCTGCCTTGGCAAGAGAGTGACACAAATTTCTAGAGAAGACTCAGTAAGACTAACTTTTTAAAAGTAACCCATCAATTGGCAACTGTTTCCAATGTTCAATATGATCAACATTTTACAGTAGTAAACTTGGTTAAAGGCCAACCTTTTAGTCACAGGTGTATATTCTCTTTACACAAATATCAGTGTGCATTTCTTTGTTCAGGACAGAGATAGGAAGATATTAGAGTTGCAACAAAAATTTGGAGAGCGGTCAGATGGATTGTTGGCTTTGGGAATCCCAAATTCAGATGTGTTGACTGCAGAAGATAAAGTGAAATCAGGTAAGCATCTAATATTCTTCCAGTATGTTCTTCTTGTAGAGTATAAACCAGCTTAACTCTCTCTCTTTGTCATATACAGATCTTAAATATAAGGAGATGCAGAGAACTTCAGAAGTATTGCAGAGACAGTGCGATGAGAAAGATGAGGTAAATTTCTCTATCTTGTCCTAGACTTGGATGAGTGGGGGATTGTTTTGGTGATTGAGGGCTCTAGCCTATAAGGGCCAGATCTTCAAATACTCAGCAATAGAACTCTCTCAACTGGGGAAAAGCTTTCAAAAGTGTTCCTACCCAATATGCTGCGTTTTCTTTGGTGCCTAAAATGGGAATTGGGCTCTCTTACATTCTGGCTTGTCACTGGTTTGAATGTCATCTTGTAGTGACAATTACATATCCTCTCTAATAGTCGGGATGCGGTGGAAACTAGAATCAGCAAAACATCTGGCCTAGGATCACAAACACTTTATTCAACAATCCTTTGAGGTAGGAAATAATTATTGCCCCATATTTTAGAGATGAGGAACAGAGGTGTAGGCTAAGTAATTTGCCCAAGGATGCTGGGTAACAGCCCAGATACTGAATTTCAGATCAGTGCCATTAAAAAAGCAGTCCTTCCTCCTTTTTTTTTTTTTTTTTTTTTTTTTAAGCATTAAAGTTACAGTGAAGTGAAACTAACTACTTGGTTGGTTGCCAAAGCTATTTTCTGGATGGAGTGCAGATCTGGAAGTCTAACATTAAATAGCTCATTGCTGTAATATCCAGAGTGTGCATTAGGCTTACTGGTATACGTTTAAGCACAACCCCAAACCAGAATTCCTTCAACCGTTCATATGTACCCGTTGCTTACTAATTCACACCCTGGAGTAGCTTATTGCTCTGTGTGTGTGTGTGTGTGTGTAATAAATATATTTATATCACACACACACATATATATGCTTTTAATTTTTTATATATATATATATATATATATATATATATATATATATATATATATATATATATATATATATATATATATATATATATATATATATATATATATATATATATATATATATATATATAATATAATATTTTTTTTTTATATATAAAAATAAATAAATTAAAAGCACACTAGGGAAAGGAGAAATATCTCTTTTGGCCAGCTTTTAATAAACATACTCATAGTAGAGAGTTTCATCAATTTCTGCTGAAAACCAGACATTTTTACTTTTGTGAGAAACTTTCTATATTTTACTAGCTCTAATTTTGAGTATAAAATATATTTATTTGAAGTCCCTGGACTAGTCACTCATCTTCTTATACCCAGTCTCCAGAATCTCAGCAGCAAGTTCTGGCCCTGAAGCCAATTTCAACTTTTTGGCCTGAAAACGAAACTTGCTTTCTAGTGCAAAAGCTTAATTGTGAGTTGTTCAGCATTTCAAATTTAAAATGGCTAAAAGAGCAGCAAGCTATTGCTGGAATGGTAGCCTGGGACTTCAGGCAGTGGAGACAGTCTAAAAGAATTACTAATTCTCCTGGAAATCCCACTCCTCTATCCTGCTTCACTTCTCTCATACATTCCTACTCAGTGGCTCAGCTCTTACTTTGCATAGTTTTCCCCTCCCACATTTGCCCATTTAACGTAGTGAGCACAAGGATTTTTTTTAATGTAAGTATTTATAACTTCAAAGCCTGTTAGAGAACTAGTTTAATAGTGGGGCTTTTTTTGTTTTTTGTAGTGGAGTATAGCTGGGGGCACTAATTCTCAAAACCTATTTTGATTAGGAGGTTGGGCCTCTATCTCAACTGTGTTCCTGCTCAGATAGTTCACAACTAGTCACACATAAACATAATCAATAGAACAGTGTTAAAGGAGGTGGGGGAAGGGGGAGGAGAGAAAGTAGGCTTTAAACTGCCCCTTTCCCCAGCCTGTGAGGTGATTCCAGGAGCAGTCTGTGGTCCTTCCTTCCATTCTTACTGCTGGTGTAAGTGGTCACAACTCTCCTGTCTTTAGTAGAATGGCAACTGCTTATTCCTGCAGTGCACCTGATCGAACAATTCTAATATGTGCTGGTTGTACTTTATTGTGGTTAAGATACACTTGTAAAATTCCACTGTTCTACCATGGGACCGCTTTTTCATTCTGGGGTCTTAATGGCCTCTTGCTGTGGAATACTAATAACACCCTCAAATGTTTAAATGGTTTAAATCTCCATGCATTTAAGTATATATACCCTTAAAACTTTCAAGGATTTCTTAAACTTTAATATTGTTTTGTGCAGCTTATAAAATCTCTGAAGCTTAAAATACACAAATTAAATGAAACCTTACAAGAAATGAATGAAGTCTGCAGAAAAACAACTGAGGAAAACAGTAGACTGACACACATGGTAATGCTCAAGGTTTGTCAAACAAGTATTGAAACTAACCATTAATTTAAAGGTAGTGCAGCTGATAGTTTTACAAGGCTATTTCTGAATAGCAGATAGCAATTTTATTTTTGGTTCTTGTTCCTTTTAGTGCTAGCATAAAGCTTGTCCTTGAGCTGGCTGCTTGCTGAATCTTTTATGGTCTTTAGGATATGAATTGACCATACAGGACACTTCTTGTACTATGGTTTCAAATGTCAAACCCCTGTGCTTGTATTCTCTAAACTGGTAATATGTAAAAAGGTTTATTTTGTTTGATTTGTGTAGAGGGGAGTAGATATGGAAAACTAGAGGAGACTGTACTGTAAATCTGACTGCATTTGAAATGATTTTATAAAACATTGGTTAGAAACTAGCAACTTTCAAATATAAATAAAAGATGCAGTATTCAGAGAGCTCTTCTTGAATGCTCAAATATAATCCATTGTGGCTTGCTAGACCTCAGCAGAACACCTGTACACTACTGTTGATTACTGTGAAACACAAAAATATTAGCTTTAAGCAACAGTGCCTTTCCTATGAAAGAGACTAAATTATATCTAACTAGAGCCTCTGGACTAGATCTTCAATTAAGGCCCTATTCTAGCTGCAGTGACTCTCCCACTGACCATGAGGCTTAAACAGAGAGTAGAATATGTTCTTTGGATAGCAACTAAATTAATACTGCTATCTTTTGAATTTGGCCGCTGGGTTTGGAAGGGACAGATAAAAACAATGCAAGATACTTCTAAGACTACTGAGCTTTTTGCTTTTAGCCCATGTGAGCATTAAATTACGCAATTTACATGCACTGGCCTTGAGTTTATAGCCCATTCATTTCACTGGGATACATCAGTTCACATTTAAAAGGCTTTTGTTGCAACCATAAGAACCAGAAACATCATTGACCAATTTTGATGCCATTGTGGTTCTCTGTGGTCAAATATCTGCTATGTAGGAATTGCATTGGGCCCAGTAATCCATTTCTTGGCCATTGAATAGCCAATTTAGATAGTAACAACCTGGGTTGAACTTGAGGACTGATTTATGCCACATGGAAGATACTTTGAAAACTACCTTCCCCTTTCTTACTACTTGAACATTTACATAAAAACAGGAACTTCTCCTTGATGATCTATATCTTATTCTAGTCTAAAGTCAAACAAAATTATGCTGTAATTAGTTGCTGTGGAGAGAATTCTGACTCTAGGTTTGAAATTGAAACAGGAGCAGATGAATACCTAAGGAATAAAGATCCTGTGATCCTTACTTCCCCAATATTTTGAGTTTCTTGTCTTAATGGGCCAAATAGAGACCTAAATTGGAAACTGAAGTTAATTAGCATACCAAATGTGGTATTCAGGCATCTTGCTCTATTTAGTTTCTGAGGTGGTATTGCATGTGTTTGTGACCATGTAATTTAATGTCTCAATACTGCCAAAACTTTAAGTTAAATTTTGGCTAATGGCCTTTGCCCATTTTTCTTCAAATATAATTGCCTGTACAGTAGAGTAGGTAAAATTTCAGCCAAAACTTCTTTAGCAGAAAATGCAGATTTGGCAACACTGAAACACGTTGTGAATTCATGTTGTTTTTGCCAAATAATTAGTGGAAGGAGAAACAAAACTTGAAAAAAATCAGTCATTTTGACACTTTGTTTGAATTGGGGAGGGGGGGGGAGAATGTTTTCCTCCAAACCTGTTTTAAGACTTCCTTCAATTTTTAAAAAAACAAAAACCTTAAACACTAAATGCAAACAGTGTTGTTTTGGGTAAGACAAAATATTTTGTCTGATAGTCAAATTGGTTGAAACTATAGTGAAGAACCAAATTATCAGACAGAGGAACACGATTTGTGAAGGCAAATCATGCCTCACAAAGCTATTAAAATTTTGAGGGGGTCACCAAACATGTGACTATAGTGTACTAAGACTTTCAGAAAGCCTTTGGCAAGGTCCCTCACCAAAGGCTCTTAAGTACAGTAAGCTGTGCTCGGTTAGGAGGGAAGGTCCTCTCATGGAGCAGAAATAAATGGTCAGCTCTCAGAATAGAGGCAAATAGCATTGTCCCCCCAGGGATCTGTATTGGGACTAGTGCTGTTCAACATATTCATAAATGATCTGGAAAAAGGGGTAAATAGTGAGATGACAAAATTTGCAGACTCTTATCTTGAGTAATTTTGTAAATTCAAAGCAGACTGCGAAGAGTTAAAAAGGGATCTCACTAGACTGGGTGAGTGGGCAACAAAATGGCAGATGAAATTCATTGCTGATATGTGCATTACTTTCCATATAAAATGGTGTTTTTCAAAATGTAGAGTTTTGCTAACAAATAACTTAGATCCCCACTCGGGAAAGATCTTGAAGTCATTGTGACTAGTTCTCTGAAAATATCCGCTTAATGTGCAGTGGCAATCAAAAAAGCTAACAATGTTAGGAACTATTAGCAAAGGGTTGGATAGATAAGACACACAATATCAATGTCACTATATAAATCCATAGTACACCTAAACCTTTCATAGTGTGTGTAGTTTGGTACCCCATCTTAAAAAAAATCTATTAGAATTGGAAAAGGTACTGAGAAGAGCAACAAAAATTAAGGATATGGACCAGCTTCCATATGAGGAGAGATTAAAAAGACTGGGACTCTTCACTTGGAAAAGAGACTACTAAGCAGGGATATGATAGTCGTCTATACAATCGTGAATGGTATAGAAAAGGTGAAGAAGTTTCTTTCACATAACCACCAGCAGTCACCCAATGAAATGAATAGGCAGCAGGTTGAAAACAAACATAAGGAAGTACTTCTTCACATACCACACAGTCAACCTGTGGCACTCGTTGCCAGGGGATGTTGTATAGTTCAAAAAAGAACTAGATAAGTTCATGAGGATAGGTCTTTCAATGGCTATTATCCAAGATGGTCAGGAATGTAATCTATGCTCTGGGCATTCTGAGCCTCTGACTGCTAGGAGTGGACAAGAGGGGGTGAATCACTCTATTGCCTGTTCTGTTCATTCCTTCCGAAGCACCTGGCCAATCAGGATACTGGGTTAGATGGACCATTGGTCTGACCTATTATGGCGGATCTTAAGATTGCCAGCAAACCAAAAAAATCAATGTATTTGCACAGTTCTACTATATAGCACCCTGATCTCATTCTAAATTTTACTTGGAGAAAATGAACAAAATAATAGTACCATCCGCTAGTGTTCACTTATCTAATGTGGTTTAACAATTCCATAGGAACAAGAAAAGAGAAGTCTTCAGAACTGGGCTAAACGTGTCCTTGAGCTTGAAGCGACAGTGTCTCTTCTGCAAGAAGAACTAGATGAGAGCAAAAAGCACTTGTATTCAGAAGATCTTAAGGAGCAAAAACCCAAGAGAGGCTTGTTTGCTAATCTAAAATCTACAGTAACAGGCACTTCTAAAACACCTGTTGGCAAAACCTTGGGGAAATCTGAAGACTCTCCAACCATGTCAAGAAAACAAGCTACTTTTACACGTAAAGTAAAAGAATAACTCTAATCCTTGATGCATTAACATGTCTGTATTGACAAGGCCTATCCGCTGTAATTTTGAACTGATGTTAGCAACAGTTGGAATTTGGGTGGAGAAAAAAGGGTAGTATAGACACAGCCTTACCATCAATGTAACTGGGAAGATAAGCTATTAATAGGAATGACAACTTTCCTTCTGTCAAGTGTCTTCTGTAGTAACTAAAGATATGTAAATGTAAACATAAATTGGGATTCTTGTGCAACGGTTGGTGTGAGATGTGATCACCTGCTGTGGCAACACAGCAGGTATGGATTTCCATATAACAGGAGAAAGGGTGCCTTGTGTCAAGGTTAGTGGTACATTCCTGTCTTTTACTTTCCTTGTTTCTTTTTACACTTGCTTCCAACACTCAAAATGGCATTTGCGCTCGACCAAACCGCTTGTTCACTTTAGCTGTTTCATTAGCTAGTAGATATTGTTTGTAGAGGAGCTGGCTTCCTCACAGTTAATCTTCTGCTTGATTTGAATTGAACTAGTAATCTTATACTTGATGTCAGTTTACTGTGGAATTAAAATGAGAGATTTAGTACTAATATTTCATTTAATGATCTAGTCAGATGATAGAGTGGCAAGGAGCCACTGTTCATTTTAAATGCTTCTGTCAATCATAATTGTCTTGGTTTGGAAAGGAATGTCCATTTGAAAATCCTTCACTGAATTGTGTATGCAGTAGTCTTCTTAAAATTTACTTATAATAAAGCTTGGGTTTTTTTCAAGTCTATTAAATATTAGATCATTTAAGATTTGGTGTTACAGTGATTAGGTCATGAGATACCACTTGATAATTTGAGCTGCAAGTCCCTGTGTGTCTTAACTTTTGTTTCTATTAAAATATGATGCACTTGAAATCAAAGTTTAGGATCAAGAGGGCCAGTACCTCATCTTCTTAAAAGAAAACTTTGTCTAGAAATGTAGTGGGGCTAGGACTGCCTGGTGATAATAACCAGAAAGAGTTGAGTTATTTTAGCCAGATGATAGGATAACTACTTCAGAAATAAGCGACAGAGTCCTGTGGCACCTTATAGACTAACAAACGTAGTGGAGCATAAGCTTTCGTGGGTGAATACCCACTTCATCAGACGCATTTACTTCAGAAATGTGCCAGTCACAAGGTTGTAGGCGTTGAGCAATTGCCTTTGCATGGTTTAATGGTGGCTGATTTTGTTGTGCTCTGTTGTCAGCATTACACAGCTACGTATAGGAACCCATGAGAAATGTAAGAGGGTTTTTGGCAAGTTCTCAGCTTTCAAGCAGTGCCACACAGAAAACTAGAAATGATCAAAGTGATATTTTGGTGTCTGGGGATGGTGGTGGATGTAAATAGTGTTGATTTGGGATTTAGCCTTACCCCCTAACTAGGAATGTATTATCTGAGTTGCTAAATTATGCAGCAGGTGGATTATGTAGGAATTAAGCAATACATTACAATTAAGTCATGAAACAGGGTTTCAAGCAAGGGAAGCTGAATAGTTGGAGAGTTAGGTGAATTCTTGTGGTCAGAGAAACCTAGGCTTGCAAAACATAGCGGCCTATATTTGGAGTACAAAGATTAGAGGTTTTGAAGTTTATACACCTCAAAAAAACAAACCAAAAAAACCACCTCCTGACTGAGGCCATATTTACAGGGACTACAGTGGCATAATCCTGTACTATAGAGGCAGCCTACAGTGACAGGGTTTTTTTATTTTTCATTGCTGTAAGAACTCTATGTGCCTTTGTGGCAGTAGCTAGGTGGAGAGGCATTCTTTTGTCAACGTGGCTGCATCTACACTGGGGCTAGGTTGGCATAGCTAGGGTGGTCAGGGGTGTGGATTTTTCACACCCCTGAACGCTGTGATTGTCGACCTACGTTTTAAAATGTAGACCAGGCCTGAGTTAGAGGTTGTCACTAACATTGTGAACCACTAGATGGAGCAGCATTACTATTGCAACACTATCATGTTCCTGTAATTCAAAGCCCTGGTCTTGAAATTTCCTCTTTCCTTTGTCAGTATCAAATACTCCTAACTGGTTAAGTGAGTCTTTGTCTGTTAAAACTCTCACACCAATGTGTGCTCAGGGACTTCATATAAATATGTAAATACCACTAGGAATTGGGATTTTCTGATCTCAGAAGCACCAGGTACTCTCCCAAAAAGCAATATCCAACGGGGTTATTTGTCCTATCAAAACAGGTGTCCACTGGTTTATAAATGGACTCATCACAACCATGGCAAATTCCAAAGAAACAGCCTTCTTGCAGATTGAACGCCATCTGGATCAATCTCTAGCTCAGTCATTAAACAGACTACCTAGCCAGATCACCTTATGTCCATCATGGGCACTCAGGACAAGATCAGAAATGAGGATAATAAATGGAAGTTCTCATTTTAAATATTTTGGTTTATTACAGTAATCTGGTAACATAAATAGGAATCTTGATAAACCCGCGTCAATAGATTTCAGGCTAGACAAAGCTCAGTCTGTATCATTTCTCCCCTCCTCCCCCCCCCCCCCCCAAATTACATAAAATGGCTTAAGTTAAACCAAACATGCTTCCATCTTTCACCTATGTTTTGAACAAGTAACAGAGTACAGTTCAGCACACCTGCATTTCTCAGTGCTGCACTAGCTCTGCAAGCACATAATAATGTGATCCAATGTATGGCTCCTAGACTTTTTCTGCAAGTAAGATGACTTCACATTTCCAAATGCTAACTTAAATTTTGCACATGTTCAGGCTTTCCTAAATGTCTCAGTAAATGGTGGTGCCTGCTGGCACTGCAGAAGAGTGAGGTTTTAGCAGCTATTTTGGAATTTACTACTGTGGTGGGTAGTTCAGAATTGTAGGATAAGAACCACTTAGATGAATATTTCTGCTAAAATATTCAGCGGTGAAATGGCTGTCTTGAGATTTCTGAACTGCTCCTCTGAGATGAATGGGTATAAAAGAGGCAAGATTCATTTAAGCGATGTTAACTAAAAACTATTTGTTTTGTATAGCATCTGAACACTGACAGGGTCTGATCCTGCATTCCTTGTACACAGAAAACTGTCAGCCTGGCCTATAAAATTGGCTATTTATTGTAATTTGAAGGACAAACTACAATGGTACAAGTTTTAAATTTAAAGAGTTTGTTTATTAAAATAAAAAATCACCATACAATAAAAATATTTACACAGTCTGTGGTGGTTAATCTGCACATTGACTGCCTTCCTTCATTCAGAAACCTGCTATGCTTTACTAAAAAAGAAAAGCAATGAATGTCTATACTGATCACTATGTTTGGACTGCAGGTACACTAAAGCCTCACTAGTAGTTAGCCTCTTTTTAAAGCTTCCGTAAGTACCCTTTACCATAAATTGTTTTGGTTGTAAGAACAGCCCAGTCTCACTTTATGTAAGGGAGGACAGAAACAGGCAGTCACATTGTAATTGCACTAGTTATGCTTTTTGATAACTAAACAAATACTCAGTCATGAAGTGAATTATCAAGATGAGAATTAGTTCAAATACAGTTTTGTTAATATGCCTGGATCCAAACAGAATATGCATTAAGAACACCAACTATGTAACAAGTAAATCAGTCATGGTTTTTAACTGTTGGTTATGAATTAGTAATAATTACATACTGAAAAGCAAAACCAGGGTGCTAACACTCACTTCAATGTAATTTCACTGATTACAATATGCTTATAAGTTGTGGTGCATTTTAAAACATGAATTTTGGCTAATCTTTAAAATGTCTTTCAGTTCAATTAATTGAAACAGCAAAAATGTTAGGAATAAATTACTGAATCACTCTAAAATTCCTATTAAGATACTTATAGAAAGCATTTTCATGGTTAATAGATGGATCACAGTGTTTCAAACTACTGACGGCCAGATCCTGCTCCCTTCAAAATATAGGGGAGATTTGCCACTGACTTAACCCAGGGGAAAAAATGAATTTTGAGCAGGTGGTTCCAGGCTTAAATTCATGGTGCTCTATATGCAGAGCAAGACAATATGCTGTCTTTTTTTTTTTTTCTGACACATTGAGCACAATAATGCAATTTCAAAATATTGCAGGTCTTATTCTTACCTTGGTGCCTGTAAAAGACACTTTTTTCAAACCTTAACAGTGTAAATGCTTGGGCTGTGCATATATGCCAAAGAGAATTAATTTAAGTGTAAAAATTACCTTTTAACCCTTTCTTAAAGAGGATGATTACATCCTAAATATTTGAATCTTGCAACAAGATACTGTTCTCTAGATACTGATGTAAGATAACCAGAGGCTATAAAAATACAAAGCACGACTTTCATGATGTGCTATCTTTCAAAAAGCTAATTTGGGAGCAGAAATTCTTTAACTTTTCCATTCATAAATTGTTCATATTTATCTTCAGACTTCATACATTTTCTTGTAAGGCAAGCTATCATTTAGAGATTTCCCCAAATTCTGTCTGCAGCTTCAAATGCTTTGTAAGTCTGTATTGGTGCGACTGCACTCTGTCTTTGTTTTCAAAGCTTGTCTTGTTTGGATGTTTATTTAGGCAAATAAAAAGATAACATCTAAAGAGAACTCTAACCTCAAGCAGAGTGATCATTCAAATTAAATTAACCATAGAAAAACATGGTTTATTTCTAAGCAGAATGATTCTTCCTGTGGAGTTTCAGCCTCCAGTTTCAGAAGCCACAATCGGTTAGGATATCCAAATACATGATATCTGCCCACTTTGTCCGAACAATGGTCTATGCCAACTGGCAAAGTGTTCCTTTGTTCTATGGCTGCTGTTGATACTGCCCTTCTGTTGCTGTGTAGAAATCATCTAGCACACTCTGTAAATAATCAAATGTTGGCCTCTCTTCTGCTTTATCTTTCCAGCATGTTTTCATGATATCATAAAGCTCAGCTGGGCAGGTTTCCATGCGTGGCATGCGGTACCCACGCTGAAGAGCAACCATCACATCAGCATTACTCATACCTAAAACAAAAAAAATGATTTTAGAAGCAGATTTGTGTGTTAAAGATCAGATTAGAGCACCTTCTTTTGCTGCTATTCCACACCCCAAAAACTCAAGTTAATTAATCTAAGGGGACATGGCAAGTTTTTGTTTACCTTTTTTAATTAAAGCTAGCAAAGAGACACGGTAAATGAGAAATAGTTTGCGATCTCCTGGCAATTTACTTGAACTACAGTATTGTCTTGGGGGTCAGGGTCCCCATTGTACTAGATGCTGTGCATATACACAGTAAGACAGTCTCTGCCTCACAGAGCTTAAATATAAATTCACATGCAAAAACCCTTTAATGTAGGGTTAAGGTTGCAGAGAGTGCTCTGTGTTCCTCATGCCTTTCCAGAACACAAGTTAAATTCCAAAAATCCAACTGCTGGAAAACCAGGAAATAGAGGGTTTTTCCTCAAGGCCCTCTCTGTATTCACAACTTGTGAGCTGTGACATGTCAGGCTCTGTAACTACTTTGAAAAGCTGTGTCATGCGCTCTCTTTCACGAGGGAGATACGCTATTCTCCATAAGGGATATGACTCCATGGCCATTGCTCCTTCATGATCATTGCAGACAATGAATGGAATAAACCTTTGTGTCCTCAGGACTATATTTTCTCAAGCCTAGCTTTCAGCTTTGTAAATAGTTTAGAGTAGCATAGGCTAGTTTAGTGTAAGCAGCCCTTCCATTGTCCCAGGAGACCTTAGTACGTTACCTGGATTATGTCCAGCCTGAAACCCCTAAGGCCTTCAAGAGGTGCACCTCTTACCCATTGATAATACTGGAGTCAGAATCCCATGTTTCGATCACTCAGTAATCTTATTTACTGTTTTTGAGACACCTTTACTGCCTGCACCTAAAGGGGGAGATCTTCCAATGGGCCCATTGATGGAACCAACACCACCCTCTGTGCAGAGCTTCTCTTACACAGGACCCAAGAGACACTTTACCAGTCTGGTCTCAGCACTACCTTCAATCATCTCTTTAGCCCTAACCTGCAAGACATTCCCTCACCCTGCACAATCTGGTATTGGTTAAATCTAAAGCAACATTGAAGAACAAACTGGCACAGCCTTTTAAAGTGGCAGAAGCCTCAGTAACCATAGTGCCTACTCCTCACCTAGTACTGACACACCAATTCTGAGGCCATTCTTGAGCTCAGATGCCTTTCTTAATACTTCATGACCAGACTAGATGTTTGATTGTGTAATAACACATTTCCCCAGAGGAGTTGTTTCCTCTTTATTCTCTTTTACATCCTTTCTCTTCTGTACACCCAGACCCATGGGGCCTCTCAAATAGCACCATGGTAATTTCATCTGTGTACTCCTTCAGAACTGAATGCTCAACCCTGACAAACTTGGTCTCACTGGTTTGGATCCTAATGACACCTTCAACTTGGGTAAACCAGCCAAGTTTTTTATTAATGGATTTTCAGAGTGCCATTCTAGTACCAGATACTTCATGTTCCCTCTCTCTTTGCACTCAATCTGTGGGCACATTATGTTGGGAGGAGACCTGTATGTTGGTAACCCCTTGGACAAATGCCCCCAAATTTGTGCCACACACTCTACTCCTACCTTTGCTGTGGCACAGTAAGTTTCAAGGCACTCTGCCTATGTATGGGGATTTTAGAGTACTTAGAAAAATCAGCTGTGAACAGAAACCCTGCTGCAACCGTGACTACTGAAGAGTTGCTAGACAACAGCTGAGAGTAAGGTACTGTGTAGTAGTATCAGCAGAAGGGAATTGAAGCAGAGTGTGATTAAATGCTTTGGCCAAAGTCACATACAAGCAATCTGTGATAAAACTGAGAATTGAACCCAGATCATCTGAGTGACAGTCTGGCATCTTAACTACAAGATCATTCATTCTTGGGAGGGATAGCTCAGTTGTTTGAGCATTGGCCTGCTAAACCCAGGGTTGTGAGTTCAATCCTTGAGGGGGCCACTTAAGGATCTGGGGCAAAAATCAGTACTTGGTCCTGCTAGTGAAGGCAGGGGGCTGAACTCTATGACCTTTCAGAGTCCCTTCCAGTCTCTGAGATAAGATAATATGGAGATATACCTATACATTATACTCACTACCATTTGTTTCAGAGCATAGGATAGAGAATAATTGTATTTGGAGGAGCAGAGGCAAATAGTCTTTGTCATTCTCACCATTATACAGCCTTGAGGGAAGCAAAGCAAGGGGGAAGCAGGATAAATCCAGAAAAGCACGAAGAAGAGCTTTCAGGGAATGCTTCCATCTTCCCTCAAACTTGCAGCTGCCCCTCTTTCCCTAAAACCCACAAAATAACCAAAGCCTCTTGTGAAAATTGTGACGCCTGAGGAAGGCTTCCAGGAGCTGTAAACTAGTCCGACAGAAGAGAGAGTGGCCAGATGTAGCACAAGGAATCTGGATGATAGAACAGTGACTTTCAAAGAACTAACAAGAACTGCAAGGTGCTTTATACCCACAGCAGTCTGTGCAGAAGCTGCTTTTCCTATCACATCAAACCTACCAGAAAGGGGAGCAAGAATCAGATGCTTTATTTTCTATTCTGCATAAGCTTAGAAGACAATCACCTCTGAAATGCAAGGGGAAAAGGCAGCTTGAATAGTAAAGAGGAAACATCAAAGTGCATGCAAAAGTTAGCTAATAACGTCTACTGGGCCAGATTCAGATCACCCGTGTATTTCTGAAGTAATTGCATTAGAACCAAGAGTTATTCTGGTGTAGCCGATCAGAATGCGGCCAATAAAAAGTTCCTTTTTTCGATCAACAAGTGGGGGAGAAGATAACTGTGCGTCAGTAAACCATACTGTCAACTGGCAGATGTGAATGAAGTGGTGAACAAAGCTAAGCACATTTCAGAGACTAACACAGTCATTAGATGGAAGGGATAGTGTTAAATACAATGTAACAGCACATTTGGCCAGCTTATTTACGGACAGTAGTGTTAGAAATAAAGGAAAGCACTTGTTTGGTCTCTAAACTACAGGATGAGTAAGGCAGCAAGGCTGCTGGGGGCAACAGGACAGAACAAAGGAAATATGCTCAAATGAGAATATGGAGGGGAGTTTAATGCTTTACTTTGCTAAGGGAGGACCAAATTATGCCTGGTTCTCTGCAGATGCACAGAGAAGAGGGTCTGCTCTCTCCATGTGTCAGTTATGGACTCCACAGTCTCAAAAAGGGGCAGAGAGGAGGTAAATCCATTTATCTCCATAAAGTGAGCCAACATACACTGGGAAAGCAGGACGTAGTGTCTAACAAGATAGTGGAAGCTGTGCAGGCACTTTACAACTGAATTGGCAACTTCATTTTTATATTCAAAATGTCTCTATGAATGACAATTATAACATTTGTGAAAGTTCTGCCATCCACAGTACCTTATTGGATGAATAAGCCAATGCTTTTTTCCTTTTAAAAGAAACAGTGATGGGTGTCCACTCTTGCAGTGCTTTAAGGTGAGGTCTTATATTTTTTAACATTTATATTTTAATTCCCTGCATATAATTTCTTAAATATTAACACTGGAAACGAGCCTGAGTCAGAGAATTTAGATCCAGATCCAAACATTTCCAAATTTCAGAGATGTTTGGATCCAGGGTTTTGGTTTCAGCCCAGCACAAAAATAGATCTCTGGTATGAATTCTGGATCTGGATCAGAACTCTTCATTTGGGCCCATGTTTAATATTTGCATTCAGTTTTCCATATGGTGAAAAGCATTGAAATGATCCCAGTTACAACAGTGCAAATGCACTTGCTTTGGCATCAAAGTAGCTTTTGAGAATATCAGTGGAACAGGATGTCGTCATAGGACAAGAGTCGCTTGCTGCTACGCAAATGCAGAGCAAAGGTCAAGGCACTTATGGAAAATAAAAGTAGAGAGCAAGTCACTGAGACATTTATCTGCCATGCAAAATGCTCCGATGCTCTATTACAATGACTTTATTTTTGTAGAGTTAATAATGTTATCTGATGAGCGTCAGTGCACAAGAACAACAGGTGCTCACCAGGGGCTTCATCCTGCCAGTTGTTAAGCACGCTGGCTCCAATCCCAAAAAGCATGCAAGCATGTTCCTATTTTTAAGCAGTAAATAGTGCCATTGAATGGGACTGTTCATGTACTTAAGTGCTTTGCTTGATCAGGGCTAGAATGTTCAGCATTTTGCCAGATCAAGCCCTGCAGCATTACCGTTCTTTCTGCTACATTCTGAACGCAGGGGGCAAATATGCCCATTTTGTGCTTCAGCCAATTTGTGAAAATCCCAACTGTAAAAATGATTTCTAGTTTTCAAGAGAATACTGGGGAGTTCTTTCTTTTAATCAACATTTATTAATGACACATTTTAAGAACACATGCCAAGACACAACATAAGCATGTATACAAATGTGTATACTGAATAAATAATATTTCCCAGCTATACAGCTTGATTGGTTGTCATAGAGTCTGGTACAAGTTAAAGATACAAAGGAGTAGCAGTGTGTCTCTAATTTTCCAAGACATTATTATGGGTAGACTATTTCTTAATGAACAGTTTCACCAGAACCATATATTACTTAATTGAAATTCAGCCTGAATGCACATCTCTTACACAGTTCATGATCTTGTACAGGATGCTAACTTACGAGTTTGAGGCAGTGCTAACAAAAGTTAGCCATTAAACTTGATAGGATGCAGAACTAATTCCTTATGTTGAGCCCTCTTATTTTACTAACATCCAGTATTGTTAGGAGTAACTGATCACAGGTATGGAGGTAGAATCTAGATCTGAAAGGAGGTACATGTAATAGCAGATGATGCCATTGCAATGTGAGTTTGAATGTATCCAATATTTGACATATTGTATGATCAGCTGGAAATTAGTTTCTCAATAACTGGTTCAGATTGTTTGCCTACAAAATCAGATATTTGCATTTTATATTTCAAACTAGTTTCTGTAACTAGAAATCCCCCTAATCACTTCAAGATTATCAGGAAGAAAAACAGCCGTTGAACTTAGTTTTCTTGACTGTAAACGTTTTCTGCCAAATTGTATGTTTATACTCCCTTCATACTGGTGTTAACCCCTTGTCAAATATAATTCAAACCATTTCACAGAGCTTTAAGCTGACTGCATATAAGACCTTCGATTTAGTTAGCTAGTTTTCACCTGTTAGTAAAAAAATGTTGTAAGGTATTCTTACTAGAGCTGATTATTTTTTATTATTTTATACTATTTATTATTTCTCCTTTAGAGGGACTCATTTTGCCTGGCTACTAAATATTGGTAGGACAAAGTTAGGACATAGTTTTCTTCCTGGAGTATTATGTCCCAGACTCGTTCTTACCCATCTAATTTGCTAAGCTGTGTTTTCACAGCTGTTTGCCAGTCCCACAGTTATTTTGGTTACATGTATTACATTTTCAGTATAAAGCAGGAGATTTAACTTTGTATTTTAAATTCTTCAAATGAAACAAATATTACACACACACACACTCTCTCTCTCTCTCTCTCGTGTGCTGGAGAAAGCTCTTGGGAGCCTCTTAAAACCTGCCAACAGAGTGATGTAAGGGTTGGAGTTCCCCTTCCAATCTCTGGATACAGTTAATTCATCCCTGACGTATATGAATTAAATATGTAGCTCATTGAATATCATGGTTGGAAGGGACCTCAGGAGGTCATCTAGTCCAGCCCCCTGCTCAAAGCAGGACCTAATCCACAACTAAATCATCCCAGCCAGGGCTTTGTCAAGCCTGACCTTAAAAACCTCTAAGGAAGGAGATTCCACCACCTCCCTAGGTAACCCATTCTAGTGCTTCACCACCCTCCTAGTGAAGAAGTTTTTCCTAATATCCAACCTCAACCTCCCCCACTGCAACTTGAGACCATTACTCCTTGTTGTGTCATCTGGTACCACTGAGAACAGTCTAGATCCATCCTCTTTGGAACCCCCTTTCAGGTAGTTGAAAGCAGCTATCAAATCCCCTCTCATTCTTCTCTTCTGCAGACTAAATAATCCCAGTTCCCTCAGCCTCTCCTCATGAGTCATGTGCTTCAGCCTCCTAATCATTTTTGTTGCCCTCTGCTGGACTCTTTCCAATTTTTCCACATCTGTCTTGTAGTGTGGGGCCTAAAACTGGACAGAGTACTCCAGATGAGGCCTCACCAATACCGAATAGAGGGGAATGATCACGTCCTTCGATCTGCTGGCAATGCCCCTACTTATACAGCCCAAAATGTCATTAGCCTTCTTGGCAACAAGGGCACACTGTTGACTCATATCCAGCTTCTCATCCACTGGAACCTCTAGGTCCTTTTCTGCAGAACTGCTGCCTAGCCACTCGGTCCCTACTCTGTAGCAATGCATGGGACTAAGTGTGGGACTCTGCAGAGAATTACTATTTTTCCGGTGGGATGCCTCAGACTGCACTGGGTGTTAGGTATTTTTTAAAAAAAAAGTCCTCGGGGAAGATATTGCCCAGACTTTTCTCAAAGGACACCCTTTCTCTCACTCGTTTAAAATCAAACAGGTGGAACACTGTACTGTACTGTCAATATACTCCACATATTTTCCTGGAACAAAGCATAAATGGCAGCATGGCACTGCTTTTATGGAAGTAAAGATGGAAAATAGGATTTGTTGCAAAACTTTAAAACAAATGTTTTTTGTGAGGTTCTAGGTTTTTCTTTTAATATCTCTGCACAAACCCAGGCACACATTTTACATTTCACAATTATAATTCTTAATAGCAAACTTCAAGATACCCACGGATAGGTAAATTGGGTGACCCTCAAAATGTTAAGCGTTTGGGTTCAGTTATGATAAGCATGTATATCAGACTACCTCAGCTTTAGGGAGGATACCACAAATCCTCCCACCACACACAACTTCCACCTGATACTTTCTTGAGGAAGTGGCGCCTAATGGTTGATTAACTCACTCTAGTATGTTGAGTGGGTGTCTGCTGGGCCTGCTACCCATTCACATATTCAGGCCCTTACCTATCAGAGCATTTAAACATGTTTAACTTTAAGCATGTGAACAGTCCCACTGACTTGAGTAGTCCCATTGAAGTCAAGAAGTACTGACGTGCTTAAGTGGTTTGCTGGATCAGAGTTTTCAGGAGCAGTGAACATACCTACATTCACTCTACCTTTTCTGGAGGTGACCTGGTCAATACACTTTCCCCTATTCTGATCTGATGGAGACTCACCCTTCCCCTCTTTCTCATTAGAGGAGCAACTGGAAAGTCTGGCCCCCCTAATCCAGTTGGGGATGGCAGGCCTGCTCCCACCATTCTAGCCCAGCAGGGCTTGAACTCCCTGCTCTAGCCCTTTGAAGCTTTATGCAGTCTGGGACGCAAAGCTCCAAAGTGCTTGTACAGTGGTGCTTTGAGTGTTTTCAGAGTTTAAACAGCCAGAACTGTAGGCCCTAGCAGAATGCATTTCTAGGAACTCCTGCGCTTGAATGGGTATATGCAGCCGTCAACTACCCTGGGATATATTAAGAGGGAAGACGGAAGGCCTCTAGGACTCTTCTTCCTCAAAACTATACCATCCAGTAAGTGCAGATGGTGGGTATATAGGAGTGTGGTTAAACCTTCCAACTTTCCCTCAGAAAGATGGGTGATTCTTAAGTGTACTTTTCAGAACCTCAAAGGTGAAGCTTAATGTGTATTTACATGATGGCATTCTACTTCCTGGAATGCTTGTGGGAGTTGACAAATGATGCCTGAGCCAGGGGAAATAGATGTTATGTATTGTTGTGGAGTGCCAGTTCAGCTATAGTTAAGGCTGAGAACCTCTTCCTGTTTAAAGGACGACTTTTTCTAAATGTTCTAAACGCTGCTTGTTTATTTGGATTGTTCTGAAATTTGCTGTGCCTCATGGACGTATGGGGTAGGGAAATGGTCCAAATGTGGGGTCATTTGAGCAAGGAGCTCCCTCAATACAGCCTCTTGGGAAAAAAAACATTTCATAAAGTCCACAGATTCTACCCTTTTTTCTTTTTGCACACACCTGGGGCTCAAACCATGGCTCTGATCATCACCCAGCTGCTCTCACTCACTCAACAATTTATCTCAGCTAGTGCATGGCACCCACTGCCCCTTTGGGGAAGCAATACTGAAAACATTATTAAAGGAAGAGTCTAGCTTTCTAGAATGGAACGTAACAAACACTCGCATGCCAAACAGATTGTAATGTACACATGCAGAAAAAAACCAGCCAAGAGGGTTTCCAGTCAGCCTGGCTTCACATGACCTTGATGGCGCGAGGAGACCTCCGGTGGCCCTAGAACCTGAGCTACATCCCAGCACTGTAACTTCAGACCGTACCCTTGGCAGAAGTCCAAAGAAGATCTGTAGGCATGCTGCTGCTATCTGCTTCTGCAAAGTGATAGTTCTTGGTTTTTTGTTTTTAACTTCTGGGAAATGTAATTGGACTACAGCAGATAATTCAGAAGTGGATCATACTATTTTCAAAAAGAAATGACACATACATTTGTGGCAGAGTGCTGGGAGATGAGAAGAGATTAAAGGGTGGAAGAGTAGAGTGGAATGAGGTAGGGGGGTTTAAGGCTGCGGCAAGGGGAGGGAGTGGGGCTTAGGGGCTAAAGTCCGGGTGGGGATGGACACTAGGATTTGGGACATGGGGGTAGGTGGCAGTGGAAGGATTAGGAGCAAGTGGGCTGTCAGCCTCACCTTCTCCCCTGCTGTGTGTGCTGGGATCTGGAGGGGCCCCTAGCGCCTCCCTCTGCCCCCCCTTGTGTGTGCCAGGATCTGAGGGGTCCTGCCACTCTCTCCCTGGCCCCTCCTGGGCTTGCCCTTCTGGGTGGTCTGAGACCTTTTCCCTGCCCCTGTGTGTGCCCTGGGATCTGGGGGCTCTGCCTCTCCAGGGCATGGTCTGAACCCCTCTCCCTGCTCCTGTCTGTGTACCAGAATCTAGAAACCCTAAAAATAACACAAATTTAAACCTTTGAAAAACCAGGAAATACGGTCTGTGCTAATGCAACCTTAAATCTGCCCCCATTTATACTTGCACTCCGCTTTTGTACACCGTGCAGAACACTCAGGGGACAAGGCACGTCACCATGTGGGATAGAGCCTAACACCTTCTATTTGCTGAGGTGTGATGTACTGAAGAGACCTACCTACGCCTGCCCTTTACTCAAACATAGCCCACGCCACATAAACAACCCTACCTCTGCTAAATTTTACAGCCCCTTCACCCTTATACACAGGATGCCATCTAATACTATACTTCCATTTACCCATAGACCAGTGATTCTCAAACTTTTGTACTGGTGACCCCTTTCACACAGAAAGCCTCTGAGTGTGACCCCCCCCCTTATAAATTAAAAACACTTTAAATAATTTTAACACCATTATAAATGGTGGATGCCAAGCGGGGTCTGGGGTGAGGGCTAACAGCTCACAACCCCCCCATGTAATAACCTCACAACCCCCTGAGGGGTCCCGACTGCCAGTTTGAGAACCCCTGCCATAGACCATGCTCGTACCCCACCTCACTGTCCCCACAGTGAGAAGACACTTCTGTCCCACTATTGGCATAACTTACATAGCTCATTGCTGAAATGCGGCATACTGGATCTCTCAAGGCACCTCTTTTCACACCGAGAAGAGGGCAGGGAGCAAGGCTTAGCTGCCCCCCCACACACACAAAAAAAGCCCCCCCAGGTGTCCTCATATCACAATCACACATCCCACAAGTTGGTCCAACTAATCCTGCCACCATGCTACACAGCTAGACCAACACTGTGGTCTGCAGTGCATGCAAATAATTTCCAGTGGCTCCTGCCAGCTCCAGAGTGGCAGAGTTAAGGTTGTGTTAGCATCCCCATTACTTTCACTCTTTCTTTACTGGTTTTCAGCTGTATGAGTTTTGCTGTGCTTGACCTTCTGGAAAGGCATGAGATACCACCAGGCAATTTTAATTCTGCGTTATCGAAGTTTTTTGTTGGTCATATCTATCTATCTATCACCTACAAGGTTTTTCCGTTTGCTTAAGCCAGGGAAACTACGTAACACATGCGTTTTCCTGTAAAAATATCTTCAAAGAAAAATAGATCAACATTAGGTTGCTTAATCAGGTCTGTCTAATGTAAGAAACCTCCAGTGTAGCCCTATGTCCCAGCTACCTTATCACCGAAGTGCCAATATTCCAATGGAAAATCAGCACTTCTCTAGATTCCGCTTCCATGTTCTTTTGTAGCGCCTAATGCTGACAAAATATTATGGCTGTTTATGTAAAAGCCGAATTGCTTAGTTGGTTTCATTTGAAATTCCACCTATTCAGGAGCTACATTTCACTACTTACAAATAGCAATGATACACAATCTTAGAACTCATAATGATAGCTGTCTAGTCTATCATTAAACCATTTGAAGTGAGCTTTGGAAAATCAGGCTCAGTGACAATTATTGGAATTCAGCATTTGCTACAATTTTAACATCATTTGAATACAAAAACATACTATCTAAGTACAACAGTGCAGGATTTGTATTTTAGATTACACATAACTTGCTGATTTAAAGCTCCCCCAGAGTTGCATGCAGGGTTAGGTACATATAAAATGGCTGAGAGTTTTCAAAATTCTTTGAGGTAGCCTGCAGTATGCACACTTCAGATCTACAGTGCTGCCATTATTGTAAGATATTCACTTTCCCCCCCCTCAGTTAACTCTTTTCTGTGACTCTCCAAAAGAGCATCAAAATATAAATAACGTAATGATATATAAGCAAATGTCCATACCTGGATAAGGGATTTTTCCAAAGGTAACAATTTCATACAGAAGAATTCCAAAGGACCACACATCAGACTTAATAGTAAAGGAACCAAAGTTAATTGCTTCTGGTGCTGTCCATTTAATAGGGAATTTTGCACCTAAGAAACAATATATTCTCAATTAACCAAGTATATAAGTTGCTTGAAAAATATAACTACTAACATATCTTATAGACATCTATTATTTCCATTAAGTATAGGGTATACAGTGAGTATTCAGTACAAAATCCTGTCTTTATCTTAGGGGACTTAAAAGGTACTAGCTGCTCTTCCTGTCCCAGAGTTATTGTACAGATGCAGTGCTTAATTTGTGCCAGGGCTGAACCCCGGCACCTCTAGGCTTGGCAGTTCATAGCCTCTGGGCTTGCTGAATCAGTTATGAATGTAAAAAAATTGCTTGAGTCCTGGAACCTCTTTAATTACAAACTAAGCACTGTACAGATGTACTAAGAGCTGGATCAAATGGAACCACCACGATGTACTCTCACACACCCTGTGTGTCTCCTGGAAGTCTCAGAGAAGTTAAGAATTGAATTTGGGGTTTTCAAAGGAACCTAAGGGAGTTAGGAACTCAGTTTCTAACTTCCTTAGTCTCCTTTTACATATATATTTATATATATATATATATATTCTCTCACCCCATAGGTTGTTTCAGACCAACTGGAATGATAGTGTGGGGAAAACTTTTTCGCAGACACGAAATGCCATATTTGTATGAGTGAACTGAAGACTTCGTTCTAAGGTGTTGTGAGCCCAACACCTTTCACAACTACTACATTTACTTACAAATTTAGACAGAAAAAATAAAAGTTATACATCGCTTTTCAACCCACCATTGTCTATCCTCTATTGTCCTCTATATTTATCAGTTCAGAATCAAAAGATGAGAGTTTTCATGTAATGGTTGTGCCACTCAAATACTTTGCATCGCTGTCATTAATATTACCCCTAACTAACTCCATTCCATATACAGAATCTTGACTTCCCTGGGAGTTTTGCCTTTGTAAGAAATGCAGAATTAGGCACAAGTCTACCTTCAATATAATTTTTAATTGATTTAATCCTTTGTTTCGTGTCCAACTATATTAAACGAAACAAGCAAGCTGGTGCAGAGCGAATTCTAACCATATTTTAAAATCCTCTCACTTCTACTTACCACCTCTATTGTGGAAAGGATGCTCGAGCACATCTCATTTAGGCGTTTGAGGATAAAAACGAATACTAACATTTTCTCTTAGCAATTAAGAAAAACTCAGTTCATTTTCTAATTCAACTAGATGAAAAGCTTTGCTATGTTAATAGTTAATTAGTTTGATTTGTAAAATGTATTGTGTTGCTTAAAGAAGGTACAAACTGTACTTTTCATAAACTTTCTAGTTTGAACAATCTGGAATGAGGGGAGAGAGTAATTTTTAAGAACAGCTTTATCATTAGAACACCGTATTTAACGTATTATTCTGGCATTTTTCACACTGTGCTATGTGCTTCTCATATTTATGTTAAACAAATACCTAAATCTGTGTCTCTTAACAGAATGAGTTTTACAGAGCTGAAAAATATAAATTGATACATACCTTCCCGTGCTGTATATTCGTTATCTTCAATTACTCTGGCTAGTCCAAAATCAGCAATTTTGCACATCAGTGAATCCGAAACCAGAACGTTAGCTGCTCTCAGATCTCTATGAATGTAGTTTTTCCTTTCTATGTATGCCATTCCCTCTGCAATCTGTAAAAAGAGTAGTGCTTTCATTTTTGGTATTTTTGCAGCACACTGTATCATCCTAAGCGACTATGAGCTCTTCTCCTTTACCACATCAGTACACCTTCATTAATTACTATAGCATCAACTGTGTTGAGCATTTTACATATATATGGGGGCAAAGTCCCTGCCCAGAAAAGCTTTTAGCGTAAGGGTCAATCCTGCAAATCTTCACTCAAAATAGACATCTCAGTGATTCTAAAAGGACTGCTTGGGTGAATAAGTGTTTGCAGGATTGGGCCCTCCACAGCCACATCCATTACAGTCCCTGATTGGGCAGAGAATTTAAGCACATGCTAAGTCCCACTGATTCAGTTAGGCATGTGTTTACAAGCCTTCCTGAATCAGGGCCTTCATACTAATAAAGAAATATTAAAATTATGTTGTGGGATTTCTTCCCCAAAAATTCCCTATAGAAAAACTGGTGATAAATTAACATGTTCAAATAATAAAATGGAATAGGATTAATAAATAAATAAAAGCCTTGTATGGATTTCCTATTACAGTGTCCCCCTTTTAAAGGGGAGATTAGGCAAGAAAGTAGCCTTTGAAGTGTTAGCAAAACAGCAAATTATAAGATCAGCTATACTGGGTCAGACCAAAGGTCCATCTAGCCCAGTATCCTGTCTTCCGACAGTGGCCAATGCCAGGTGCTTCAGAGGGAATAAACAGAACAGGTAATCATCAAGTGATCCATCCCATTGCCCATTCCCAGCTTCTGGCAAATAGATGCTAGGGACACCATCCCTGCCCATCTTGGCTGATGGGCATGATGGACCTATCCTCCATGAATTTTTCTAGGTCTTTTTTGAACCCTGTTATAGTCTTGGCCTTCACAACATCCTCTGGCAAAGAGTTCCACAGGTTGCTAATATAATACACCTCTACCTCAATATAACGCTGTCCTCGGGAACCAAAAAATCTTACTGCGTTATAGGTGAAACTGCGTTATATTGAACTTGCTTTGATCCACCGGAGAGCGCAGCCCCCCCCTCCCCCGGTCTCCCTCCCGCAGCACTGCTTTACCGCGTTATATCTGAATTCGTGTTATATCGAGGTAGCGGTGTATCTAATACAAATTTGAACATTTTCAATAAAATTATCATACAGAGGTCAATTAGCTTTGTGCTTATTCCCATTTACTGTATGCATCTGTTCATACACTAGGAATGTTTGGCAAAACCCTGCTCTTACGTACCCTAATTTCATACGTAAACAAAGAAAAAAATTGTAATTTTATTTCATAACTATCCAAACCAAATTAAAAGTGGTAAATATTTTGGCAGTTATCAGAGATGATTTTTCAGCATTTGCCCAGATCATTACTTCATTTTTAAAATGGTGTGTGAAAACATAGGGTGATATACTCATATACCACCAAAGCATGTCCGAGTTGCTGTACGGGACAATAAACCTTGCACACTTGGAAAGCCACTGCCAAACAAGGAACCCGGACTACACAGACTAATCTGCTCTGATACTGCTCTTCCAAAATTCCTGTGGATGGTATGTTATAATACCCTTCCTCTTGTATGGGGAAAACACTGCTGTCTGTTCTGTGGATATGCTGGGGTAGGAAGAGAACATAGGAAACTTTTTCAAACCCCAATCCACCGGCGCATTAGCGGTCTCCTTGTCAGTGCAGGAGAAGTTAGCACCAGTCTGCATGTCATGTGGCTGCCCTTGCACTGCCACAGGTGTACAGGGGCTTGCTCCATTTTGTGCTAGACAGAGCATCTGATTCGAATTAAAAAAAAAAAAAAAAAGTAGACACTTCCGCTAATGTCATAAAAAAGTCCCTGACAGGCAACCCAAGTGCATTGGCAAGCATTTATAACAGCTACCGCACACTCTTTGTTCCTCTTTTTTGAGGCAGGCAATGGAAAAATAACAGCATTTCCCTCTCCTCCTTCCCCTCCCCCCCCCCCCCCCCCGTGAGCATTTTCTTATAAACCAATATATGCGGCAGTGCAGCTTCTTCAGACAAGCGTGTGCAGTTCCAATTGTAAAACAGAAATAAAGGTTCTCAGGCTGAACCAAAAAAAAGGATTTTTACCAATATTTTGTGATGAACAGAATGCATGTGTGTGAATCTTTTATATCCATAAATGACATGAAAGGAATAGCTGCTATGACTTGCACTACTTGCTGCAAAGGGTCTTTTTTGGGGATGTACAGACTGGCCATAAGATGGGATAGTGAATTCTGTGCCCCTAGCCCCACACAAAGTTGGATTACTTGGGTTTGGGGAGGAAGCAGAGAGCAAACTATAATTGGTACTGATGTCGGTTTTATCTGGTTTGACAATAACTCAGTTGATAGGCAGAAAAGTGCACTGAAGGAATCAACTTTCCCATCATTCCCCTGCACACATTAACAGGAACGGTCAATGTGGCATAGTGAACAGGACAACACTATGGGATACAGACTGTGATGGTGACTTTTAATTTCTATATGTACTTCCACAACCCTGCCAGCAATATCCCAGTAAAGCTGTAGGAAAGAACTTAAAATATATATATATATATATATATATTGGGGCCAGATCCTTTGACATCAACATTTACATCAGCTGATGATCTGGCCCTTTATTTTTTAAAAAAAGGGATCCATTACATTTTGAGCAATTTTGAACTCAAAATTACTCTTTTTCCATGACATTTCAGGACAATCTTTTGTCTGCACTGAATCATGTGGAAGTTCAAAAATCATGCACAAATCATGCATGCCCCCAGACACCATCCCAGCAATTACTTCCCTCTCCCTCAGCTCCTCCATTACCCTGGACTTCCCCAAACCTCTGCACTGCTTCTGAGAAGTGTGGGAAATACATTTCTGTGTTGTATTTTAAATGAATTATTACTAAGAATTCTGTATTAATATGCCTAGTAAGGAATCTGTTTGTCAAAAAACATTTCCTGAATCTTTTTTGTCATCTGTTGTTACAGACATAGTTGCTGACAGGTATTTTGAAATAAATTACCAAAATAATTGAAACTGGCGTGATTGTACTGTGTTATTTTGACAAATAAAATATGCAGAATTTTGCAGAATTTTAAAATATTCTGTGCAAGAATTTTTAATTTTTTGGTGCAGAATTCCCCCAGGAGTAAAGAGGGGGCGAGAAGCAAAGTAACTGAAAACTGGTTTATACTTTTACACAAATAAACAATGCTCAGGTGTGGCATAAGCCACTCTCCATAGTAAGGGGTGACACAGAGGTTCAACCACAAAACAGGAGCTTCCATGTGCATTGTAATAATTATATATTCTAATAATCATCATCTGAGTTTCATTGACAAACCACAGGTGCTATAGGTAAAAATCAAGTAATGAGCATGAAAATGAAGTCACTCTCGCCCATTCACGTAAAGATAGTTTACACTCAAAAATCAGCAACCAAACAGCTGTTGTTCAGCTACATGCAAACTCTAGACAGGCCTATGAGGTTGGTTTTGGTTTTGGTTTTGGTTTTGATTTTATTGCCTATATCGTAGGTAGGGTTGCCAATAAAACCTGGAGGTTTTAATCACATGACGTAATCTTTAATTCCTGAAGACTCCAGGACAATCCTGGAGGGTTGTCAACCCTAGTTAGGACATAGCGTACCTCCACACTTTCTACATTTACTGCATGACTGTGATTATTAAACAAATAATATTCTATTTTCCCCCCTTTAAATATTTATTGCCAGGGTTCCAGGACTACCAGGACTATATATATATATATCCAATCTCCAAACAGTAAAACTAGGTACGTAGCATCAGAATGTTGAACGATCCAGCATCCCGTCGCTGAAATAAACCATTCCATAAACCAGCCTCTCTACTGCAAAGCTACATAGAAAAATACACAGTAAATCAGGCTCAACATTGCATCGGACTGGGAGCCAGCAACCTTTTCTCAGCTCTGCCATTGATTTGTTTTGTGATCTTAGACTAGCTTTATACTGTAATCTCTGTCTCAGTTCCCTCCTCTGTAAAACTGGGAAGATGCTTGAGTCAGCCACAGGAGCATTGTGGAAAATTAATTAGTAAGTGTATGTAGAGTAGTTTCAAAATGAAAAGCACTATTACGAGTGCTAAATAAAATGACTGCTGAAAGATAATGGTAGCTAAACCAGACAGTACTGAATGCTGCTGGAGCAAGCAGCATGAAAGAGCAGACATGACTGAAGAACCTCAGAGCCCTGATTGCGCTGTATTTCAACTCACACACAGTCCTCTTTCTTTTCTTATGGTTTCCATTCCAGAAAGGTGTAGAATCTTTTCCGCAGTCATTTTGTCTCTAACATGTGATTTCAGCATGGTTTGCAATGCTGTCTGTTGCGTGTTAACTTACAAAGAATGTGCATTTAATGGCACGTTAAACAGATGCTCCTTTTTGTTTCTAGGCTGCATGTAAAAATACAAATTCCTGGTGTTACCAAACTGTGTTTGATTGGGCTCAGTATTGATGTTTCATCTCAGAGTTCCCCCAAGTCAATGGCTCTTCAGGCTGACACTCCTAAGACACGTCAGTTTCATAGCCATGGGTACACAAGGGAGCAATGTGGCCAGGATCGTGCCCAACTGCTTCTGACTGCCCTATGAATGAGGTACTCATTTTGCAGCTGCATGAACCTGAGGTGACCTTTCGGCATGAGATCAAGCAAGACTCAAACCCCTGACCTACAAGCACCTTAATCAGCCACTGCACCTATGTGAACCTCATATTTCAGATGAACCTTTAAATTTTCCCTCTTAGATTTAATAAACGGCTTTTTTTTGAAAAAAAGCTTAAAATTAAGGTTCTTATCCTCTGCTACTGTCAAACAGTAGAGTGCAAGTCAGGAATGTGTGTGTAAAGGTGGCTCAATTGTTCCCTCTACATTATCCCGATTCTGCAGAGACAGAGTAACCAAAGAGCTGCTCTGAATTGCCCTAGCTGCTCTAAGGGTCTGAAGCCACAGCTGGGGATCAGTATTGAACTAGGGCATCCCAGTCATATTCCCTCATCCCTACTATGTTGCAGCAGGGAGTGGCCTAAGAGCCATTGTCAGCTGTGTACTACTAGAGACACACAAACTGGGATCATATTTCTGGGACAGATATACCAAACTTCAGGGCCCGATTGAACTGACAGGGCAGTGCAAAGCAGCCACACTACACAGGGAGAATCTGGTGTCTAGGCTGTAATAGAAGCCAATAGTGCAGGGGGTTTTGAGGTTTAAACTGTCTGTGGTATAACCCTGGAAGAATTCTATTTTGGGCTAGGGGGTTGGGAAGGAGAGAATCATTATCTTTTTCTAAGAGCACTCTCCAGTCCTGAAGGGCCTTTAGTGAATGGCCACGGTACTGATCACACTAAATGGGATTTTTATTAGCCTAGAATTAACCATAACCAGATTCCTTAAGTAATGTTGTGACGCATGACCAGAAAGGGTTAAGCATCCTGCAGGATAAATGACTCAAATTCAACCCTTAGAAACATATGGGGAGATAATGTTTGTGTTTTTGTGTATTTACATATATATTGGTAGAGGTCAACAATGTAATCAAAGGTTTCAGAGTAGCAGCGGTGTTAGTCTGTATCCGCAAAAAGAACAGGAGTACTTGTGGCACCTTAGAGACTAACAAATTTATTTGAGCATAAGCTTTCGTGGGCTACAGCCCACTTCTTCGGATGCCCACGAAAGCTTATGCTCAAATAAATTTTTGTTAGTCTCTAAGGTGCCACAAGTACTAATGTAACCAAACATTCCCTGTCTATGCTGTATTCTGTTAATTCAGAGATCAAAAGAACATGTTAACATTTAAATGAACTGTAAACATAGGATATCACTGTATTCATCTCTTTTTGAAATGTATAGCAAATCATCTGGGAATGGTGGAAAAACAGGCAATTGCCTTATGTTGATCTATGTGAATAATTACCGGCTATGCTTAGGAAATGGATCCACTTCAAAGTCCACATGAGTGCCTATTGTTCGACTAAGGACTCTCACCCGAAAATGTGATAGCAAATGTGAAAAATCGGGATGGGGGTGGGAGGTAATCGGTGCCTATATAAAAAAAGCCCCAAATATCAGGACTGTCCCTATAAAATCGGGACCTCTGGTCACCCTACCCTGGAATTGTATAAAACACCTTTGGGTCCCAATCCTTTTTATCTCAGAGGTTTCATGCAGCGGAAGCCTAAGCCATAAGGACTGAGATCCCAATTCTGACTGGACCTCCCTGAATACAAACATTGGACTATAGCCTATGGACTATTTCTGAAAGAACTCTTTGCATCTACAAAGCTCTCCATCTCTGTTATGAATCTGAATCTCAAGATTGACTCATGTCTGTATGTATGCTGTTCTTTTAACCAATTCTCTTTCCCTTTTCTTTTCTAATAAATTTTAGTTAATAAGAATTGGCTGTAAGCGTATATTTGGGAAAGGTCTGGAATATTCATTAACCTGGGAGGTAATGTGCCCAATCCTTTGGAATTGGTAGAACCTTTTTTATATGATTAATAAGATTTTCAGAAATCCTCCTCATACCTGACTTGGATGTCTAGGTGGAGGTCTGAGGCTGGGTTACTTTAAGGGAACTGTGTTGTTGACTTCATAACCAGTGAGGTATAAATTAAATAAAATTAAATAATAAAAGCTGTTTTGTGCTGGCTTGGTAAATCTAAGTATTGGAATATCCACCAGCTTTTGGGATTGCCTGCCCCCTTCTGTGCAGTTCACCAGAATTGAGTGACCTCAGCTGGCTCCCCTGGGATTCTGGTCACAAATGTCTAGCCAATGGAAGAAATAGTGATCAAGAGGACTCCGTGTATGCAGGGCTGCCCAGAGGATTCAGGGGGCCTGGGGCAAAGCAATTTTGGGGGGCCCTTCCATAAAAAAAAGTTGCAATACTATAGAATACTATATTCTCGTGGGGTAGGGGGGCGGGGCAAATTGCCCCACTTGCCCCCCAGGCAGCCCTGCGTTTATGTAAAAAAAAAATTAAGATTTAATCCTGATGTGACCAAAATGTTAATTGGTGCAGCATGATGAATAATGATGGCAGTCTACAACTCTTCAGAAACATACTCCAGGTTTGGTTTTGGTTTTTACAACTTATTAAAGAGGCCTTATATAATATTTCTTTTCATTTTGTATCAATGTTTATGTTAAAGATGTGAGCAAAAACTTGGGCAGGGAAGGCTTTTAGCTTCAGTTAGCTGCTTTGTATTCTAAACAGTGCAAAACGCCCACACAAAACTAAGGAAGATGAAACAGAGTAGTTTGTTGGGCAATCATTTACCAGAATGTAATGTTACCCAAAAAAAAAAAAAGGAACTGGAAAAAAAAATTGAGACCTCTAATGCTGGATAAGAATTATGACAAAATAATTGCTACATGTCTCTGGTTTATTTTATTCCTACTGAAAAAGGGTTACAACAGGGGTAGGCAACGTATGGCACGTGTGCCAAAGGCGGCACGTGAGCTGATTTTCAGTGGCACTCACACCGGTCCTGGCCACCGGTCCAGGGGGCTCTGCATTTTAATTTAATTTTAAAATGAAGCTTCTTAAACATTTTAAAAACCTTACTTACTTTACATACAACAATAGTTTAGTTATGTAATAGACTTATAGAACGAGGTCTTCTAAAAACGTTAAAATGTATTACTGGCACGCGAAACCTTAAATCACAGTGAATAAATGAAGACTCGGCACACCACTTCTGAAAGGTTGCCGACCCCTGGGCTAGAACATTGACCCTGGATTTTGGGTTCGTCTCTCTCATGAACAGAACCTGGTTCAATAAAAGATATTACCTCACCACCGTGTCTCTCTAATATCCTGGGACCAACACGGCTACAACTACACTGCATAGAACAATGAATTTACAAGCGCGGACTGGGTTAAACAGGCCTGAATAAGATTATTTTTACAATAACAATGCTTTGAGCATTTCAAAATGGAGGATTGAGCACATTCAGTAGAAATTCTGTTAAGAGTTAACTATGCAGTTAAAGATGGATACTGTATGTGTGTGCAGTTAGCTAACTGTAGTAAATGGTTAAAGGAATTTGGAAACTCAGCTCTTGAAGCAGAAGGAGATTATAAAGTACACTGGGTCACTAGCTTTGGAGCAAGAGGTTATGGAGCTTGTAAACACAAGCACATAAGAGCTCTTAAACTAGGGGAATTTCATCACCTGGCAGCTTCAGGAGCCCATTAGCTCTGGATCAAGGACAAGATCCACTAATGAAGCAAATAGAGCTCGTTAGCTGTGCTAGTTAAATTGCTATGCAGGGAGCTGTTGTCAGTTGTGAATGGAGACAGGAGAGCATAACCATTTTGCATGCTGATTAGCTTTGAACTGTTGTATTAACAACCTTTGCTAGCATAGCTTGCAAAAGAAGCTGGTGGAATATATATAGTTTCCAAACTGATGAATGGAGACTAAAGAATGTACAGCACCTTGGAATTGCTCAATCACATAGCTGACAAGCAGAAGAGTTTACAGGAGGTGGTACTTCTTGTAAACTGTTAGCTCCTGAGCACCAGACCAAGGAAATTATACAATCAGCTGATGTGTTAGTTACTAGCTGTGCAAGACAAATAGTGGTGTAACAAGGAGCTAGCAGGGGAATCTGTGAAAGACAATTCAGTTCTGATTTTTGGTTCTCCATTATTATTCCAAACATCCTTTCTGGTGTACTCTACATCTTTGGTGCCCAATTCTATACCGCTGAATTCAACAAAAGACTGTACCCTGATTTGATGTTGGTACTTATTAGCACTGGCTTCAGTACAATTACAGCAGGTGTGAATTTGATGGTTTGCTTGAAAGATGCCAGCTACTAAATTTAGGCTATTTTAGATAGATGTTTTTGTTTGGTTTGGTTTTAAAAAGAATCTGAAACAACCAAAACACTATAACCTCTGTAGATCTAAACCATTCCTTTCAATGATTGAAGATTTTTCCCCTGAACAATTGTGAATTAAACTTGCAGGGTTATAAGCCCTGAAAGTGGGGGTTGTGATGGAAATGCCAATTCAAATTTATACCAAGTAAGAAGTCAGCAGTGTTCAACTAAGTGTTTGGTTTTAAGGGCCATTAAGTGCTGTATCTATTTTCGTGCTGTCGGTCGGTCACAACGACCACATCCTCTCTCTTTTTTACACCCCACTATCTGACAGGCCACTTCAGATCACTATGACCATTCCTCTGGATGCTTCCTGTTTACTTTCTTCCTGTTGCACCACAAACCCTTGGTTAATTTGTTATTCTGCAAGGAGTGCAGGTTCTCTCAAATAGTTTGTGCAGACCACACACGGAACACCAATGCACAGCTATTTCAGGATACAAAACAATGGTACCCCCCAAGAGCTGTGTGTTTGTGACAAATGTCAACATGATGCAACAGCAAAGTGAACGTACAAGCAAAGAGAAAACCTCATGCTATTTGCTGGTTTTTCTTTTTTTCCTGGGAAGTTGGAATAAGCTGGCACAGAGCCTGCCAGAGTGGTGTGAATTAGACTGTCACACACAGTTCAAGTCTGTGTCAACCAAAGCAAAATGTGCTGGTCTTGGCTTAAGCAGTTTAATGGGAATTTCCTTTTATTTATTTATGTTGAGACACAGCTTTCCAATTTCTTTTCCCTCAGGATAAGCATGGAGATATGAACCAATGCATGAAGCATAAGCTAATGCACAAGCCAGGCACATCCTGAAAAATTTATTAAACATGTTTTTCATACCCCTCTGTTCTTAGTACAGTCTGTGCTGTTGAAAACGGAGTTTGTATCACTGGATTTACTGTCAGATTTGCTGTGAAGCTACAATTATTTAAAACTGAATATCTTAGAAGGTGAACAACACAGCTTGAAAATAAAGTGTCTCTGTCTTAGGCCCTAAAGAATTATTAATTTTATTAAAGGACTTTAATCAAACAAGTTAGCAACAGAAATAGTCCATCATCCTTTCCATCTTCCAGGTACCAATCCCTATTGTACATTTCTCTAGTGCTTTGTTCACTGTAGTATTAAAAGTCCTCATAGGGTTTCCTGCACATCCCTTCAGAGACTGTTCCACATCTCAGCCTCAAGAGGCTTTTCCCGATTTTCACCCTGAATTTTCCTTTTTGAAAATTTCATCTTCACACCTAGTTCTATTTGGGGGGAGGGTAAATAAGGCACTGAGTCTCTGAGGCCCAGACTTCAATGGGGCTCTGCTTGGGTGCAGGTTTAAGTCTTCATCTCCACAGGTGTTTTCATTCTTCAGATATTTGTAAACAGTTATCATTGTCCCATCACCTTAGTAGTCGCTTAGCCAAGCTGTACACAATTAGCTTTTTAGCTCTTTCCGCACTATAAATCAATTTTTCCAGGCTCTGAATTACTGATAAGGTGGTGCCCAGAACTGAACATAATATTCCAAATACAGCAGAACCTATCCAGTCCATCATCTGTGATGTTGTGCAGTCTATATGGTTTTATAAAAACATGATAATAAGTGAATATAATGTAACTGGGATATGCTTCGTGCAAAAGGTCTCTTGTAAGGTATCATTACAAAGCTCATAATCTACTGAGTGTGATCATCCTATTTGTAGAAATGTACCATTCTTGTATCCAAAACTAGAAATATAAAACATAACTCTGAGGGCCTATTGTAATTATGTAAAGTGTGGGCCATTAATGATGGTTTGGAATCTTGATGACTCCCATTAACAAGGACCATTGTCTGCAGATGGCTGTGTTTACCTGTTAGTCTTCCTGTATATGTGTGTGCTGGCAAGTGGGCAATGAAGTCTTGCAGTGACATGTGATCATGTCACCTGAACTGGAATCCATCTTTAACCTGGTGCTTTTCAGTGAGGGGGGGTGGAAACCCAAAGGGACAAAGGGTTCCCGCCTTATGCAAAAGATATATAAAGGGGTGGAAGAGAACAGAGGGATGGAGGAGCCATCATGAAGAATCCCCTCGCTATCACCTGAGCTGCAACAAGAGCTGTACCAGGGGAAAGAATTGTGCCCAGGCCTGGAAGGTGTCCAGTCTGAGAAAAAACTTACTGAAGCACCTCTGAGGGTGAGATTATCTGTATTCAGTTTGATTAGACATAGATTTGCGCATTTTATTTTATTTTGCTTGGTGACTTACTTTGTTCTGTCTGTTACTACTTGGAACCACTTAAATCCTACTTTCTGTATTTAATAAAATCACTTTTTATTCATTAACTCAAAGTATGTATTAATACCTGGGGGAGCAAACAACTGTGCATATCTCTCTATCAGTGTTATAGAGGGCGAACAATTTATGAGTTTGCCCTGCATAAGCTTCACGCAGAGTAAAACAGATTTATTTGGGTTTAGACCCCAGTGGGAGTTGGGCATCTGAATGCTAAAGACAAGCACACTTCTGTGAGCTGTTTTCGGGTAAACTTGCAGCTCTGGGACAAGTGATTCAGACCCTGGGTCTGTGTTGGAACAGACGGGAGTGTCTGGCTCAGCAAGACAGGGTGCTGGAGTCCTGAGCTGGCAGGGAAAACAGGAGCAGGGGTAGTCCTGGTACATCAGGTAGCAGCTCCCAAGAGGGTTTCTGTGATCCAACCCGTCACAAGGTGGTGCCCAGAACTGAACACAATATTCCAAATACACCAGAATCTATCCAGTCCATCATCTGTTGTCTTTGCACATGCAGTCCAAAATTGCATTGTTTTTTTGGCAGATTATAAATTCATGTGGGGTTTGATGTCTGCAATTGGGTCTCTGTTAGCCTTACCAATTCACACATTTTTCCTCTCCCATAGAGTACATGTATTTTCTAGTACGTTTTCCCATCTACGTTATATTTTTCCAGTTTTTCATTTTATTATTTTCTGCTCATGTTTTTAATCTCTATAGGTCCCTTTCTGTTATCTACAAAGGCTAAGTATCAATCTATTTCTCATACCTGAATAGTTTTTCATTGAAAAATACCCAAAAGAGACTGCCACAGATAGTTCAGACAAGCTACCAAACCTGCAGCCACCTTGGACCAATGGTTGTGGAGCAAGGCAGTCCCAAATACTAGGTCTGTTTTAAGCTTGGGGCCTACAACTTAATGGCTTCACTGCATTGGCTTGTACCAGCCTGTGTATCCATAATAAGTCCAAATCATATGTATTTATATATTGGCTACATTAAACTTTTGATTGTCATTATCAATACCGTATTACATTATTTAACATTTCTATTGCCTTTTCTCATGCACTGTAATAAATCAGTACAGCAAGCTACAAAATAAAGAGTCCGTACCAGTCTAACACTCATAAAAACCAATACCCTACCAGAAGCAAACAACTATTGTAAGTTAGTAGCACATGTTAAAATATTCAAAAGCATGAAGATGACTTAAGAGCATAAGCCCTATTGACTTTTCAGTTGACTTTTGGCTCCTAAGTCATTTTGGTGCTTTTGAAAGTTTTACCCACAATGCACAAGGTATCCCATGTATCATTTGTAGCTGGGGGCTGCCAGTTGGTTTAGTAAATCATGTGTTGGTATTCTGAACCATCCTTCACATACATTTCAGTTATAGAACAAAATTACCCCCAAATCAGTTTGAAAGTGATAGTGATCTCTGACGCTAAACAGAATTTCTTTACTAGCTGACTCAGCTCAAGGAAAGGTGAAAAGAATGCATTAGCCTTATTTTAAAGATTTGCAAATGCATGTAACATCTGGAACTAGTACTACCATCTTACACATATCTGCTAGAACTGAAAACAATCCCCCCTGCTGCAAACAAAGAGACATATCACTGACAATAAAATTGATGTTACTAATGTTAAAGTGTAGGCTTAATCATACACACACTCTGTGAAATAGCTATTCTTTTTTCTATCTCCCACAAAAATAGCTCTAAACATCACACCAAAAAGTCTTGGAAGACCACTGTTACAAAAACAGATTTTTTCAACAGTGCCTGATATGAGGTTCATCATCCAAGATACTAAATGCTTCTTAGTGTTCTTTAGAATATAACCATTTACCTGAGCTGAGAAGTCAATTAGCTTTGGAAGCAGTACTTTACTTCCTTCATCACTCTTCAGAAAATCCAGCAGACTGCCTGTTTCAATGCAGAAAGAATAAGTCAGCACAGTTCACAAGTAAAATAAAGACTAATAAGTCTATAGCCAGCCTCACTACCTTCTGCATGGTTTTTTTGTTTTGTTTTAACATATTTTTAAGTCGGCCACAATTAGTTATATGGTTCTTTACATGCTATAACAACAATGCAGATCCAATATCTGAGTTGATCAGCTATGCAGATTTCTGTGGTGAAAACTAAATGGTCAGGCTTCTCCCGAGTTCAACATTGTTTAAGGTTTGTTTTTTTTTAAATTTGAGTGATTGATTTTTTCCCGTTCTAAGGAATATCAGCAAAGTTGCCCACAATTATCAACCTAGTTATCAATGGCAATATTTTAAAAAGTCACAAAAAGCATGTCTAACTCAAAGCCCTTTGGTAGTAAAATACAACTAAAATATCTATTTACACAGGATTTGATTCTGCAGCCCTGACTAGCACTGTGTAGTAATTATTCATAAAAGCATGGTACAGAAGTCCTTCCTGTAGGGCCCATCAACAGGACTTTTCATGAATTTAACTGCAGGATAGCAGCATATGGTTCAAAGCATTCACCCACTTTGGCAGAAAACATAAGTATTGGATGCATAAAGCAAAGTCATCAAGTGATATGTTTATTATTTGTTAAACTAGTTTTAGAGTGCTTGAGTGATTTCTAAAAGGATGCATCTTAAAACACATGAGCATAAAATGAAAACTCTTGTCCTCTCTTAAGCTAGATACTTGATCATTTAATATAAAAACTACAAAAAAGTAAAATTAACACAATTATTTCTCCCCTTTTTTGTTACTAGAGGTTGATTTGACATTTAATTAGGAAGTGCTCACAGAGTCCAACAACTCTCACCTTTTGCCATGAATTCTGTTATAATATAGATAGGTTCCTCTTTGCTGACTACAGCATACAGCCTTACTAACTTGTCATGCTGAAGTGTTTTCATGAGGTTGGCTTCCTCCATGAATGCTTGTACAGACATCGTTCCAGGCTTCAGGGTCTTCACAGCCACTTTTGTACTATTATTATAGTAACCTAAAAAGGAAGGGATTATTATGGCAAAGAACTCATTCAGCACAGCGCACTGACTGTTAGGAGAGGTCAGAAACCAGACTGGACTTCATGAATGGTATAAACCTGGTGAGAAGTGTCCAGACACAGCACAATTAAATTACTTGTACTATAATCATACCATATTTTGCAATAAAACATATCAATGTATGGAGAGAGGGTCTGTTAATGCACAATGTTCTATTTGTGTAAGTCATTTACCTGAAAACTCAAATTAAAAATAAGCAACCACTCTCTGTAGTAAGGTTTCATTTATAAATAGTTCATAAAAAGTAAATAAATGATCAATAGATAGTTTAATGAATGTCTAACTAGAATTCAGCAAGTCACTAGCTTGCTTATAACTTTCTAATCACATCTTTAACTTATGTCCCTATAAGAAGACTACTCATACCTGTAACATGTTTATAACACGAGAGGGGTAGCTGTGTTAGTCTGGATCTGTAAAAGTTTCTCCTCCCTTGGTTTTCACACCTCAACTGCTAGAAGAGGGCCTCGTCCTCCCTGATTGAACTGACCTTGTTATCTCCAGACTGATTCTGGCCTGCATATATATACCTGCCTCTAGAAATTTCCACCACATGCGTCTGACGAAGTGGGTATTCACCCATGAAAGCTTATGCTCCAATATGTCTGTTAGTCTATAGGGTGCCACAGGACTCTTAGATGTTTAGAACAGTTATTAATAATTTATTAACCCTTATAAATGATTCAGAAATAGAACCTTCAGTGTGACCAAATACATTTTTTAAATTATGTTTCAGGAATGCAACACTGTAGCACTCAGGTGAAGGTTTAAAACCTCATTATTGCTTGTCAGGTGATCTTTTGCCCGGGAGGTGGGGGGGATTGTTTTGCTTTCCTTAATTACTTTAAAAGTATGTTAGTGCCCAAGAATAAAGGGAAAGTCCTAACGAGCCTCCCTGCAAACCTATATTAAGGTCAGATACAGCTTTGTCTTAATTCAATACCCTTTAAACCAGTGGTTCCCAAACTTGAGCCGCCGCTTGTTCAGAGAAAGCCCCTGGTGGGCTGGGCCAGTTTGTTTACCTGCCGCGTCTGCAGGTTCGGTTGATCGCGGCTCCCACTGGCTGTGGTTCGCAGCTCCAGGCCAATGGGGGCAGCGGGAAGCGGCGTGGGCCGAGAGATGTGCTGGCCGCCCTTCCTGCAGCCCCCATTGGCCTGGAGCGGCGAACCGCAGCCAGTAGGAATCGTGATCGGTCGAACCTGTGGACGCGGCAGGTAAACAAACCCGCCCGGCCTGCCAAGGGCTTTCCCTGAACAAGCAGCAGCCCAAGTTTGAGAACCACTGCTTTAAACTACATTAAAAAGGTACAAACAGCATCAGTTGGAGAAATAATTTGGTATAAAATAAGTATATGATGTATTGAACTGTATGTGCTGAGATTTCATGAAATATGCTATTTACCCATATATCAATGTACAAAGATTAGTACATGGATACGGAAGATAAAGGAATATTTTCTGATGGAATCAATGTAGAATATTCTTAATACATAAACTTTAGTGATAAAATAATATTTTATTCAGGTGTAGCAATCTTTAAAAGCCTGTGTTATTTAATTTTTACTGAAGTGATATAAAAAAGTATCCTTCTAAACATGCCATTCTTAACACAAGTGCACTAATAAAACCAAACCTCAACTCTTTGTGCTGCAATCTATGTATTTCAACACTGAAAAAATATGTACAGGAAGAGGTAAACTTTCATGACTCAACCCACCAGCTACATTTCTCTACCCAACAACAATCTGTACAATTTCAACACAGTTTGTGGGTCTACCTGAAAGTCAGCAACTCCTTAATCTCTACTTAAACTCCCTTACGCATTAGTAGTGTGACTGTAAATCACAGCTTGTTACATGGTGAGTTAGTTCATGGAAAGCCATTATGTGAATCCCATGTACTAACTCTGCGCTTTCCACACTAAGCCATACTCCAGGACTTTTAATGCACTGTTGTGGTGTTTATGTGGCAAGTTAGTGTGCAACAAAGTGGTATGCTGTTGATTCAGACCCTGGCTTGCAGCACACTAACTCACTGTGTAGACAGGCCCTCAGTCTGTTTTGCACAGTGACGAGCCAGAAGAAAGTGAACGTTAAAGAAGCTGGGGGCTACTTCACCTTATATCTTTAACTGGTTCCTTCTTATATAAGTTAACACTCCTTGGAGACTCTACATGTGGGGAATGTGCAAGTAAAGTAAGTAAATCTAAGAGAATCTGAGTGTAAGAGGGGCAAAATTAATCTAAGGAGATCTGACACCATTTTATGTATCCCTTCTCAATTGGGTCCTACAATTTATTTATTTTTTAGTTTTCATTTCATTTAACATTTTCAGTATGAGATAAAGCAGTAATCTCATTATATAGCATGTGTGGATAGTAACATGAGACTTTCATTTGCTCTGAAAGTACAAGTTACTAGTACACAGAATAATTAATTTAAAAAAACCCTTAAGAACCCAGATTTGTAAAGTTAGATATGGGCAACTATGTACTTACATTGAAGTACATGCCTCACTTATGAATGCAGACATCTAATATTTGTGCACAAATTGCAAAGCCATGGGCAGGCAAAGATATTCAATTAGTGTGCCCGCAAATCTGCCTGTCCAACTGTGTGTGCCTAAAGCTGAAAGCCTACTCCGGAATGTCCACCATTTGGAAGGGCAGGAGGAAAGAATATATCACATCACTGAGAATATGGATACAATTTTCACCCAATTGAAATCAATGGCAGTTTCTTCATTTACTTCAAATGAGCAAGAATTTCACCCATTCTATTTTAAGGGGCGCAATATTTGTACTAAAATTAAAGGTCACCCTGCTTCATTAATCTCCGCTAGTTCTTTGTGTCACTTGAGGTGTGAATGCCAAATTCTAGTGCAGGGATTCAATAAAAATATTTAATTCTATGTATGTGGCTTCATTAAAATCCCAAGTATTTCAGACTGTAAACTTAAAACCAGCACTGTAATATAAACTAATAAAGACTGTCATCCTGTTGTGTATTCATTTTACAACAGGCTCTGATTTCATATATATGAATCATAGAATCATAGAAGATTAGGGTTGGAAGGGACCTCAGGGAGTCATCTAGTCCAACCCCCTGCTCAAAGCAGGACCAATCCCATATGACTGTGATCTTGTAAAATCAACTACTACATATGCAGTAGTTGCACATATAAAATGTTCTCTCTTATTCTGCTTCCATTGAAGTCAGTGGATATTTTCCCTTCAATCCCCCAGAGTCAAATTCTTGTTCCTGACAAACACCTGAACAATTTTTTGACTCTTCCACCACAAGGTGAAAGCTTATTTTCATTAGGTGACTTGACAACAGGTAATCTATATTGAACAATATTTTTTCCTATTTAGACTTTTGTTTAGTTTCTAACATTCAGAGTCTGAATAATCTAGGAAAGCTCTGCTTTTTCCAGGGTGTGTGTTTAGTCAGGGTTCCTTAGTCTATCTATCTATCTGAGGTACTTACATCATGGTAGCATTTGAGCACCTCACATTCTAATGTGTATTTGTCCTCACAGCACTCCTGTGAAGTACTATTATCTCTGTTTTCCAGATGAGGAACTAAGGCACAAAGAGGCTAAGTTTACTTGCAATTGGGCACAAAAGAAGTTTATGGGAGAGCAAGGAATAGAACCGACATCTCCAAAGTCCTAAGCTAATGCTCTAACCACCACATTGGCTCTCCCCTCCGCCGCAGAGAACAGACGGAACTCTGAAAGCAGTCTTAAGGCCTGTCACATTGTATAAAAAAGTTCAGCTGAGATTATAAGAAAGATTGTCTCTTGAACAGCAGTCAAAAAACATGAAACAAGCACTTCAAGATGACCTGTTAATATAATTAAGGGTCAAATTCTTCCATTAGATCTGCAGACACATGGATCCCATCTTTAGGAAAATTGGTCTTAAATACTCTTCTCAGCTAAAAGAGGATAATGCTGCACTTTTACAATTTCTGCTATATTGAAACAAACGTGGCAATCACTTTGGAGGATAAGATTAGGATTCAAAACAATTATGACAAAATGGAGAATTGATCTGAAATTAAAAAGATGAAATCCAATAAAGAAAGTACTACACTTAGGAAGAAAAAAAAATCAAATGCACGACCTACAAAATGGAAAATAGCTGGGTAGGCAGTAATACTGCTAAAAGAATCTGGGGGTTATAGTGGATCACAGATCAATTACAAGTCAACAATGTGATGCAGTTACAAGAAAAAAGGCTAATATCAACAGGAGTGTTGTAGGTAAAACATAGTTGGTAATTGTCCCACTCTACTCAGCTGTGGTGGAGTCCTCTACTGGCATACTCTGTCCAGTTCTGGGCACCACACTTTAAGAAAGATGTGGACAAACTGGAGGGAGTCCAGAAGAGAGCTACAAAACCAACAAAAGGTTTAGAAAACCTGAACCTTTCCCTTTCCCTGAGGAAAGGTTAAAAAAAAAGTGGGCATTGTTTAGCCTTGAGAAAAGAAGACTGAGGAGGGATCTGATAACAGCCTTCAAATATGTTAAGGGCTGTTATAAATAGGGTGGTGATCAATTGCTCTCCATGTCTACCGAAGGCAGGACAAGAAGTAACGGTCTTAATCTGCAGCAAGGAAGATTTAGGAAAGATATTCTGAAAAGCTTTCTAACTATAAGGGTAGTTAAACACTGGAACAGGCTTCAAAAGGAGATTGGAGAATCCCCATCATTGGTGGATTTTAAGAACAGGTTAGAGAAACACCTGGCAGGGATGGTTTAGATACATTTGGTCCTGCCTCAGTGCCTCTAGAGATCCCTTCTGGCCCTACATTTCTATGGTTCTTTGACTTCAGCACCTCCCTGAATAAATAAAGTCTGTTTTAGCATAATCCTATTGTGGTGACAGAATAAAACAAAAGCCTGACCAAGGCAATAAAGAGGCGAGGTCAGTTATTTGTCCAGTAGGTCCTCTATAGCCCTCTGTTAAATATGGAGAGAAAAATCACTTGTTTCGTCAAATAGAGCTAAGAAAACCAGATGAAAGAGAAATGTTGCAATAACCAGATTTCGTGTTCCTAACTACTTCAGAATGTGCATGGATCCAATCGTGTATCCCTTACTCATGCAAAACTCCTTTCAAATCCAGGGGGTGTATAATGCATGAAACCCCCTCACTCTTGACAGCTTGAATCCTGAAGGGATTTTTCCCTAAGTGCAATGACCGACCATCAGCTTGGTCATTGCTGGGGATTGAATCAGTTCCTCCCAAGTTAAGAGCATAAGGCTTTAGGATTTGAGCTAAAGGACGATGTCACCTAGCTGGCAGCTGCCGCAGGCCTATGTGAGACTGGCAGACCATGTGCCAGCTCATGCCAAGATCCCCATGTCTCAACTGAACACTCACAGATACACAGCGGGAATCAGTCTGGCTCACCTGTGTGTTAGTATTGTTAAATAGGTATTAGAATTATCAGACTGTGTTTAGACGATATTGAAAGCTGGTGAGTTGTTGCATGCATTAATCTCTCTTATAGCAGCTGTATCCCATATTGTAAGCTAATATTGACATTTATGCACTTGATAATTGGTTGGTGAATTCTAAGTATAGAACTCACAACTAGGGCCGGCTTTAAGCCGATTCGGCCGATTCCCCGGAATGGGGCCCGTGCCTAAGAGGGCCCCACAACGTCGTCCGGGGCTGCCGGCGGAGTGGAAAAAAAAAAAAAAAAAAAACCTGCATCCTGCTTCTCCCCCCTCCCTCCAGCGCTTGCACCGCCATACAGCTGATCAGCGCAAACCTGGGAGGGAGAGGTGGGGAGGAGGAATGCGGCATGCTTGGGGAAGACGCGGGGATTTGGGGAGGGATCCAATGGGGCAGGGTGGGGGCGGAGTCAGGGCGGGGCCGGGGCGGAGTTGTGGCAGGGGGGGCGCGAGACAATTTGTGTCCCAGTGTGGGGCCCCGCACCTGCTAAAGCCGGCCCTGCTCACAACCAATTTGGGGTTGTGCCCTGCTTCCTAACAGTCTGCCCTGAGGCTGGTTCTCAGGCTCTTAAATCACTGCAAGACAGCTTGACAGACCTGTAGCTGGCACAGAATGTGACACATAATACACACTGAATGGTGGATTACACAGTGACTTCAGGTTTGGGTCTGTACAAGCCAGTGACATCAAGTTGAGCAGGGACTGTCTATTTGTTCTGTGTTTTCACAATGCCTAGCACAATGGGGTCCTGGTCCACGACTAGAGTTGCTAGGCACTACCGCAGTACAAATAGTAAATAATAATAATTTCCTGGTTCTACCATTTACATAATAGTTTTGGCTGCTCTGCAGCTGTGCTCTATCTGCACAGGCCACCTGAATTTGAATAAACCTTTCCGTGTACACAGTGAGGGTGGGCAGGTGGCATTTCCACTTTTGCCTTTCCTTAGGGCCTGCCCCAGGTGACAGCAGATTTAAAGTTCAGCAGAGGCTGCAAAGGAATTCCTCCGGCTGAGGTTATAATGGGAATTAGCTTAATCATGCCACTTCCTCCCCAGCCACAACCGGGGTTACTGGAAATGCCTCCTCTTCTCCACCCCCAGGAGACTTTCTGCTACCCTGGGCCCTCCTCCACTGTCTTCACTGACTGAAGTTTATCTGGCTCAAGGTCTACCACACACCCCAGGGTGTCCTGCTATTGTGATCTATAGGATATGAGTGATCATTCACTCTTTTTAGCTATCTTCATTAAACAGATATAAAGGAGATGGATAAATGAAGTTCCTGCTTTAACTCCAAACTTTCTTCCTTTTTAAAGTTTAAGTCAGACCCTATCTGACAAATTTTCAGCATGTGTGTAAATTGTAAAAATGCACCTGTGATATTTGCAAACACGTCTATTGGTGCCTGCAAAATCCCACATCTGTGCATGTAAAACTGGAAATTATATACTGCTTCGTCAGGTGTGCTAACAAGTTTTGCTGGTACATTTTTAGAATCCTTCATTTTAGTGAAGGCCTTTTTGTGGCTCAGCTTATTTTCTGCAGCCCAGCATTTCCCACAATTCTGGACGCTTGGGCTGCTCTCCTCTCAGCAGCACACAGAAGCGGAACAGAGTTTTGGTGTATAGCCATGCCCCCTCAGCTTCTGCGTGCGGCCAGATTCTCTGCCTCCACAGCAGCCGACAGCAGTGGTTCCTTTTGTTCCCACCCTTACTCCTTCTGTTTTAAATTTTCTGCACATTTTTTGGGCAGTGGGGAGCAGTGTTCTTCCTTCTCAGCCTTCCTCTTCCTCCCGGGGTCGGTTAACCCCTCAAGGATTTAACACTCCCTAAGCCTCCGCTGCAGCATTTCCCTGCTGGCTCCTTTGCCCCTTACAGGCATGGCGGAATGGCCAAGAAAGCATTGGGTCAAATTCAACCAGTTCTCTCTACATGGGAGGCAGCCTTCCTAGGCTCAGCAGAGGGTGAGTTGTGCCCAGCCTGCACCCAGTCATTAGTGCCTAACTGTGTTAGGTCCTGGGGCTGCAGCTTGGATAGGCAGAGGTCCGCAACCCACCAAGATGGCAACTCCCACCAGGGAAAAAAGGACCAAGAACCCCAGTGTGGAGGAGGAAGAGGCTCCAAAAGCGAGGAGGACCCTGACCACTCGAGTCAGGTAAGTCCCAGGGAATCCCTGCAGAACAAAGAAGAGATACTTGCGCAACCACCTGTCTCCCCCACTCTGCCACATCTTAAAGTGGGTCCTGTGCACCCTGAGGAAAGAAATAGGGATTCTAATCAGCCTGCCTCCCTCCTTCCCTCCCAAGAACAAGGATGTCCTCTCCCCTGCAATCCGGGGGGAGAGGGGGGGAGGGAATGGGAGCAGTGGGAAGATTCTGAGGCAGACCTCTCGAGAGGCCTAAAGGAAGGCAAACCAAAAAAAGGTTTTACCAAAGCCACAACAGAACTTCTATACTCTCAAAGTGACCTATTAAAGGTTAAATATAAGGGAAAGAAAAGATGTACAAAAAAAATCCAGCAATACTAGGCCTTCGATTCCTCCACATCCTCTCTCTCCCTTTCACCCCCCACTGATGAAAGGTGAACTGTCTGGCTGTGAAACCTGAGCAGGCTCCTAAGAGTAAGCCTCAAATTTCTCTCCTCAAAATCCTTCCCTCAGGCTGCAATACCCCTTCTTCCTCCTTGAGGAACTGATTAGGAAGGAATGGACAAGCCTGATAAGGGCAAGCTATTAGCGAGAGTGACCTCAGGCTCTGTAACATTCAGCAGTCAAAGGGCTCCGTTGCTGAGACACCAAATGTTGATGCCACTGTAGACTCCCTCCCCTGCGACACGGTTATTCGTTCAGAAGGCGAGTTCTACCCTAAGAACCCTACATACAGAAAGATGGAGGCCACTCTCAAAAAGGGCTTTGAAACCTCCTCCGCCACCCTCTGAGCATCCCTGGCAGCTACCTGCTTTGCAGGAGCATCTCTTTCCTGGCTGGAAGATCTCACAGCCTCAAGGATAGAGATCACCCTGACTTTGGCGCCACTTAAAAAAAAAAAAAAAAAAAAAAAGTCTCCCTAGCAATCACATTTGTAGCTGATGCCTCAATGGATGCAATGAGATTCTCAACCTGAGCCATGGCTTCTGGCTCAGTAGCCGGGAGCCAGCTATGGCTCTGACCCTGGAAGGTGAATACTCACTCTAAACACGTCCTGTGCTCAGCCAAATTCACAGGCTCCCTCCTTTTCTGGAGAAAAGATGGAGGCTGGCAGTGTGGCAAAACAGTCTCTCCCTTCCCTACTAAAGGCCCTCAGGAGAGAATATAGATCAGCCTTCACAGAGAGGTGCTGCTTTCTCTCCTCATCTTCACAGAGGTACTAGCACAGAGGCAACAGATTTTCTGAGGAAAAACAATAGAGCTGAGGTCTGGGAGAAGTCCAGAGGGACCTCAGGCCCACCCCCCAAAATCCACTTAATGATAAAGATCGCATAGGCCTCTACTCTGAGTTGGAGCTAGTGGGCAGGATTTCCCATTTCCTCATGGAAGGGTTTTCATTGACCACAGACAATTGGGTCAGGGAAACAATGAGCTGTGGACTCCATCCCGTCTGATCTTCTTCCAGTCACCCAGCTCCTACAATGCCAAAAACCACACGGCTTGATTCAGAACAAAATATCTTCTGGACGTGGGAGTGATAGAGTGTGTTCCCTCAGAAGAGAGATTCTCTGGGTTCTACTCCATCGTCTTCATTGTACAGAAGCACACAGTGGGTATCAGAGCCATTCCCAACCTCAAAAGACTCCACAAGTGATGAAGACAATGAAGTTTTGGTTGGAGATCCTGGCATCTGTGGTGTCATCCATGCTCCAGGGGGACTTATTTACTTCAGTAGATATAGCAGATGAAATCTCTACATCCCCATCAGACCATGCCACTGCAGACTTTTGAGGTTCATCTATGGCAGGAAACATTATCGATTCCCAACACTCCCATTCAGCCCACCCTGTCCTCCCACCCAAAGAGGTTGTAGGTGGTAATAGCCAAACTCAGATTGCAGGGGATTCATCTGCACCCTTTCCTGGGCAATATCCTGATCAGAGCCCCATCACAGTCAGCAGTGCACAAGGCCACTGATTCAGGTCAGGGTCAACAACTCTGAGTGTACCTGAATCAGGAGGTTTTTGATTTCATCCTTCAGACATTTGCCCCCCCTTCAATCAACCTGTTTCCAAATTGTATGAATACAAAATGGCCAACATACTTCACAATGAAGGCAGACCCCAGATCCATGGAGACAGATGCCTTATTGCATAGTTGGCCACAGAGCCTACTTTACGTGTTTCCACCTTTTCTACTACTGATAACGCCTCATTGGCCTAGGAGTCCTTGCTTCTCAGACCTGACAGAGATGACCCTAGAGCCCCCACTCCAGTGTCCATGGAGACCGGACATCCTCTCACAAGGTCATCTCTTTCACCTGCAACCAAAACGGCTTCAACTAACAGCCTGGCTGCCCAGAGGGAAGCACTAGAAGGATTCAGTCTGTATTCCATAGTTATTAAGATACTGCTTTTATCTAGGAGAGTATTGACATTAAGAGCATACTCCTATTTTTGGTCCAGATTCAACTACTGGTGCCAAAGAGTACAATGAAAATCCCAGAAATCCAGGAATTCCAACCATTCTAGACTTTCTTCAAGAAGGCATAGACAGAGGCCTTCAGTCCAGCACTAAATGTATGTCAGGTGTCTACTCTTAGTAGCATGCGATCTGCAGGATTCTTGGGCTCCCTGGCAGACAATCCACAGGTAATTCCATTCCTTTGAGCAGTACAATTAGCAGACAAGTGGTCAGACCTCTCTTTTCAAAATGGGACCTTCCTCCAGCTTTGAGGGCCCTGACTAGTCATCCCTTTGAGCCTCTGACTTCAGGGTCATAGATGCATAGATTCATAGATTCTAGGACTGGAAGGGACCTTGAGAGGTCATCGAGTCCAGTCCCCTGCCCTCATGGCAGGACCAAATACTGTCTAGACCATCCCTGATAGACATTTATCTAACCTACTCTTAAATATCTCCAGAGATGGAGATTCCACAACCTCCCTAGGCAATTTATTCCAGTGTTTAACCACCCTGACAGTTAGGAACCTTTTCCTAATGTTCAACCTAGACCTCCCTTGCTGCAGTTTAAGCCCATTGCTTCTTGTTCTATCCTTAGAGGCTAAGGTGAACAAGTTTTCTCCCTGCTCCTTATGACACCCTTTTAGATACCTGAAAACTGCTATCATGTCCCCTCTCAGTCTTCTCTTTTCCAAACTAAACAAACCCAATTCCTTCAGCCTTCCTTCATAGGTCATGTTCTCAAGACCTTTAATCATTCTTGTTGCTCTTCTCTGGACCCTTTCCAATTTCTCCACATCTTTCTTGAAATGCGGTGCCCAGAACTGGACACAATACTCCAGCTGACTCCTAACCAGAGCAGAGTAGAGCGGAAGAATGACTTCTCGTGTCTTGCTCACAACACACCTGTTAATACATCCCAGAATCATGTTTGCTTTTTTTGCAACAGCATCACACTGTTGACTCATATTTAGCTCGTGGTACACTATAACCCCTAGATCCCTTTCTGCCGTACTCCTTCCTAGACAGTCTCTTCCCATTCTGTATGTGTGAAACTGATTTTTTCTTCCTAAGTGGAGCACTTTGCATTTGTCTTTGTTAAAACTTCATCCTGTTTAACTCAGACCATTTCTCCAATTTGTCCAGATCATTTTGAATTATGACCCTGTCCTCCAAAGCAGTTGCAATCCCTCCCAGTTTGGTATCATCCGCAAACTTAATAAGCATACTTTCTATGCCAATATCTAAGTCGTTAATGAAGATATTGAACAGAGCCGGTCCCAAAACAGACCCCTGCAGAACCCCACTCGTTATGCCTTTCCAGCAGGATTGGGAACCATTAATAACAACTCTCTGAGTACAGTTATCCAGCCAGTTATGCACCCACCTTATAGTAGCCTCATCTAAATTGTATTTGCCTAGTTTATCGATAAGACTATCGTGCGAGACCATATCAAATGCCTTACTAAAGTCTAGGTATACCACATCCACAGCTTCTCCCTTATCCACAAGACTCATTATCCTATCAAAGAAAGCTATCAGATTGGTTTGACACAATTTGTTCTTTACAAATCCATGCTGGCTATTCCCTATCACCTTACCACCTTCCAAGTGTTTGCAGATGATTTCCTTAATTACTTGCTCCATTATCTTCCCTGTCACAGAAGTTAAACTAACTGGTCTGTAGTTTCCTGGGTTGTTTTTATTTCCCTTTTTATAGATGGGCACTATATTTGCGCTTTTCCAGTCTTCTGGACTCTCTCCCGTCTCCCATGATTTTCCAAAGATAATAGCTAGAGGCTCAGATACCTCCTCTATTAGCTCCTTGAGTATTCTAGGATGCATTTCATCAGGCCCTGGTGACTTGCAGGTATCTAACTTTTCTAAGTGATTTTTAACTTGTTCTTTTTTTATTTTATCTGCTAAACCTACCCCCTTCCCATTAGCATTCACTAGGTTAGGCATTCCTTCAGACTTCTCGGTGAAGACTGAAACAAAGAAGTCATTAAGCATCTCTGCCATTTCCAAGTTTCCTGTTACTGTTTCTCCCTCTTCACTAAGCAGTGGGCCTACTCTGTCTTTGGTCTTCCTCTTGCTTCTAATGTATTGATAAAAAGTCTTCTTGTTTCCCTTTATTCCTGTAGCTAGTTTGAGATCATTTTGTGCCTTTGCCTTTCTAATCTTGCCCCTACATTCCTGTGTTGTTTGCCTATATTCATCCTTTGTAATCTGTCCTAGTTTCCATTATTTATATGATTCCTTTTTATTTTTTAGATCATGCAAGATCTCGTGGTTAAGCCAAGGTGGTCTTTTGCCACATTTTCTATCTTTCCTAACCAGCGGAATAGCTTGCTTTTAGGCCCTTACTAGTGTCCCTTTGAAAAACTGCCAACTCTCCTCAGTTGTTTTTCCCCCTCAGTCTTGATTCCCATGGGACCTTACCTATCAGCTCTCTGAGCTTACCAAAATCCGCCTTCCTGAAATCCATTGTCTCTATTTTGCTGTTCTCCCTTCTACCCTTCCTTAGAATTGCAAACTCTATGATTTCATGATCACTTTCACCCAAGCTGCCTTCTACTTTCAAATTCTCAACGAGTTCCTCCCTATTTGTTAAAATCAAGTCTAGGACAGCTTCCCCCCAGTAGCTTTTTCAACCTTCCGAAATAAAAAGTTGTCTGCAAAGTAGTCCAAGAATTTGTTGGATAGTCTGTGCCCCGCTGTGTTATTTTCCCAACATATATCTGGATAGTTGAAGTCCCCCATCACCACCAAATCTTGGGCTTTGGATGATTTTGTTAGTTGTTTAAAAAAAGCCTCATCCACCTCTAGTTGTTTAAAAAAAGCCTCACCACATGGTTAGGGGGCCTGTAGTGGACTCCTAGCATGACATCACCCTTGTTTTTCACCCCTTTTAGCCTAACCCAGAGACTCTCAACACTTCCATCTCCTATGTCCATCTCTACCTCAGTCCAAGTGTGTACATTTTTAATATATAAGGCAACACCTCCTCCCTTTTTCCCCTGTCTATCCTTCCTGAGCAAGCTGTACCCATCCACACCAACATTCCAATCATGTGTATTATCCCACCAAGTTTCAGTGATGCCAACAATGTCATAGTTGTATTTATTTATTAGCACTTCCAGTTCTTCCTGCTTATTACCCATAGTTCTCGCATTTGTATATAGGCATCTAAGATACTGGTTTGATCTTTCCTCCCAGTCATCCTTTTATTTAACCATTAAGATTGGTTTCTTAGTAGCTGGCATGTCCCCCAGGCGAGTGTTGGAGCTGGTAGCCTTATCTGTACAGGAGCCTTACCTCATGCTCCAAGAGGACAAGGTGGCGTTCAGCACACCAGAATCCTTTCTTCCTATGGTAAGTGCCTCCTCCCATACTTCCTAAGAGGTTGTGCATCCTTCATTCTGTCCAAAATCACAACATCCAACTGAAAAGGTGTGGGAGACTTTAGTCACCAAAAGAGTGTTGAAAATCTCTCCCTATTTATGTCCTTCCACCCAAAATGCCAGGGACTCAGAGCAAGTCTTCCATTGCTAGGTGGATTAGACTATGTATTGTGGAAGCCTAAAATCAGAGGTTACTGTCCCATAAGAAATCAAGGTGCATCTGATGACACACTTAATCACCAGAGCAGAACGAGCAAGTGCGTCCACTTTGGAAAGCTGCAAAGCAGCCACTTGGTCTACAGCTAACACCTTCATCAGGCAAGCTCTACAAGGTGGATCTTCTAACTTCTGCAGAGGTCTTCTTTGGTGGGAACATGCTGCAGGTGATGGCCCAGAAATATTAGAGACTCTTGAGCAAGCACAGAAAAAGGGGGGTACTGCTTTCCTCTGAGATTTTTGGTTCATAACCCTTTCTACATCTGTTCACTGCTCGCTACTTCCCAGATGTCCAGAAACAGTGGAGACACTGGATTGCAGAATGGTAACTTTCTTGATGATCCTTTCCTTTCTGCTAGCAGCATCTTCCACCCACTCTGGATGGCTTACAAAGGCAAGGGTCAGATGTAAGTGGAATCATTACCATATGACTATCTTCCTTGCTCTAGTATACATAGTTATTTCATTATCTTGGAAATTCATTAATAATGATATACATATTTTACAACTTGGGAATAACTCATACAATAGCAAGCAGGAACAAATGAGCATGGCCAGACTGTGTGATGTCAAAACACTGATCTGCCTCCATGAGCTTCAGAGAGAGGAGAGCAACCCAGATGTCCAGAATTGCAGGAAATGCTACTAGCAGAAAGGAAATTATCAGTAAGAAATGTTCCATTCTCTTCTTTAATAGTTGTATAAAAAATACTAAAAATAGTGCAATATTACAGACAGACTACCTCAAACCCAAGAATCCTTTACACCTGAGATGCAAGAACAATGTGTCTCATTAATAAAATAAACTATCAGGACTCCTTTTATGTTAACTTTTCTCTTGGCCTAGCTGAGAACTCTTTCACTCAATTATTAATGCCAGAGTATGTTATGATTCATGTCAGTAAATACCCGGGGACAATAATGCATAAAACATGGACACATTGTTCTATAGTGCTGTTTAGCTCGATCATGTCAATGCACCTGCTGCACAAATGCACTAACGCAACACTCTAAAAATCTTGGTCAATTGTATGGTGGAAAGTAGTAACTCCGCATACAGTTAATGCTTTTTAAAATGAAATGTGGAGCTCAAAATGACATGTAGGCCTGGGGAATTTGCCAATCCAGTTACATGAAGGGCCACCGACGTCTCTACATGTGAGAATGCAATCCCACTGAAGTTAGTGGAGCAGTACATGTTTACTTCAGAACTAAATATGGCCCAGAGAATGATCATTTTGGCTGGAGCAAGGGCTTGGGTGCCCAAACTTCCACTAGACTTTTGCACACATTCAGTCATAGCAAACTGTGATATGGATTTGTGATATCCATTATAAGCCAAAGGGATTTTCATTACAGAGCTCCAAAACCAGAGATGAAAGACTAGTGAACTAACCTGTACAAGATTTCAGAGTGGTAGCTGTGTTAGTCGGTATCAGTAAAAACAACACGGAGTCCTTGTGGCACCTTAGAGACTAACAAATTTATTTGGGCATAAGCTTTCGTGGGATACAGCCCACTTCATCAGCTGCATGGAGTGGAAAATACAGTAAGCAGGTATAAATACACAGCACATCAAAAGATGGGAGTTGCCTTACCATGGGGGGCGGGGGTCAGTGCTAATGTGACTTAAACATAGAAGTGGCCATTCTTCAACAAAAAAACTTCAAAAACAGACTTCAACCAGAAACTGCAGAACTGGAATTAATTTGCAAACTCAACACTATCAAATTAGGTTTGAATAAAGACTGGGAGTGGCTGGGTCACTACAAAAAATAATTTCCCCTCTGTTGATTCTCACACCTTCTTGTCAATGTTGGGAATGGGCCATATCCACCCTAATTGAATTGGCCTCGTTAGCACTGACCCCCCCACACACACTTGGTAAGGCAACTCCCATCTTTTCATGTGCTGTAATATATATACTGCTTACTGTATTTTTCACTCCATGCATCTGATGAAGTGGGTTATAGCCACGAAAGCTTATGCCCAAATAAATTTGTTAGTCTCTAAGGAGCCACAAGGACTCCTCGTTGTTTTAATCTGTACAATATACCTTTTCATTCCCTGCTCCAAAACAATAATTGCCTGCAAAATTATATCTTAAGAGCCTACTCTGAGTTATAGAAGTAAAAATTGTCTTGAAACCACAGAACATCTCAGGCTATATAGCGGCTGAAACAGGCAGAATACTTTTTGGGCACTGGCCGGGACCACAGTGAGCAATGACTCCTCTACTTCCTTTCAATGCCTAGAGCGTGCGCTTCCCTCAACATCAGTCGTCATCTCCTAACCACCGTGGTGGGGGAAGTGGAACAGCAACTCCACCTCCACACCCAGCTCAGCCATGCAAACGTTGGAGTGGTTAGCACCATTGGCACACAAGCAACAGAGTTTTACCTATTCCCCACACTGGCATATAAAGAGAGCAAAGGGCACCACTTCAGGTACATATTCAAAAGGAGATATAGGCAGATCCCTGTGTGTTTTGACTTATCCTATGAATCAAGGCAACTTCTTTTAAACCCAAAAGAAATCATAGATGAAGCATTTTACATCAAGTTTCAATCCCTCCAGGAATGTTTACAACTGAACTATAAACTCTTGAAAAAAAAATGAAACATGAAGAGATGCTGACAGATCCATAACTATACTGCTGCTAGCAGATGTGATCTCCCTCTCTCGCATACCCCTCTTCCTTCCCACCCTTTTGTAACTATAAAACTAGTTACTCTCCTTCTACTAACAGAAAGTTCTTCAGAAATCAAGCCATCAATTGTGGTTTGTACCTGGTACATAGTATTGCTTAAAAGAATCATCTTTGTCCCATAAAGGCAGAAGTAATTTCTCATTGAGAGAATATAACCATCTTATTTCCAAACTAAGGGAAGCGTTAAGGAGCTGACTATTAATAAATGAGGCCGTGGTGCTTACTACAATCCTGTCCTGGCATGGGCCTGGGCTAGATGACCTAATAGGTCTTTTCCAGTTATAACGTCTTCAGTTCTAAGATTAAACACGCTTGTTCAGAAAGGATCCCCACCATGCAAATCAGCTTCTCTTGCTTCAGAAAAGATGCAGAGAGAGTGAGAGGAAACACGCTACTCAACTTCACAGTACAGTAATTTCCCACATAATGTAACAACAATCCACAGAGGAAAATGTTAAGCCCATGTAGAGAGATCATCACATAAACAAGAGGAAACATCTTGAACCAGAAACACCCCCTTTTAATTTTTGTGCATGTGTATGCAGAACTAGTAGCTTCCTGAAATTAGCTGCAATTTCTACAGATGACAACATACCACACTGACTTTTCTATAGCAGTTCAGTGTCAGTCACAATATTTATTGACCTGGTGTATTACACAGGGAAAAGATGCACAATGGCTGACCCTTGTCTTAACTAGTGAGTAAGCATCACTCATGAGCCTCACAGCTAGAGGCCTCAAGCTTCTTCTCATGAAAAGCTGCATTCAGTCATAACGTATAATACAGTTATAAAAGCAGAGCACAAGTAGTATGTTTTATAGTCAAAGATTAAATGTATCACTGAATTAGACCTTTCTGTTTGACTATCAAGGATGCCACAACCATGGCAATATACAGATCTAGATCTTTACTTTTATATATACACATACCATTTCAAAACAATAACATTCCAAATAGTGTGTTCTGATGAGACTGTTATGCTATTTTGGGTGGCTAGAGTCACTCTGGCCTATCTTTGTACCTCCTGACTAGATTTCAGGCATACTTTCATTGCTCAGAAATACATTGCCCACTGTATCTTATTTAAAAACATGTTAAAATGCTTATTCTTTAAAGGTGACCCATGAAAGTGAAGAGGAGAGTCAGGAAAGGGTGAGGAGTAGCATTAGGGATATTGAGACTGAAAGACTAGATTGGTTTTCCTCCGAAGGGAGATGAATAATAAGGGACATAAGTATATAAAATAATGAACAGCATAGAGAAGATAGATCAGGAATTTCTGTTCTCATAACACAAAAGCAAGGGAACATACAATGAAACTTAAAAGGTGGAAAATTCAGAATTGACAAAAGTAAATACTCTTCACGTACATGTAATTAGACGGTGGAACTCATTGCCACAGGAAGTCATTGAAGCCAAGAACAACAAAGAACTGTATATTTAGATGGATAACAAGAATAACTAGGGTTATCATAATTAATGCTAAACATTTTTTGGAAGGGATAGTAAACTTCATACTTTTGGGTCTTCAGGACATTCTAACTTTTGGAGACCAAGATGAAACAATACTGGAGCTGATTACTCTCAAATCTGCCTACTGCAGAGTTTCTATACCTTCCTGGACAGCAGATGGTACTGGCCAAAGCCAGAGACAGGATACTGGACTAAATAGACCACTGGTTCTGATCCAATATGATAATTCCTATGTGCTACTTTCCAGTCTTCTCTTTATCAAGAGATGCTGAAGCTCTGCACATTATTCACTAAAACACACATTTTGTTTCGTATTTCAAGTGTTCAAATAAACACCTTTACCCTGATTTTAAGAGAGTATTTTGTAAAGGTAGAGACATCTAGCAAAACGTGCTGGACCAAATCCTGAGGTAGCATGCAGTCTGTAAAGCTAAGAGAGTCCTATTGGAGTCAATGGGAGGCCCTTATGAATACAGTATAAGGCGTTAGGGCAGAGTTCCAGGGATCTCTATCTGCAAGGGAAGCAGTCAGCACAATTCCTACAGCTGCGCTGACAGGGAACCAGGGGGACTCACAGGGGATCAAGAGGCAGTACAGAAGGCTCCTGCAGATCCTGTGAGACCCATGAATCTGAGAGTCAAACCACAGTTTCTTCCATAGGGGAACTCACTCCCCACAAAAGCTATCAGAGAAAATTCTACAAGGAGTTTGACTGCCCAGACAGGGCATTTTTGGGGACTTAATATGCTGATTGCAAATATATATATTGGGCCAAATTTATCCCTGATGTTACTCCAATCAAATCTAAGTAACAACACCAGGGATGAATCTGGATCCTTGAAACTGCATTGTATATATTTATATTTACAAAGACTTGTAAACTTACCCATCCAAACTTCTCCAAACTGACCAGCTCCAAGTTTCTTCACTAATTTAATTGATTCCCTTGCAATCTCCCAGGCATCTTTATCCCAAGGTTTTTGGGGTTTTGGACAAACACATGCTTTTTCCAGCTTTCTGCATAAACCATCTGACTGCTCTATTTTTTAAAGAAAAACCAAGTAGAAAATCTATTACATTTTGTAATTACATTACATTTATGTGCCTACAGTAAAGCATGTGCAACTGCAGACCTGAACCAACTTCACTACAATCTTCATACTATTTTTAACCTTCCATACTGGGATTTGGGAGTTCTTGCATTCTAGAGCCAATTTATAACATGTGTGATCTGCATTAGATGCCATAGATCTGCAGATGCAAAGAGACTGTTGTTGCTCATATCGTCATTAGAGTTGCTTTTCTTTACTTCAACAGTGCACTAAGATAAATAGTGCCAAGGTAAATAAAATGTCTGTTTGAACTGCTGAAAGTATGTTAATGAAGACAGAATGGGAAATACTGCTTAAGGAAAAAAAAAGATCTTGTTGCTTAGTAAAGTATGTGATTCAAATCAGGAGAAGTTCTGAGTACGTACCACTTCCATTGACTTCAGTCAGCATTTCTAAAGCACAGACTCACTTATTAAGGTGCCTAATTTTAGGCATCTGAGTTTAAAACTATGTAACTTGCACAAGTTCACAAAGGAGGGTCTATGGATAGATCTCAGGAATTTCTTTATTTGAGTCCTATGTTTAGGCCACTAGAGCATAACGCCTTTTAAGATGGGAGAGTTTTTGATACAGCTGCGTATCTCTGATGTCATTAATGAACACAGTATGTTGGCTCAGTCAGTTAAGAAAGAGTGATTTAGTTAGCTTGTGAGGTGTTTCATACCAAAAGGCATCGTGCCAAGCTGTAGACAAGTAATCTACACCCGTAGTATTTTCTAGGCTAAGTGCTGTATGGTGAAGGATGCTGATGTGTTTTCTCTTTTCCCTTTAGAGGAAATATTGGCTACAATCCTATGAAATCTAGATAATGGAAAAGCTGCCACTGGACTTCAATAAAAATCAGGACTGAGCCTAGTATTTTGTTACATTTCTGTGCAGCTCTTAAATTATACAGTAGCCACCCACCCACCCACTAAATAGATAATAATTACTTCTCCAGTCACTACACACTTACAGAGAAAAAATAAATATAATAAAGTAGGGTTGAGATTTTCCAGTCAGTGCAGGGGATTTACCACACATCATAAATTAAAATTAATCGAAATTGTGTGGCTAAACCTCCAGTATGGCTTTGAAAACCTCAACCTTGTATTTTTTTCAGCTACAGAATGGGTCCCAAATCTCCTTTTCCTGACTTCAAGAAGGTATAGGCAATGAAAAGTCACTTTTGTACTCAATGAGCAGCTGTAAACATTGTTATAAGAGGTTACTGTTGATGGACCCAATCCCTTCTCCCTTTGAAGTCAACAGGAATTTTGCATTCCCATCACAAAGTCACTCACAAAAAATGTCATTGTTGGCACAAGAAAATTACAGCGTTGATTTTGTTTCATATAAATCACCAGATACGATACTGGAAGACATTTATGTATAAAAAATATTTAAAATTCCAGTGTATCATAATGTCCACATATATCTGTTTACACTTACAAAAACAGCACTTATTGACACTGGGCCTGATTATTCTCTATACCAAGTATCAGGGGGTAGCCGTGTTAGTCTGTATCTACAAAAACAGCAAGGAGTCTGGTGGCACCTTAAAGACTAACAGATTTATTTGGGCATAAGCTTTCGTGGGTAAAAACCTCACTTCTTCAGACGCATAGCTATGCAAAGTGAGGTTTTTACCCACGAAAGCTTATGCCCAAATAAATCTGTTAGTCTTTAAGGTGCCACCAGACTCCTTGTTGTTTCTCTAGTACCAGTTTCACATTGGTGTAACATTGACATTGACTTGTATGTAGTTACTCTTCATTTACACAGGCATATGGGAGGTCAGAATCAAGGCTAATATTCATCTTGCTACAATTCTCAGTGCTTGGATTTTTACAAAAAATGTGGAAAGACTTGAAATAGAACAAGGAAAGCATTCTGATTATTTGCTTTAATGAAAACAATGCCTAATGTTTGATAAGCAAGCCACTGACTGAGTTAACTTACTTTGGTAATGTTTGATCATTTCGTTGATGGTGGAAAATGTAATCCTTGGAGAGATGTAATATCCTCCATTGTCTAGACTCCTTATTTTGTAGTGCTTAATAACATCACCATGCTGTGGATCGTAGTCCCTGATGGACAGAGAATAACTGCCTGTGGACAAACAATGCAAAGATGTTGTTTAGTAGATAGGACATCTATATTGCACACATTGCTGTAGTTCAATATTAATATATGCAACAAACATGTTCATTTTTTTGCCTGCTTCTCTTGTCCCCTATTTACTCCAAAAAGCATTCTGCAATCATCCCAAATGATTGGCATGAAGAAGTTAGCCAACTGCAGGCTCTGTTGCTGGTACTAAATTTATCCAGAAAGCGAATTTTCTGTCAGACTTTTCTGCTTCAGTACCAATGGAGATGCTCAGACGAATTTTCTCTCTTTTTTTTTTGGTAATAGTCTGACAATATTCTGAGGCTCAGTTGGGCACATCGTTACATGGCTATTCCTATTCCTGGGCATAGTCCCATTGACTTCATTAGGACCATGTCCAGAACTGCAGGATTAGCCCAACCTCACTAATGGATATACAGGCTGAAATTCACCTTGGCACGAGGGCCAGTACAAGGAATCTGTGTGCGTTAAGCCCCTGCATGCTGCAAATAGGCTAGCGAGGAGGGGGTTTCGGACAAGCAGAAGGGAAGAATCACAAGATCCACATGTATCCAGGAACTCAGCTTGACTCCAAACTTGTCACCGAGGTTTCTTTATTGGCATATAATTGACACTTGAATTGATTAGGCTTAAGCGTAGGGGCTGGGTATAGGGCGTACCACACATCCAAATTACACAAACTCCCTGTCTTTATATACATTTAGAAATTGCGTTACATTCACTATACATTGCATTACGTGTTTTGGGACTGGCTTGGTTACTTTGCAGGAACCAATCCCAGTGCAGAATGCTCTGTCCATGTGCTACCCATGTTCGACTTTACTCTTTACCTCATCTTTATGCTCCCAACTTCTCTTGTCCATTGTTATCCTGTTCTTAGCAAATGGTGCCCTGGGTGTTCCCCCACTAATCTTAGCTAGCTCAGACTGTCTTTTAGCTTACTGACCCATTTACTTATTTTAGCACAAGCATTCCATTTTCAGTCTGCTAATCTAGTTACCTTCCTAATCCTGTCTTCCAAGAAATGAAGCCTCCTCCATGTTTAATTTCTCAAATCAGGCCAGGCTAGGGTGACCTGACATCCCGATAAAATCGGGACTGTCCCGATTTTGAGGAGTTTGTCCCGCATCCCGACCGAAGTACGGTTGGGGCGCCATTTGTCCCGATATTTTGTTACGGGCGTTTTTTTTGTTGTTTTTTTTTTTAAACACTCACCCATCCGGGTCTTCGGCGGCAATTCGGCAGAGGGTCCTTCAGTTGCTGATGGTCTTTGGCAGCATTTCGGCGGCGAGTGTTTCTGTCTTTGGTGGGCAAGGTTTTTTACCTGCCGCCGAAATGCTGCCAAAGACTGTCAGCGACTGACGGACCCTCTGCCGAATTGCCGCCAAAGAGCTATACAGAACAGGACAACTGTTATTCACATTTAAAATGATCATCTAACCCGTCCTAGGAGTCAGTTTTCTGAGTAGGTTTTAAGTGTAAAGCCATAGGACTCCCTCACTTCCTTTGGAGACTTTACCACAGTCTAATTCAATTCACTGATATATGCAGCAAACATAACATATTGGGCCAACTTCAGATCTTGATGATATACGTTCATTTTTAACTCTGATATCAATCCCAAAGTAATCCATTGCCTACCTTTTAATGTTTCACTTTCTCTGATAAGGAATGCCCCAGGATTGTTTCCTGGTGCTAGCAGCTGTCTCTCTGCATCTTTCCTGGTTATATCTTTGAAGAACCATCTGAAAAGTATTTTGAAAGAGTTAGGGTTTTTTTTGCTCTACCCCCTAAGGATATGCAACAGGGTGGAAAAGAAAGTTTCAAATGTACTGAAATATAGAAGAACCTACTCTTCTGTTTCCAAGGTGTTTACTTTTGCTACGTAGTTGCTTGGAATGAAGCCTTCTTTCTTTGTTGAGAGAGATTTAGCTCTCCACCATTCTCCAAGCCTGAAATACAAAACAACAACAGTATTCACAACATGCAAATAAAAAATAATGAAAGGTTATTTAGTTACTTCTGTGGTGCTGCTGAGGACCTTGATTGGGCTGGTGGGGAAAAAACAGCATTTCTCTCTGAAGTTCAGCCATCTCAGAAACTTTACAGGGTCAGCTTCAGAGCAAACTGCTACAACCCTCATCCGATCAGCTGCCCAAGTGTTACAGGGGCTGGGGGAAAGGACACAGTTTCACTTTCACATGGAAAGGAGCCTTTTTCCTTTAGTTTGTGAGCGTGCGTGTGTGTGTGTGTGTGTGTAAGAGAGAGACAGAGAGAAAACCAACATCTATATAGGGATGCAGTAATATCTAGAGATAAGGTACAGTACAGCCAACACTACTATACTTACTCCTCAAGAACTTTCATTTTTTCTCCTTTCTTGAAGGACAAGTCATCTTCATGAATTCCCTCATAAGGATACAAGGCTACTACAATGTCCCCATGCTCCTCCGCATCTATTAATGCAGAAAGCCAAGTGACATTCTTACTATTATATTTGTTCATATACGGCTATCACAAGTTGTTAACGTTCTTATGGAAACGTACCTTCTTTACAGAATCTCTGCCCTGGTAAAAGGTGCATTTCTGTATTTCCCTACAACAAAATATTTGTTAATTAAGCAGTTGTAGATCACTATGATTATATATATGATATGCACAGTACATAATATATAAAAGATTCTTCAACTGGTGTGGAGTCATCTTACATATTCCTAAGACAACATCCACAAAACTTTAATTGAAAAGAAGCATGTGGCTATTTTTCCTGGGCAATTTTAAAGGCAAATGATAAAGTAAACATTGAAGAAGTCCCAACTAGACTTTGAACTTAGCAGCTCACAGCTCACCAAGCTGAAAAGTGAAGTGGAAAATTCACAGCTTTGTTGTTGCTGCACTGACCTTTGACAAAGCTACTTTAACAGGGCAACAGAGCAATAATTATCAGTGTGAGGATCTGCCCTCAGAAAGCTAAAAATAATATTAGGGCTGTCAATTAATTACAGTTAACGCCTGCAATTAACTGAAAACAAAAATGAATGCATTACTTTTTTTTTCTAAATGCCTTGACTGCATACTTAGCAGGGAGGGAGGCATTGGCAGCAGGGGGCAGAAGCCCCAGCCCAGAGCCCCACACCTATATTTGAAATATAAAAAAACCCACCAAAAATATTTAAATAAATAGTATTCTATTATTGTTTAACAGTGTGATAAAAACTGCGATTAATCGCAATTAATTTTTTTCATCTCTTGACAGCCCTATAAAATATATTTACTTTTAGTTTACTGAGTGGGGATGTGGGGAAACATGTTTACTGCTGACTGAGCAGCTGAGAAAAAGGAATTATTTCATTTTTATCCAGGCAGTGACAATCCTTATATTTTGCCAATTTAGTGTGAAAAATGCTTATATCCTCTGTACAAGGTCATCTTATAGGGTTTTGCACAGGAGATTTCATGGCATCCTTCCCCCTCCTGGCTGCAGAAATACTTGGCAGGTGATGCTGTGTTTCCCCCTACTCAGGAGAGGGGTTTTACTAGTGGACCTGCATGTTAGCAGACCCATGAGTTACACCAGTGGCCTGCCTTCAACACCCTCTCTTTGCTACTGTGGATGGAGCACTGCTACACAGCACACAGGGGTTTTCCACTGGCTTGCTTTGCCCTATACAGCAGAATTGTATCCATTCTGCTGCCATTCAGTCCATATATGCTTATAGAGAGAGGTGAGAAGTCAAGGTTTGCTACACTGTAACTACATGCAACAGTACACTCCTTATCAGTGTAGAACTACACATTAAAAATAAAGGTGCTTTTACAAATAAATTCTGATGCTCTACAGTTCTTATGAGCTTAAAAGTGCAAAACGCTTCTAAAATACTGGTGCTTTTAGACCTACAGTATTTCGAAACTATTTCAGACTTCCTTAGAGTCACTCAGCGTTTCTTTAAAGCATCAAACATACCAAATCTCCCTTCCCCTCACCCCAATCCACTCCCCCAACCCCAACAACATGTCAGGGAGTATTTTTTCTATATAATATATTGTGCCAATATTTACGAAGCACTAAACCGCCAAGGGCTTTTTAAAATATTGCATACTCTTTGACGGTGAGTTGCAAAGCAAAATTGTAGACAAAAATGAATAATTATAGCTTCTGCATGCATGTGTTTTTGATTTAAATTTAAATCATGCCAGTCATGCTTTGATCTTGCTATTGGAATTCTCCCCTGAGACTATCTACTTACTGGCCTTTGCTGTTTATTGGACGTTGGATCCCTCACATAAATAGTTCGTTCAGTTTTACGTACTGGTTGGTTCTTCAAATCTAGCCCATCTCCAGGCAGAGTCTCTTTTCTTTTTGATTTTATACATCCCATAGTTCCTGTTGGAATAAAAAGGTATAAAACAAAAATGTTTTATTATATAACCAAGTAGCTTTTCATGCACTCATCTGACTATGTAACAAAAACTTTCTTTCCATTCACAATACCTGAACATCACTTACGAAAGCTTCAAGTATCAGTATCGATACATGTATCTGTGGTTGGGAACCACTGCTTTAGTAGTTCCCCAATACATTCTATATCAAGGTAATCCTTATGGCAGTGTGTGCGTTCAAGATAGGACGGTCTGGGTACAGCTGCTAGTATCTACCTAACAGGAATCCACCCATGTAATTATGCATTTATTGAGAAAGCACCTACAACAAATTATCTTCCTCCTTTGAAGGGCAGTAACTACCTTTATTTGTCACAGGACCTGCTTTGAAGACACCAAAAAGAAGTGCTTACATGTCAAACAGTCTAATGGATTGGGCTTGGGGCACTTACAGGTGCAAGTAAACCAGGCTGGCCAAAGCACAGGCTGAGGAGCTGAAGCAGCCCATTGAATTCTACACCAGGTCTTGTGTCTGCCCACATCTTTAGTACAGAGGCCTTGTCCACACTAGAAAGTTGTACCTCTTTAACAATACTGTTATGGTTAAAGAGATACAACTCTCCTAGTGTGGATACAGTTATATCCGTGTAAAGGTGCCATAACAGTTCCACACCACAAGGGCACCATATCATATAAGGCACTTTTATAGTGGTATAACTGCATCCACAATAGGACTTATGTATTTTTATAATACAAATCATTGTATAGTAAGACTCACACCCCTAACCAACATAGTAATACCAGTACAGCTATCAAGTGTAGACCTGGCCTTAGAAGCAGCCCTCAAGGAATATAGCCACAACATGTTATGCTCCCACCAGTTGTAGCCTTCCACCCAGGTCAAGATGGAGCACTGCATGTTGGGACCTATAGTCTCTGTGGGCTGCACATCTTCCTCTACATTAGAGATGAGGGTAGCTGCTGTCTGCCCCATTTTATGGAAATTAGATGTGGCCCTTTGACATCAAAGTTTGGGTGTCCATGAATAAACTCACTGGTCATTGTACCATCGAGTTCAGTCATCAATTGAGAGCTCATTGATCTCCAAACCACCTAGTCACTTGTGTTCTCTTAAATTATAACCAAAAAACAAAAAAGCCCAAGGGCCCTCATTCCACAAGAAAAGTAAGTGCAGTTTTCAGTTCTGGCATATCAATGTTCAATACCTTCATTAACGACTTAGATATTGGCATAGAAAGTACGCTTATTAAGTTTGCGGATGATACCAAACTGGGAGGGATTGCAACTGCTTTGGAGGACAGGGTCGTAATTCAAAATGATCTGGACAAATTGGAGAAATGGTCTGAGTTAAACAGGATGAAGTTTAACAAAGACAAATGCAAAGTGCTCCACTTAGGAAGAAAAAATCAGTTTCACACATACAGAATGGGAAGAAACTGTCTAGGAAGGAGTACGGCAGAAAGGGATCTAGGGGTTATAGTTGACCACAAGCTAAATATGAGTCAATAGTGTGATGCTGTTGCAAAAAAAGCAAACATGATTCTGGGATGTATTAACAGGTATGTTGTGAGCAAGACACAAGAAGTCATTCTTCCGCTCTACTCTGCTCTGGTTAGGCCTCAGCTGGAGTATTGTGTCCAGTTCTGGGCACCGCATTTCAAGAAAGATGTGGAGAAATTGGAAAGGGTCCAGAGAAGAGCAACAAGAATGATTAAAGGTCTTGAGAACATGACCTATGAAGGAAGGCTGAAAGAATTGGGTTTGTTTAGTTTGGAAAAGAGAAGACAGAGAGGACATGATAGCAGTTTTCAGGTATCTAAAAGGGTGTCATAAGGAGGAGGGAGAAAACTTGTTCACCTTAGCCTCTAAGGATAGAACAAGAAGCAATGGGCTTAAACCGCAGCAAGGAAGGTCTAGGTTAACAACTGTCAGGGTTGTTAAACACTGGAATAAATTGCCTAAGGAGGTTGTGGAATCTCCATCTCTGGAGATATTTAAGAGTAGGTTAGATAAATGTCTATCAGGGATGGTCTAGACAGTATTTGTTCCTGCCATGAGGGCAGGGGACTGGACTCGATGACCTCTCGAGGTCCCTTCCAGTCCTAGAATCTATGAATCTATGACTGCAGCATTTCCACTCACCAGTGTAAGGTGGAGAGGCTGCATTTCTGTTGGGATCTTTTCTTACAATAGGAAACCTCTAATGCTTTCATTTTTGCTTTGTGAAAACCCCATTGGAAATCCTCCCGATCTCCAATTCCATATGGGAGATACATACACACACACTCTTTCATTTGAGACACTAATAGAAGCTTTTAGGATTCCGATATTTAAGAACACCCTCCAAGTTTTCAGGCACAATTCATTGTGGGCATACAAAACTCACTTGCACTTTTGAACATGACAAACATGTACATGGGTAACCCCAGTATACACATATGCAAGCTGGGGTTTGTGTGTGCATATTTGCTTATTAGATGTCTAATTACCTGGATTGCACCTAGAAGAAATCAGGTACTCAGTAATTTACATGTTAACACCAGTGCCCACAAATTTGCACCTACAAAACCACAACCTGAAGTTGAAGACTCATAAAAAACTGGCATGAAAGTAGTCAAGCACATGCCCTAACTTTAAGCAGGTGAGTAGATCCACTGATTCAAAAAGGACTAATCCTATTCTTACAGTTAAACATGTGGTTAAGTGTTTTACTAGATTGGGGCCTAAATCACAGACAGGAAAGTGCCTCCCTCACTACTGGAATGAAGTCTAAAAGAATGAGTCCGATGGTTTTATTCCATGAGACAACCAAACAGATATAAAGTGACCTGCCCAAGGTCACATAGCATATCAGTGGCAGAACAGGGAAAAGAAACCCCGACTCCCAGTTCAGATGCAGGGACCTTAAATGTAAGTTATGGTGGGAAGGGGAAAGAAGAGAGATTGAAGATCCATCCCCCCAAAAGTTAAAAAAGTATGTTAACTTTAGTTGTAATTGTGTCATTCACAATGGTGACAGTAAAATCATTTGATGTATATTTTGCACACACAACTAAATATCAGCCATCTAGTAACATATACTTCAGATGCATCATCCAAGATTAAACTCACAGCAATGATAAGCAAGAACACGAATGTGTTACAGATTGAGGGTCCAATTCTGCAAGATACTAATCTCCTCCAAAGAGGCGCTAAGCACTCTTCACTCCCATTGATTTCAATGCGAGTTAGGGGTACCCTGGGCCAGATCCACAAAGGAATTCCAATCCAATGGAAGTTAGGAGCCTATATACCTTTGTGGATCTGGATCTCAGTTCCTTATAGGATTGAGCTCTTTACCTGTCCTTTATTAATTACTCTCTCAAATCTTTCTAAAGAAGCACTTGGAAAAACTGCAATAGATTAAGGTAAATGAAGTGCATGTTTAACTTTCAGACAAATTAATTTACAGGATTTCTAATTAAGTGTATGAAGATTCTGAAAACCCCATCTCACATAAAGCAACTGAAAAATATTTAAGACGTGTTAGGTATTTTGCCACTTATTGCATTTTATTCTGATACTATAACGGTAAAATTAGAGTTTCTATGAATTCTCCCATGGCCTTGGGATCATATACTTCCATGGGTGTTCCCAGTACTTTATGCATTCTGATAAACATTATACATTGAAAGCAAATTCACTTCTTGCACCTGGGCAGGAAGGTCCTTAGAATGGCATGAGAATAAAAACTCCATAAAGCTAATCTTAACAGCAGACATTGTAAGATACATTTTGACCAGCCATATGCTAAAAGTGATGGATTTTTAAATATTTATACTATACAATTGCCTCTTTTAACTCTTAAAATATAAACAGTCAACCCTAGTAAAAATACATTACTGAAAAAATATTGAAAATATGTAATGAATGAAGCATATCTATTTCTTAAGTTATAGTATATTTCTGTAGAAAGTATGGGGAAAGTGGATTTATGCATGAATATTGCATTTAGTGTAAAATGTTTATTTGCATGACTTTTTTCCCCATTTACCTCAATCAACATTGGGTATGTTTAATCTTTTGTGACAGGGAAGTGCTTTTTTGCTGGTATTAAAAGGAGGATTTGATAAGCTTTCAGCTGTTCAGATTGTTACAGATTAGAGTATTTGTTCTTCTGAGATAAGAATCATTGTACAACAAAGGAAATACTGTACTTTCAGTCCCTTTACAGATGTTTCTCATTCCCACGATGTTTTACAGTAGGCAATATGTTACTTTTCATCAATGCTTTTAATCAATTTTCCTATCCACTTTTCAAGATATGAAAGATGCTGTACATGTAGAGGAGAAGAAACTATATAAGAGAGGATAACTTCTATAAGCAGACACCTAAGTAATTTGACTTAAATTATCATTGAATAAAAGCATCTGATTTTATTACGTGGCCTAAAAGGTAAAATGAAGTTTAAAGACATGACTGCTGTCTTGATTAACATCTTAGGTTTGTTGTTACAAACCTACGTTTACACACACACATACACACACACACACACACACACTCTCTCTACAAAGATAACTATGAGCTTCCTCTAACAACATGTTGTTTCATAATCACCAACCTTTCTTTTGATGACTACAAAGATGTAGGATTCAAACAGAATTCAAGACAATCATCATCTGCCAGCATATCATCTCACTCCAGTAATATTTTGTCTCTTCTCTTTGCTTAGCTTTCTCTTTGATTTCAAGTAGATTTTAAGTACCAGAAACTGCCTGCAATGTACTTGTTTGGATTTTAAAAGCTGCTGTCCTTCTGACAAACACAGCTGTTTTATCTGCCTGTTGCTTCAGTACCAGCAATGTAATTTAACTAAAACCACAAGTATTTTAGCCTAATACTCATAGTGGAAGATCACGTGACCATTACAGGTCCATCCACTACCGCGTCTGTGGCCCGTGATGTTTTGCTTCCTCTAAGTGCTTATCTATCTTAGTCATCTATATCTTATCACATTTTTCAATATGTTCATGGTTGCCTCTTCTAGTGATGTTTATTACACATATTAATTATGCTGTGAGTTAGCAATTGTTTCATAAATCAACTTGAATGCCTGGACTTTTCTTAACCAATCACTTTTTACTAAAATGCTCTTCAAATCCCAACACATTTTTCAATCACTTAGAGTGGTTTTAGTTTAATCTTTGTATAACTGGAGAATAACCTTAATTTTAAAAACTGACTAAAATATTTTTATAATAGCTTTTTAAAAAGTTGTTATAAAATCCATATCCTCTGATTAGTAAAATAAACTAACATACAGTATGCAAACTGCCTAATAGTAGCTATTCAAGGAGCTGACTAAACAATCCCAAAGCTGTGATAAGATATAGATAACTCTGAATAAATCTCTCTATATATGGATACTTACTGTACAAATGAGACGTTTATAGATTATTGCAAGCTTTATAGGTGGTAGAATAGAACTTTAAAAAATAGAGAGTTAATCATCTAAACAGTTATTTATACCGTCTGCCTGTTGTATGAGACTGAAATATTTATTTTTGTAAATTATATTTCATATCTTAACTGTGCAATCTGCTGTGAAGGAACAATGTTGCTTTTTAAAAAAAACCAAGATCCACAAAGTCACCATTGGGCAATGCTTTGCATTTAGAACTCTGAATCTAGAATTGAAAACAACCTATTTTTCACCTGCACATTCCAAAAAGGTTAAAATTAAAATGACAGGTAAGTCGGTCTTTTTATAATTTTAAATTGTATTAGTACTCCCTTAGAAAGCTGAAAAGAAAATCTCTCTCTCTTTAGTCTTTGTCCAATTTCATCCCACTTTCTCTCAGTGTGGCTTTTTACACTGATTGTTCTGTTCTTTTTTCATAGTTTATAAGGCCAGACATAGAGCTGGTTGGAAGTTTTCTAACAGAACAGAATTTTATTAGAAAATGCTGGTTTATCAAGCCCAAAATGTCTCATGAAAGAAAATCAGGTTCCATGAATTTTAATGAATCACAGGAAGGTTTCTGTCAGAAATCTGCCTGGTTCCCTGCCAGCCCACGTAGCGTGCTGCTCGAGAGCCCCACCATTCACACTGCACTGGAGTCAGGGTCCTCCAGGTTTCCAGGATCCATATTTCCAGGAAGCCTCACCATGCCAGGGCTTTCTGGCTCCCTGCAGTGTGTCCAGGTGCTTTGAAGTCCCAAAAGCCCAGGGAGAATTGGCTCTAGCCAGGGTTCTCAGAATGTAGGCTCCTTGTTCTACAGCACAGAGCTTGGAACCCCTTTCTGCCACAGAGTTGGGAGCCTGGAAGTCCTGCAATGGGCTTCCAGGGTCTAGGGCTCTGGGGCAGCCTTGCCATACAGACTGCCCTTGGGCCTGGGAACCCAGGGCTTCCAGACTACTGGGCCAGTTGCCTCCCCAGGCTGCCTGACTCTCTCGTCTGATCTCCTGTATAAGAACAGGCTAGAGGACTTCCCTGAATTAATTCACGTTTGAACTAGAGTATGTCTTTTGGAAAAAATCCAAACGTGATTTAAAATTTTCCAGTGATGACCGTTGTTTTCTTGGCGTCTCCATCATAACCATCTAAACAGATTTATTCAAATATTGACGCCTCCTTTTCTAGGCAAAAGTAGCTATGGAAAAACCTTAAATGTTTTTTTTAATTCAGTTCGTATGACCCTTTTTCTCCCGTCCAGCCTGGCAAGACCACCAGAGTATTTTTTTGGACCCTGTTTTTCAGTACCGCAACTCTCTCCTGCCTGTGTTGTAAGGACCAACTCCACAGTAAGGGCTCACACTTCCATCTTTGAGGGCCCTAGAAATACCACATTTCTGGTACACTGTCACTTGATGCAGTCTGTAGCACGGGGTAGGCAACCTATGGCACGCGTGCCAAAGCCGGCACGCAAGCTGATTTTCAGTGGCACTCAAACTGCCCAGGTCTTGGCCACTGGTCCGGGGGGGCTCTGCATTTTAATTTAATTTTAAATGAAGCTTCTTAAACATTTTAAAAACCTTATTTCGTTTACATACAACAGTTTAGTTATATATTATAGACTTATAGAACAATATCTTCTACAAACGTTAAAAATGTATTACTGGCATGCGAAACTGTAAATTAGAGTGAATAAATGAAGACTCGGCGCACCACTTCTGAAAGGTTGCCGACCCCTGCTGTAGCATATCTGCCTCCAGAGAACACAGCAGAAAAATTTAAATCAAAGCACTAGGGCTCAGCATAGATTTACTTGGATCTGGCAGCATACTTTTAAACCTGCTGGTCATGATGAGGGCAGGGGCTCTGGCTAACACAACGGTAAGAAACAATGTTAGCTAGAAGGGGGGGGTCATAGGGAGGGAGTAAATTTGGGGGTTCATGAATTCAAATCTTAAAAAACATTTAGGTTTTTGTTTTATTCAAGTCAGTTGCCATAAAAGGCATAAGAAGATTTCTTTAAATATGCTATGAGCAAGAGAAAGATGAAGGAAAGCGTAGATCCTCTACTTAGCACGGAAGGAAAGCTAATAATAGATTACATCAAGAAGGCTGAGGCATTTAATGCCTGTTTTGCTTGCCTTAAAAAAATAAAAAGGGTAATGGTTGACCAGATACTCAACACAACTAATATTAACAAGAAGGGGGAAGGAACACAAGGGAAAATAGGAAAAGAACTGGTTAAAGAATATTTAGATGTATTCAAATCAGCAGAGTGTGATGAAATTCATTCTAGAGTACCTGAGGAGCTAGCTGAAGCAATCTCAAAAATGTTAGCAATTATCTTCGAGAACTCATGGAAGATGGGTGAGGTCCCAGAGGACAAGAGAAGGGCAAACAAACATAGTACCTATCTTTAAAAAGGGGAACAAAGATGACCCAAGCAATTATAGACCAATCAGCCTAACTTTGATCCCTGGAAAGATACTGGAACAAACTGTTAAACACACAGGCCTTGGCTACACTGGCAATTCACAGCGCTGCACTTGCTGCGCTCAGGGGTGTGAAAAAACACCCCCCCTGGGTGCAGCGAGTGCAGCGCTGTAAAGCGCCAGTGTAATCAGCGCCTGCAGCGCTGCACGCTCGCGCTGCAAGTTATTCCCCTAGGAGAGGTGGAGTACTTTCAGCGCTGTGAATCCGCGAGTGTAGCCAAGGCCACAGTTTGTAAGCACCTAGAGCAGGGGTGGGCAAACTTTTTGGCCCGAGGGCCTCACCGGGTTGCACAACTGTACGGAGGGCCAGGTAGGGAAGGCTGTGCCTCCCCAAACAGCCTGGCCCCCACCCCCTATCTGCCCCCTCTCACTTCCTGCCCCTGACTACCCCCCTCAGAACCCCCAACCCATCCACCCCCCTGCTCCTCGTCCCCTGACCACCCCCTCCTGGGACCCCCCACCCCTAACTGCTTCCCGAGATCCCACCCCCTTATCCAACCCCTCCTGCTCCCTGTCCCCTGACCCCTATCCACATCCCCGTCCCCTGACAGGCCCCCCGGGACTCCCACTCCCAACCCTCCCTGTTCCCCATCCCCTGACCACCTCCCCCAGAACCTCCTCCCCATCCAACCGCCCCCTCCTCCCTGACTGCCCCCTAGGACCTCCTGCTCCCTTACCCAACCCCCCCCACTCCCCGCCCCCTTACCAGCAGCAGGAGCTCGCAGCCATGACACCTGGCCAGAGCCAGCTGTGCTCCCCACCCTGCCCAGCAGGAGCAGCGGACCAGATGCGGCCCGCACGGCGGCGTGGCTGCGGGGAAGGGGGGACAGTGGGAGAGGGGCTGTGGACTAGGCTGCCCGGCCGGGAGCTCAGGGGACGGGCAGGACGGTCCCACAGGCCGGATGTGACCCGTGGGCCATAGTTTGTCCACGTCTGACCTAGAGGATAATAAGGTTATAAGGAATAGCCAGCATGGATTTGTCAAGAGCAAATCATGCCAAATCAGCCTAATTTCCTTCTTTGACAGGGTTTCTGGCCTAGTGGATGGTGCGGGAAGCAGTAGTGTGATAACCTTGATTTTAGTAAAGATTTTCACATAATCCCACATGACATTCTCATAAGCAAACTAGGGAAATGAAGTCTAGATTAAGTTACTATAAGGTGGATACACAACTGGTTGAAAGACCACACTCCAAGAGTAGTTATGAATAGTTCTCTGTCAAACTGGGAGTGTCTCTCTAGTGAGGTCCAGCAGGTGTCAGTCCCGAGTCTGTTACTACTATTCAATATTTTCATTAATGACTTGGGTAACTAAGAGAATGCTTATAAAATATGCAGATGACACCAACCTGGGAGGACTTGCAAGAACTTTGGAGGAGGACAGGATTTGAATTCAAAAGAATCTTGACAAATTGGAGAATTTGTTTCAATTCAACAAGATGAAATTCAATAAAGACAGTACAAAGTACTCGGGAGGAGGGGATGGAGGGGAGGGGGAACAAATGTACAACTGCAAAATGGGGAATAACTGGCCATGTGGGAGTCCTGCTGAAAAAGCATCTGATGGTTATAGTGGATCACAAATTGAACATGAGTCAACAATGTGGTGCATTTGTGAAAAAGGCTAATATTCTGGGGTGTATTAACAGGAGTATCATATGTACGATACAGGAGGTAATTGTCCTGCTCTACTTGGCACTGGGAGCCTCAGCTGGAGTACTCTGTCCAATTCTTGGCACCACACTTCAGGAAAGATGTGGACAAACTGGAGGGAATCCAGAGGAGGACAACAAAAAATGATAAAAGGCTTAGAAAACCTGATGTATGTGGAAAGGTTAAAAAAATGGCAAGTTTAGTCTTGAGAAGAGAAGACTGATGGGGGAGCTGATAACAGTCTTCATCTATATTAAGGGCTGTTATAAAGAGGACTGTGATCAATTCTTGTCCTACCTTCAGTGGACATGGAGAACAAGTAATAAGCTTAATCTGCAGCAAGGGAGATTTAGGCTGAATATTAGGAAAAATTTTCTGACTAAAAGGGTTAAGTTCTGAAATAGGCTTCCAATAGAGGTTTTGGAATCATTGGAAATAGACCATCCCTGACAGGCCCTTGCCCAGCCTAAGTTTACTTGGTCCTGCCTTCGCGCAGGGGGCTGGACTAGATGATTTCTCAAGATCCTTTCCATCCCTACATTTCTATGATTCTATATTCCACCACTGCTCATAAAAAGGATTTTTGGCCTACTGCACGTCTCTGATTCCATTCTCATTAACTCAGGACATTCCCTGGGCTCCCAAGCCCAGAAACCTTTGAGTCAATCTTCACCCTAACCTTGTTTCCTTTCCCACATCTCCCTTTTACACTAGTTTCCAGAACATTGCCTCTGGAACATAGACTGACTTTCTGCTGAAATCCTTATGCATATATTATTCACTTCCTGTCTCATCTATTTTAGTCCCCTCTTTATTTAATTCATTGGTCCAGCCCACCACCCTCATATTCCCTCCTCATTTTAATCCAATCCCTTACCTGGCAGACACACATGCACCAGAGAACACCACACTGAAGGGCACTGCATTTCCAAGACTATCATGCTTCTCCCATCCCCCTGCCCCACAAGCAGTCCATTCAACATGTGAAGTGTTAGTGAAGGCTGAACTCTACTCAAACTTTACCAGGCAGAGAACCATACTCAGACCTCTTATAGCTTATACTAATATGTGTGAAGAACAATGAACAAAGACACCATACAGACCTGGTGCAAGTATGGGCTGCTCCCTTGAAATTAATGAATTTGCACCATTTTAAATGAGATCTGAATTGGTCCCAAGAACCTTTTCCCTGTGACATCAGTCCCACTGATGTGAGAAGTAGGGTTGCCAACTTTCTATTGGCTGAAAACCAGACCCCCCCCCGAGGCCCTGCCCTCCCACCCCGCCACTTCATCCCAAGGCCCCGCCCCTGCTCTGCCTCTTCCCCAGGCCCTGCCCCCCACCCGCTCCTCTTTCCCCCTCCCCATCACTTGCTGCTCTCCCCACCACACTTGTCACTAGATTGTCTCCACCTCTTCCCCACGTCCCCCAGCTGGGCTCCCTCTGCTCCAGGGCTGGGACAGGAGCTGATGCAGAGCCTGTCTGCAGGTAGGAGGAAGTGGCCCTGGCTCAGCAGGGGTTGGTGCAGGTTAATGATCCAGTGCCTCCTTCTGCCTCATTGGACTGCCAGGTTCCCTTTTCAACTGGACTTTCCAGTCAAAAACCAGACACTTGGCAACCTTAGTGAGAATTAGAGTCTTTCTCAAGTCCATTGCTGTACCTGGTCTCCCTTCTGACAACAACATTTCTAAAATTCTTGCACTTTTCCTAATCTTTATCTGGGAAAAATGAGATGAAACCAAATTATATTTTAATATGCATATGCTTGGAGCTAGCCAAAAACAATGGGACATATTAATTCCTAGTGTAACTCCATTAAAGTAAAGGATTATATAGGTTGAGAAATAATAAATTATGAAGGTACCATGGGATTTTGTTAAACTTGCCTACATTCAAGTCAAAATCCAAAATTCCCATGTTACGGACCTTTAAAATAACAAATCTGTCTACTCGATTATTTGATACTTGCATAAAACCCATCACTACAATATCTAAACACTTCGTTTTTCCATGATGATCTCCCAATGATATATGCACTGATTGCAAACCAAATTTCTTCCTGTTTACTCGACAGTATCATTTCATTTAAATTCAATCCTGTGCCAATGGCAAATTCATACTGACTCCATTGGGAACAAGATAGGGCCTTTTTATTGTAAGCTGTCTGGGGTAGGGACCACAATTTACTATGCACCTGAAGAAGTGAGGTTTTTTTACCCATGAAAGTTTATGCCCAAATAAATCTGTTAGTCTTTAAGGTGCCACCGGACTCCTCGTTGTTTTTGTGGATACAGACTAACACGGCTACCCCTCTGATAATTTACTATGTATTTCTAGACAGCATGGAGGATATGATAAAGCTCAGTATACAAAACAATAAAGATTCAAGCTATAGTCTTATCATTCTTAACAAATCACTCATTTGCTCATAAAAAGCCTGATCAAATATTTACAGTGGAAGGCTGTCCTTCACTGTGCTTACTAAGGTAAAAGGAGCCACTGGACTGCTAAATTTTTTTTTAAGCTTTCATAACCTGGAGTTGAGCAATGTTGCACATAGGAAGAAGCTGAAGATTGCTGAAATTGGAGTTTTTAGCAGTTAAAAAGGAACAGAGCAAAGAACAGTTCATGGGAACATAGCATAGACAGAGGATTATTCATTAGTGAATCAGGAAGTGAAATATAATTTCTATTTATAAACCAGAAAACCTCTATCACACACAAAGCAGCAAAGGTGTGTGCACTATAGTGCTCACAATTCATTCAACACACAATAAAATAAATGATTTTCATTTCAAAGACTGACTTAGTTTTCCAACTATGTCTTGTATGTAAGGGACACTACCAGCAGAAGCCATGCGCACATTTGGGACACTAATTATTAAGAGAGCTTTGCATCTAAAATTACAGTTCTTCTTTGGGACAGGGACTCTCTCCCCGCTATCGTGGAACTGGGTGGTGTGATTGCGACATTTGTAGACATACCTGAGCTATCTTTCTAGCTAGCTCAAAACTAGCTTGAGTAACAATAGCAGTGAAGTGGCTCCACAGGCTAGCCCATCCACCGACGACCCTCAGTATGTACTCAGGTGACCTCTGCCCATGCTGCCACAGCTTCACTGCTGTTGCTACTTGAACTAGTTTTGATCACAGTAAACTCAGGTATTTCTACAAGTTCTGCATTCACAGCTCCTGACTGCAGAGTACTCATACACGTACTTTATGTTTATATAGTACCAAGCAAAATGGGATCCCGATCTTGATTAGGACACTTAGGCACTACCATAATAGAAATCAATAACAAGACCATCTACGGGAAAGTAAGGGCAGGTCTTCACTACAGGGGGGAGCCGACTTACCCTGCTGTGAGGACGGCGGCAAAATCAACCTCCGTGGCTCCCCGTCGACGGTGCTTACTTCCACCTCTGCTGGTGGAGTAAGAGTGTTGATTCGGGGATCGATTGTCGCATCCCGACGAGACGTGATAATTCGATCCCTGAGAGATCGATTTCTACCCGCCGATTCAGGCGGGTAGTGTAGACCTAGCCTAACTCTTACAAGGACCTAAAGAAAACTCCTTCCCAGGCAAAACTCCTTTGGCTTTCCATAAATCCCTCTCACCTTTTGTTGAGACTCATTAGAAACTTGGCCTCATATCATTCCTTACCCAGTCAAAACATAAACAAGGAGTATATTAAATAGGACCTATAATCATGTCATTACTACAATTTGAAAGATGGAAAGATTATTTTGAAATGAAATAAAAGTAGCTTTAATTCAAGGGAAGGACAACTGAATTTATATGAAATCATACATTCAGCTTTTCCTTGTTTATTTTAATAAAATATTAAAATAACATCACTCCGCAGAGAGGTTGCCATTTTAACATTATAGAAATTCGTAAAGAATTACATAATGGATTTTATGAATTATGGACTTAAAGAATTAGGAACATGTTCCAGGTTTATGTAGTCATTTCTGGCACCAATATTAAACTTGTTTTATGATAAGCTAACATCCGTTTTCTGATGTGATCACACTTTATTTTATTGCAATTCTTTGCCTGAACTGCATCCTCCAGGATTTTGAATCAATAGCACCAATGAATTAATCAGTTTCACCAGTCTCTAGGCAATTGCACCTTTTTTTTTAAACACTTTTTTCCTTTGTATTTAATGTCCTTGAAGAGGAAGGAAGGGGAAATAAGGTATTAATTTGTCATAACAGAATTAACAACTTTAGCCGAATCTTCTAAAAGGATCAGATAAAATGGACTACGGGTAAAAACAAAATTGTATCATCATACTAACAAAGTTTAGGAAAGATCCCAAAGCACTTTACAGAATTAAAGTGCCATACAAACTATACTTTACACACACATGGAATCACTTCCCCCACCACTAAAGTGCATCCAGCACTGAAGTGAAATAAAGCTGTATTTAGTGGCACACAGCAACATTACACAACTGATTAGGTTGAGAACTTCATTTCCAACTGAGATTGAAAAGTAAATTCCTGGCACTGGATTATCCAGACTGGAATCTGGCTGTAATTGCAAATACCTTACTCCTATTGGTGAACACCTAAACATACAAGAAGTCACACTGAGATTTATGCATGTAAATGCTCACCAATGGGACTAAGGGGTTCACAAGATGGTCCTTATTTTTTTTTAAATATTTAAACTAATCATCATTGTGACAAATTGGCCACAGAAATCACAATTTATGGGCCTTAAGGCACTGTGGTGTTCTGTAGAACTTGAGAGTACTTCATGAAATACCAGTAGCAATAAACTATTCCTCTATAGCAGTGGTTCTCAACCTTTCCAGACCACTCTCTCTCTTTCAGGAGTCTGATTTGTCTTGCATACCCCAAATTTTATCTCACTTAAAAACTTCTTGCTTACAAAAATCAGACATAAAAACACAAATGTGTCACAGCACACTATTACTGAAAAATTGCTTACTTTTTCATTCTGTCTGTATGAAATTTTAGTTTGTACTGACTTCGCTAGTGCTTTTTATGTAGCCTGTTGTGAAACTAAGTATATATCTAACTGAGTTGATGTACCCCCGGAATACCTCTGTGTACCCCCCAAGGGTACATATACTCCTGGTTGAAGCACCACTACTCTATAGGAAGGTGGATGGACAGAGCTCCTTGAAGTTTCTGTGGAAACTTAAGCACTTCCTGCTTAAAGTGAACTTAATGCTGGTTCTCTTTCACACAGTCTGTTCTTTATTCTGTCCGAATTACAGTGCTGAAACCCCTACCCCAGAGGTGGCCAACCTGAGCTTGAGAAGGAGCCAGAATTTACCAATGTACATTGCCAAAGAACCACAGTAATACGTCAGCAGCTGTTTCGTGGCGTGCAGGAGGCTCTGGAGGGGTGGGGGAGGAGCGAGGGCATGGCAGGCTCAGGGGAGGGGGCGGGAAGGGGTGGAGTGGGGGCAGGACCTGTGGCAGAGCCAGGGGTTTATCAGTGATCCCCTTCCGGCACATTGGAAAGTTGGCGCCTGTAACTCCAGGCCCTGGAGTCGGTGCCTATACAAGGAGCCGCTTATTAACTTCTGAAGAGCCACAGGTTGGCCACCCCATCCCACCATGCAAGCATGCACACTCCCACGCACGCATGCACACCCTCCCAGTGCAGGATGTAGTTTAACTTTGCGCATCTACAATATTTATACCAGGGCAAAATGCCTAATTTATAAACATGCAAAACATTGGTATTGATTCCAACAAATATAAAGCTTTTGTCTGGATTTATTTGAAACTTGGCCTCATTGTTACAAGAAGAATGGATGGAAGGGAGGATTAAGCAAGAAGTTTCTTCACCCATTTTACTCACCCCTCCTACGTAGACCAAGCTAGTAAGACCTGTGGCCTAGTCAATGCTCAGGGGAGCATTATCAGCTTGCACCTTAAGTGATGATTAAAATGAACCCTCTCCACCCTTCATGAGTGTGTATGTAAATTTGTATCTATGGGTCCCAAAATTTTCAATCCAACCAAATATAGCACCTGCACATGTCTCAGGGAGTGCTTTCTTTGACTATTCATTAGGGTGAATCCTTAATGGACACTACTCCAAATCCCCCATCTGTTCTTACTTCAGTGTATGAGATCTCTGATAAGTTACCCACCGTGTCTTTTCTAGGATAATTTTTATTTTCTTGGAATGAACTTGCTTCCTGCAAGGAGTGCTCCACAGCTATCTGAAAATGGATATGGGGCCCATTAAATATCATCAAGCTACATCATGACATGCCAGTGATGACACGAGGGAGGAAAATTCCTTGAAGAATGTCCATGATGGATTCTTTAATGGAAGGCTTAATGAAAGACATGCTGGGGTCAAAAAGGTTTTCTGCAGGCTTATTTCTATTTTGTCAAATCTCTATTTATAAATACGTAAAGTACTTAGAGCTGAAAGTGACATTCATATTGATAGATTTAGCAAATGAAAAATTCTCAAACTCTTTCAGCCACTTCAAAAAGCAAAAACAATCACACCTGAAAATAAAATCCAACATATAATTCTATTATAGACAAGGGGAAGGCGCTTTCATTTTCTAGTGGACCTCTTTATATGGCTTCTCAGTAAAGCTATATTGACGTCAATGGCATGCTCAACACTTCTGAAGCTCAGGACATTGTATTTATGTGCCCAATATGGATTTAGGACCCTAACAAGAGACACTCAGGTTTGAACATTTTGGCCTAAGTTGTCTAGTTTGAACTAAACTAACACCATTATTTTAGATTGCAGTTCCTGTTGGAACTCTGTGAACTCTGGTTTGATTTTGCAAATCAGAATTGTTTTAGGAGGAAACTGGAAAAGTAGTTGAAAATACGACAGTGCTGAATCTGGTGACCGTAAGTTACACAACCATAGAGAAAAGATCTCATGCAATTTCCATCTTGTTACTGATAACATAAATATACAGAGTATTGACTAACTGTGCAAGCTTTCAAGTTAGAGGCACCTGATCTCACCCCCATTGATGTCAATGGCAAAACTCCCCTTGAATTCTATTGGAGGAAGATTGAGCTCCATATGATGACTTTTTAGGGGAGTTAATTTGTAAAAAGCTCATTTTTTGCACAACTTTAAACTGTGTTTATAATAATCCCTTGAAAGCATGAGACAGTAGCCTGCTTAGGTTGATAACTTGTTTATCTCAGCTAAGTAAGCTGTAATAATCTTTTGGAAGTTGTCTCAGCCACCAGTTCAGTACAAATGTAGCCAAATGAGACAAAGGACAACATGAATTGGAAGATTTAGACAAAATATTAAAACAAACCCCCTGAAATTCTTTAAGAGTTGGGATTTAAGAATGAATGTGCACACAGCCTGTGTATCTCCCACCCATACCCAGCTCTACCCCCGCTTGCAAAGCAATGCCCAGCCAGGTGCTGGTGAGATGTGCTGGGGGTAAGTGGACAGCAATCCTCCCACACCATCTCCACTGCATAAGAGCCTTCCATGGTGGTGGTGAAGGAAGAAAGAGGCGGCTGGTTTTACTCCTAACTCTCACAGCCATCCTCAGGGGAGTAAGTATTATTGCACCCTTTTCACAGTCAGGCAAATGGAGGCACAAACGGGTGAAGTACATGGTCACATATGGAGTCATTAGCAGACCTAGAAATAAAATCCAAGAGCTGTGACTCAGTCCCAGGCTCCAATCACTAGATATAGGACCTCCACTATTTTATGGTGATTAATGTTTGCAAAACTGTGTTAAGTGCCAAGTTTTATTATTAAATAGCCATAAAGGCAGGTTAAAAGGACAGCAAATTTCTGGTGCCTCAAGTCTGGCAGGCTAGTTAGCAAGCACAAAACCTGGCTTTTACAAAAGGCTTACGAAACTACACACGAGGTTTTGCTAGGTTAAAATAAAGGGCTCTGAAATATAGTTCTGAATTACATGGAACTCTCTCCAGCCAGATTCAGGATTTAATGTAATGATCACACATGTTTCTCTCTTGCATTGGAAGATGCTAATTCTTTTCCCATTTGCAGAAACTAGAGCACTCATATGTCAGATGGATTTAATATGAATCGGCCTTAATACTCCACTGTTACGATTTTGAATGTGACTGGCCATTTCTTGTTTTCAGTCTTTGAATACTTTTATTTCCATTTTCACAAGCTATGATGATTGGATTCAATGCTATTGTAATAGTTTGTATTGATTTGGATGATTTTTTGTGCTCGAGGGGCCTATTCCTGCAATCACTTACTACAACAAATAGTCCCATTGACTTAGGCCCAGTCCTGCAATTCATTAGTTGCAGTCTGCCTACCCACAACAAATTGCAGGAGCAGGGCCTTAATAGTAAAGTAGGCTCAGTAGTGTTTGCAGGCTTAATCCTCGAGTTTGCATTGCAAAGGTACATAAAGAGAGTGAGTTTTATAGCTTTTTTTAACTTTTTTTTTAATTAATAGAGATATCCCATATCCTAGAGCTGGAAGGGACCTTGAAAGGTCATTGAGTCCAGCCCCCTGCCTTCACTAGCAGGACCAAGTACTGATTTTGCCCCAGATCCCTAAGTGACCCCCTCAAGGATTGAATTCACAACCCCGGGTTTAGCAGACCAATGCTCAAACCACTGAGCTATCCCTCCCCCCTGAATCACAAGTCCTCATGCATCAGAATTGGGGTTGCTGCTGGGAAGGAAATGTAGAGGGAAGAATAGATTAGATACATAAAAAGACAGAGCAGAGGGAGCGAAACAGGTAAAGGAAGATGGGGAAGGTTGAGAAACAACGGGCAGAAATAGTGGTGGCCTAAAGGGGAGCAGAATTTCTTACTGAGTGTGACAATAAGGTACTGAACAAATAAAAGTTTAGTTACTATGTAAAGGCAGTATTTGCCTCTTGTTCTCTGTACAAACATCCTATTGGCTCCAGTGAGAGAGCCAAGATAGAGTAAAGGGAGTAGGAAATATGACAATTTGAGGAATCTGTCTACCTATAATTCATTAATTCTAATTTTATGAAATTGCTCTGTCATTAATTGCCTCAGTGTGTAGTGAGTCAGTTATAAGCTAATGAGCTCCCTTAATACATATCACCCAGCCTATCTGGAAGAAGATAAGCAACAAACAAAGAGGTTAACCTTAACAATTAGGCACTGCCCAAACAATGGATATGCTAAGAAGGGTGCCTGAGCTGGAAAACTAGTTTAACCAAGTTTATCTGCAGAAAGTGGGGAGTGGAGAGTGAAAAATACCTAACGGGAACAAAAGGGAGAGAGGTGACAACGCTGGTTTAAAAAGACACAGGAGGCTTTGGGCAGGGAAGAACAAAAGGGGCATGCTTTTTTAATAGAGGGGTCATTTTTGATTGCAGGACCAAGGAAGAAAAAAGCTGGCTGCATGGGGGAGAGAGACAATTTGGAGGAGAAGCCACGTGCAGGAAAAGTGATCCTGGACACTCTAGAGGACTATGAGCAAAATCCAAAGAACAATCAAGAGTAATAAGGAAACTGAAACAAGTAAAGGCACATAGGTGTTTTACTGTTTTGTCTAGATCTGTATATCTCTTGGGCTATCTATAGTAAAGAGTAATTGTGTTAGAAATCTTTACAAATTCCTGTGAGTTATGTGCTTCAACTATCACATCTCCGAAGAGGTAAGCCATAAACAGAGCACTCACAACTTTCGGCTTTAGGAAAGGGTGGGATTGGCTGCAGCAGCCGGCTCCTAGACGTGACTGGCATGTCCCTCCAACTTGTAGGCGCAGGGGTGGCCGGGGAGCTCCCACGCTGCCCCTGCGCATGGCACAAGCAATGCCCCAAGCACCGGCTCCGCAGCTCCCATTAGCTGGGAACCGCGGCCAACGGGAGCTGCAGATGTTGCATGTGCAGACAGGGGCAGCACGCGGAGCCTCCTGGCCACCCCTTCGCCTAGGAGCCAGAGGAACATGTTGCCACTTCCTGGGAGCCACTTGAGGTA